>NC_089838.1:290209489-290517346 GCF_035609145.1 Eleutherodactylus coqui | reverse complement strand
CAGGCAAGCAGCATGGGTACCGTCAGCAGTGGGCCAAGCTGTCTCTTCCCCCTCCTCCTCATCCTCCTCATGCTCCTCCTCCTCCTCCTCAACGCGCTGAGATATAGACAGGAGGGTGCTCTTACTATCCAGCGACATACTGTCTTCCCCCGCCTCCGTTTCCGAGCGCAAAGCATTTGCCTTTATGCTTTGCAGGGAACTTCTCAAGAGGCATAGCAGAGGAATGGTGACGCTAATGATTGCAGCATCGCCGCTCACCACCTGGGTAGACTCCTCAAACTTTCCAAGGACCTGGCAGATGTCTGCCAACCAGGCCCACTCTTCTGAAAATAATTGAGGAGGCTGACTCCCACTGCGCCGCCCATGTTGGAGTTGGTATTCCACTATAGCTCTACGCTGCTCATAGAGCCTGGCCAACATGTGGAGCGTAGAGTTCCACCGTGTGGGCACGTCGCACAGCAGTCGGTGCACTGGCAGATTAAACCGATGTTGCAGTGTCCGCAGGGTGGCAGCGTCCGTGTGGGACTTGCGGAAATGTGCACAGAGCCGGCGCACCTTTACAAGCAGGTCTGACAAGCGTGGGTAGCTTTTCAGAAAGCGCTGAACCACCAAATTAAAGACGTGGGCCAGGCATGGCACGTGCGTGAGGCTGCCGAGCTGCAGAGCCGCCACCTGGTTACGCCCGTTGTCACACACGACCATGCCCGGTTGGAGGCTCAGCGGCGCAAGCCAACGGTCGGTCTGCTCTGTCAGACCCCGCAGCAGTTCGTGGGCCGTGTGCCTCTTCTCTCCTAAGCTGAGTAGTTTCAGCACGGCCTGCTGACGCTTGCCCACCGCTGTGCTGCCACGCCGCGCGACACCGACTGCTGGCGACGTCCTGCTGCTGCTGACACATCTAGATTGAGAGACAGAGGTTGAGGAGGAGGAGGGTGCTTTAGTGGAGGAAGCATACACCACCGAACATACCACCACCGAGCTGGGGCCCGCAATTCTGGGGGTGGGTAGGACGTGAGCGGTCCCAGGCTCTGACTCTGTCCCAGCCTCCACTAAATTCACCCAATGTGCCGTCAGGGAGATGTAGTGGCCCTGCCCGCCTGTGCTTGTCCACGTGTCAGTTGTTAAGTGGACCTTGCCACTAACCGCATTGGTGAGGGCGCGTACAATGTTGCGGGAGACGTGGTCGTGCAGGGCTGGGATGGCACATCGGGAAAAGTAGTGGCGACTGGGAACTGAGTAGCGCGGGGCCGCCGCCGCCATCATACTTTTGAAGGACTCCGTTTCCACAACCCTATACGGCAGCATCTCAAGGCTGATAAATTTCGCTATGTGGACGGTTAACGCTTGAGCGTGCGGGTGCGTGGCGGCGTACTTGCGCTTCCGCTCAAAGACTTGCGCTAGCGACGGCTGGACGGTGCGGTGCGAGACATTGCTGGATGGGGCCGAGGACACCGGAGGTGAGGGTGTGGGTGCAGGCCAGGAGACGGTAGTGCCTGTGTCCTGAGAGGGGGGTTGGATCTCAGTGGCAGGTTGGGGCACAGGGGGAGAGGCAGCGGTGCAAACCGGAGGCGGTGAACGGCCATCGTCCCACCTTGTGGGGTGCTTGGCCATCATATGTCTGCGCATGCTGGTGGTGGTGAGGCTGTTGGTGGTGGCTCCCCGGCTGATCTTGGTGCGACAAAGGTTGCACACCACTGTTCGTCGGTCGTCAGGCGTCTCAGTGAAAAACTGCCAGACCTTAGAGCATCTCGGCCTCTGCAGGGTGGCATGGCGCGAGGGTGCGCTTTGGGAAACACTTGGTGGATTATTCGGTCTGGCCCTGCCTCTACCCCTGGACACCGCACTGCCTCTTGCAACCTGCCCTGCTGCTGCCCTTGCCTCCCCCTCTGAAGACCTGTCCTGAGTAGGCGTTGCACACCAGGTGGGGTCAGTCACCTCATCGTCCTGCTGCTCTTCCTCCGAATCCTCTGTGCGCTCCTCCCTCGCACTTACTGCCCTTACTACTACCTCACTGCAAGACAACTGTGTCTCATCGTCATCGTCCTCCTCACCCACTGAAAGGTCTTGAGAAAGTTGCCGGAAGTCCCCAGCCTCATCCCCCGGACCCCGGGAACTTTCCAATGGTTGGGCATCAGTGACGATAAACTCCTCTGGTGGGAGAGGAACCACTGCTGCCCAATCTGAGCAGGGGCCCGAGAACAGTTCCTGGGAGTCTTCCCGCTCCTGAGCATGTGTCATTGTAGTGGAGTGAGGAGGCTGGGAGGAAGGAGGAGCATCAGCCAGAGGATTCGGATTTGCAGCACTGGACGGCGCAGAACTGTGGGTGGATGATAGCTTGCTCGAAGCACTTTCTGCCATCCACGACAGGACCTGCTCACACTGCTCATTTTCTAATAAAGGTCTCCCGCGTGGACCCATTAATTGGGCGATGAATGTGGGGACGCCAGAAACGTGCCTCTCTCCTAATCGCGCAGCAGTCGGCTGCGATACATCTGGATCAGGAGCTCGCCCTGTGCCCACACCCTCACTTGGGCCTACGCGTCCTCGGCCACGTCCACGTCCTCTAGGCCTACCCCTACCCCTCAGCATGCTGTATTACCAGTGATTTCCCAGGCAGGAAATAAATTGGCGCAAGCCTGCAGGCCACATAGAATTTTTCCCTTTTTTTTAAAAGAAAAGGCCCACTGACTATATTCAATCAGATAAGAAATCTGTTCCACAGAAATGCAGTTATATGAAGTGCAGCAGAGCGGTGATTTTCCCCAGGCAGCCAGCAAATAAATTGGCGCAAGACTGCTGTTAAACGTAGCTGGCTGCGTATGATTTTTTTACTATCTCCACCCACCACACACGTACACAGAACGCTGAGGACTGACAGAGGCAGGCCACATAGAATTTTTCCCTTTTTTTTTAAAGAAAAGGCCCACTGCGTATATTCAATCAATAATATATGTCTTCTGGCCCTGCCTACACAATTCTCTCCCTGTAGTATTACTGCAGGGCGCAATGCTCTGCACAGCCGATTTTGAAAAAAAAAAAAATGCAACACTGCTAACAGCAGCCTGCACAGTACTGCACACGGTTAAATGTGGCCCTAAGAAGGACCGTTGGGGTTCTTGAAGCCTACACTCACTCCTAACACTCTCCCTGCCTAACCACCACTTCTGTCCCTGGACTATTACTGCAGGGCGCAATGCTCTGCAGACAGCCGATTTTGAAAAAAAAAAAATTGTGCAACACTGCTAACAGCACCCTCCACAGTACTGCACACGGATAGATGTGGCCCTGAGAAGGACCGTTGGGGTTCTTGAAGCCTACACTCACTCCTAACACTCTCCCTACAGCAGCACCAGCAGCAGCACTTTCCCTCAGCTAACTCACAAGGCATCTGAGGCGAGCCGCGGGAGGGGCCGACTTATATACTCGGGTGACACCTGATCTCCCCAGCCACTCACTGCAGGGGGGTGGTATAGGGCTTGAACGTCACAGGGGGAAGTTGTAATGCCTTCCCTGTCTTTCAATTGGCCAGAAAAGCGCGCTAACGTCTCACAGAGGAAAGTGAAAGTAACCAGAACACCGCGTGGTGCTCGTTAAGAGTAACGAGCATCCTGAACACCCTAATATTCGCACGAATATCAAGCTCGGACGAGTACGTTCGCTCATCACTACCTGAGATGGAACTGCAGGACGAGTTTCGGCAAAGCAACAACTTCTTCTAGGGATGAGATTTTGTTTTTTTTTCAATGAGTGTGTTTATGGAATTTGGTCTCTATTTATTTAAACAAACTAATCTGGGGTCTGTAGTTATTTTGGGGGTCTTTATTCCGTTTGGAGTGATATATATATATACACACATATACTACGTGATTGGAAAGCATTAGGTTAGAACAGCCTATTTAAATGCTAAAAACAAAGTTTGTGTGATGCTTCCTTGGAATCAGATGTCACCCACCCAAAAATAGGCATGTTGTTTGTGTATATGCTATATATTTAGGTGTGTCTGTTTGGCTTGTTGCTAGTGTACGGCCGTCCCGCTGTAAGCTCTTCTGCGCAGGGCCCTCCCTCCTCAGATTGTTTTTTGCCGGTACATGTTCCATCTGATTTACAACGTCCGGCAGAATATGTTGGCGCTACATAGGATTAGTATTATTGTCAGTGACCGCAATCTCCTGCTATTTATATGCTGATAGTTCCTTTTTGCTGTATTTGTTTCTTTTTAATACATTTTATTGAGAACAGATTGTTAGAGAACTTTCGCATGGAATTACGCCGCGGGACGCAGCCAAATATAAAGCTGCGGAATTCCACATCAAGACCTGCAGATCTAAATCTGGATTTTGATATGAAATTGCCCGCACGTCTTAAGCTATTTTCCATTCTGCATCAAAATCTGCAGTTAGCCTGTGGATTTTCTTACAGACTGTACCGCGGCTTGTGGTGCGTCGTGCAGCCCATTCCGTCCCATGTGAAAGAAACCTACTGTATACTGATGAGGAGCAAACACCCCGAAACAGCTGTCTGTGTATGGATTCTGGTGTAACTGCCTATTCCCAATCATTGTTTCACAGACTTGTTAAAAAGTCAGACATTGATTTGAAGGAATGCTACCATCCAATAGGTGGCGCTGCAGAGGTATTTATTTGCATAAATTACCCAGAGCAGCATGTGTCGCCTTACAAGTTTCCTCACTCACCTTCTAGGTGTCTCCACACCCCTTCTGGATGCTCTCATTTGGCAAAGAAGATGCCATCCCCTGTTCCACTAACCCCCTTAGGTGTCTTTACACACTTTTTGGGTGCTCTCCTTAAGGAGTGATGACACCCCTCTTGAGAGATAGATATATATCTATGCACGCACGCACGCACGCACGCCCTTTGTAGACTGTGCTGTATAGAGCATTTTCACTAGTGCGATGGAGCTGACTCTGTATATCTGATAATACTGGCATGGAGCTGAGATGATCAGTGAAAGTGATAAACGCAGCGCTGACATATCAGGCAAGAGCACTGAAGCTGCTAGAAGTAACATTACCTGATTTTATCATGACTTGTGGACAGTGCTGTGCTTCTGATGGCCGTTTATGTGAAAGGGTTAATGTGATGGTTATAATTTCCTGTTCTTTGTATTGCATCAGCATATTGTAGGTGTTTCAGCATACTGCTGCGGGTTCCTGTGTCAGCAAGATACTTACATATCAGCTTTTACCCTTCTTACATTGGCCTGTGTGTATATAGTGTGTGTTAGAGGGGAGGGGGGCAGATGAAGTCGCAAGTCACACTTCAGGAAATCTCATTCTATACTCCAGTCTCCGCCATCAGCAGGACGCTGTTCCCACAACTACTTTGTGATTTGACTGGTAATTATATTAAAGTCTACATTACAGACAGCGCTGACCGGCTTCACAATCAGGTGGATTTACATTAGTGGATTTTGTTTCTCAGTGTCGATTGTCAATGGGGCTTTCTAATGTTAAAACTGCATCGCACAAAAATCACAAAGCACCAACTTGCAATGCGTTTTTAACATTAGAAAGTCCCATTGACATTCGCATTAAAAAAAAACCACAAGTGTGTGGGAGCCCTAAGGGTTCATGCCCACGGCCGGGTCGGATTCCGACTGTGAAATATTGCAGTGGAATCAGACCTGGCGCCCCCCGGAGACCCTATACTCACCTCTCCGGAATCCGCATCAAGAGTCTCAGCTGGCGAACCGATGCGCATGTGCAGGGCGTAACACGCTGGCTCTGGGCTGCGACACAGATTTTCGCGATACTTCCGCTGTGCTCACAGCGCAGAGTATCGCGGGACGGACGGCTTCCATCGACTGCAATGGAAGCCATCTGTGCGATTTTCTGCATGGAATAGAACATGCTGCGATTCTCCCCCACGAGCGGAAAATCACAGTTGATTTCCGCTCAGGGGAAGGGAAAAATCATTTAACACGGCATGTCTATGGACGGCTATTGCTGCAGGATTTGCGGTGGGCATCTGGCCACGAATCCCACAGTGATAATCTATCCGTGGGCATTGACCCTTACAGTGATTACAGAAATTGCCCCAAAAAAGCATAAGAATATGCAAAACATGTAAATATGCTCAAAATCTGCAGCTGCGGCCGCCTACACACAGAGGACTGTTTTATCTGACAGATTACTTGTTATTTAGTTACCTCTATGGAAAGGTCTATAAAAAGGTATCCGCTGTGTGTAATGTAAAACAAGAGGAAAGACACATTGTATGAATATATATACTATATGTTAAAGTAATATACCCATCGGGCCATGAATGTCTGCTAAGCAGGGTCCTACAACCCACATAGATAAGACACCTGCGGCAAATGTCCTGAAATGCGTCCAGCCATCATATACTATATAAAGATGCTATAGGCCTCCTGCAGGTGGGCGGAAATTCTGCAAAGGGATTTCCCAGAGAATTTCCGCCCGTGCCCGCCTGCATAGGATTGCATTACATAATGCAATCGTATGCACACGCACGGAAAACACGCACGGAAAACAAATCGCGGCATGTTCTATTTCTGTGCGGGTCTCGCAGAGGCCCACACAGAAATGTCAGTAGGGACTCGCCGGCTCCGCTCTGCGCATGCGCCGGCTGAACGGCAGCCGGCACATAGAAGAGTGTAGGAGACGCGGAAGCAGGTGAGCCGCACTGGTCACTGCAGGGGCACGGGTCGGATCCCGCTACGAGAATCCTTGCAGCAGGATCCGACCCGGCCGTCTGCAGGCGGCTTTGCAGCGTGAGCTTATCATATCTTACTGAATGCATGTCTTTCCCTGGTAGGTGGTTGTATCATGCTTACTTTTTACCCCAGGGCCCAACAACTAGGTTATGCCTGCCGCAGGATCCACCTGGCATTGAGAATTATAATTAAAAGATTATTTTAGCCCCCCCTCTAACAGGTCAGGTGTTCAGGATTTCCTCAGTATTGCAGAGGTGATGTCATTATTGCCAGCGCCTCAGACATTACACAGGTGTCCCCTCTACAGGATATCCTCAAATCATGACCTTTTTGGGGACTGGAGTTTAGGAAACACTGCGGTATGTCGCCCATACTGAAGTTCTGTAGGGCGTCAGCAGAAAGTGACCTATTGTACAAATCAAGCTTTTATGTTATACATATTTTTTTACAAATTTTTGTTGTTTTTCTTTTGTTAATTATCAATATCACAATCTGTATTTAAAAGGAATTGTAAAACCCTGCCAGTTTTCACACTGACTACTTGGCCTAATAATAGTGTGACACTTCGTGTAATCACCTCATTATCAGCACAGAGAGGTCACAGTGGAAGGTGACACCTTTATATAGATAACACAGGATCCATGGTTAATGTCACAGCTCACCTCCTCCCCGCACAGAACATGCCTAGAACACTCTCCAATAGAAGTCAATGGGTCAGCTCCTGTCCGTTGTGTGATAGTCCAGGAGTTCTGCAGTAAAGCATATCTCTAAATGCTGTTATCTGCAGCTCAAGTAAGTTGTCCGCCTCCATAGTCACGTACAGACATTAGAATAAAAATGTAAAGTCTGAAAAAAAAAAAAAATGGAATATGTTTCACTATCTGGTTTTAATTAGAAATATGGGTGATACATTCCCTCTCAGCTACTACAAGTAGTTCAGAAGGCAGGGGTTCTGCATAGTACTTATCCAATAAAAAGATAACTTTGTGTCCTTTGGCGGGGCAGGGTTAGCGGATTTATGCTTCACCCTTGTCAAAATGTTGAAAGGAGCGTTCCTTGAAATGTTCTATAATTATCCGGAGGTTCCCTTGACTTTTAGAGATAACAGGAAGTCATAGGTTATTTCTGAGAGTGGTTTTATACTGTGGGTTTCATCCGCTTTGGCCATCATATTCTTCTGGGGTTTTTTTTATGTTACTTTATTCCCTTTTTAACTCTGTAAAGTATTCAGATTCGTTGCCATAGTGGAGATGAATTTGCCATAGTTGAAGTTATTGTACTGATATTAAAGGGCCACTCTGACAACACACATTTTTCCATCCTTGCACCCCTCAACTGATTATCTATCACACTCTGGAGGTTAACTATGTATACTGCAGTCACTTCCATGGAGGACAGACTCCTGTTTGATGTTTATCAGGCACCATTTGATGCTGAGATTTTTACTTTCACTTTCACACCAATCCCATGATGCATCTGCACAACATTAAATGAGCAGCTAGAGACGTCACCATCTATGTTGCTGGGAGAACACTGTCATTATCTTCTTTATTCACCTAAATAAGCTACACACCATAAGTACACAGTCAGGAGGATGAGCTGTGATCTCCCCTATTATAACTGTGTGACAGGAGCTGTGTGATCATCATCAGTAATTGTGATAGGAGTGTCTGTATCCTCCTGTAAGCTGTTTTAGTAGTAGATCCATGTAACAAAATTACACAGACTGAAAAATTGACTGTGAATGTCTGTCCCCCCCTCTAGGCAGTAACCAAAAGGCATAACTAACCAAAGTGACACCAGCCCACTTATATGTACTGGGGGGGGGGGGGGGGGGTATAGCTGCATAATAAATGGAAAAAAAGGTACCGGAGTGGCCCTTTAAGAATATGCAGAAGTGCAGCTAAGCCTTTCTAATGTTACAGCATAGAAGACAATTATCCAGCTTGAATGACAGCCTTTCTAATGGTCAATCATACATGTATTACCCAAATGTTTATACCTGAATTCTGCCATAGAGTACCCAATAATACTCCCACATAGTAGTGCAATATAGTGCTCACACAATAATAAAGTTCACTGCCTAAATAATACTTCCATACTTGTGTCTAGGGGCGTAACTATAGAGGGTGCAGGGGATGCGGTTGCACCCGGGCCCAGGAGCCTTAGGGGGCCCATAAGGCCTCTCCTCTCCATATTGGGAGCCCAGTACTATGAAAAAAGCATTATAGTTGGGGGCCTTGTTACAGATTTTGCATTGGGACCCTGAAGCTTCAAGTTACGCCTCTGCTTGTGTCCACATAATATTGCCCTTTGCAGCCCAAGTAATACCTTCATACTGCGCCCACAAAACACCACAATAAACAGTAGCTCTGCTGAAAAACGGACATAAATGTGTTGCTAAACATGCCCCACTACTTCCTCTCCCCGATCATGAAGAGTGTCATCCTTGGTAGTCTGACGCTCGGAACCACCTTTACATCACAATCTAACAGTAAAATCTCTGGTTTCTTCAGAAGAGCTTTCAGGATTCCCATAATTACTATGATCTTATATGACTAATCTATTTCTGTTCCTCATATAGCCACACGATAGCAATGTGGTTTTCTGAAAACTGGACAGATCATACTTTAAATTTTTGCGGCCGTCTTCTTTCCATCTACATGGCAGAAGGACACTATATTCCTTCCTACCAAAATGGTGCAGAGCACAATATCCGCTTTTATCCGAAGTGCTAAGAATATGCTGTTGAAGAAAAATGTCACATGAAGACAATATGTTCTCTTACTCAAATGTCACACTTGGGTAACTCCCCAGTGCGTCTTGTCATAAGGGCATTATATCCTCTCCTGTTCAAATTCCAATATGGAAAGTTGTTGCAACAGTGGAAATAAATGTGCAATATTTGATATCAGTGATGAGCAAACTTTTGAAAGTTCTGTTCAGCCGAATTAGTTCAAACCAAATGGTAAGTTTACCAAAACCCCTAAAACGGGCGTATAACAATATCTAAGAGCCATAAAAGACCTGTATAACACTCTCAGAGTGCCAAATACAGGGCTTCCATGGCTCTTAGACAGTGGTATACACCAGGGTTAAGGGGTTTTGGTAAACGTCCGATTTGGTTCAATTAAACAGAACATTTCGCAAAAGTTCGGCGAACTGGCTGAACTAAACTTTTCAAAAGTTAGCTCATCACTAATATCAAATATTGCACATTTAGACAGTGTTAGACACCCGGGGTAGGGACTAGAGGTGAGTGAACTAAACCAGTAGATCTCTATGTTGCGTAGAACTTTGCTGAAAGCTCGGTTCAGGTTTGTGTAAAACCAAACTTTTAGCAAAGTTCTTCCCAAAATAGGGCTCTACTGGTTCAGTTCACTCAACACTAGTTGATCTTATTATTCTGTATGTGAAATAAAACTCCTTCCAGTTCTAATACCACAAGAACGCGATATACATAAGCAATACCATGCCCAGAAGGTCTATTGGACTGAAATCTGATGACTGTGCAGTGTTTAGCTTACTGTAGATTCATCGTCTTGTAAAAAGAGTTGTCCCATCAAAACAACCATTGCCCATATGCCCAATTTAGGGGTTCACAGCTCGGGTCCATCCTCTATTAGGTTGGGCTCACACAGGCGTGTTATTACCGCATGTGAGATATGCAGTACTTCTTAAGCAATCAATTATGCAGCTCCGCTCACATTAGCATGTCGGAATTGCGTAATACGTGAGTGCAAAAAAGGACGCATGCACTATTTTGTTGCGTATTTGCGCCCATTGTTCAGCTATAATAGTGAACATCTGTGAGCGATCTAATCAAAGTGCTAACGACCACTTGTCTGTCAATCTGTGTGTGTGTGATGTGTGAGTTACATGCAGAACCTGACCAGCACCTGTGGTGTCAGTTACCGGCTCTTAGCTCCACGCCCTGATCACATGACATGTGACATCATAACAGGTCCTTTATCCTCATTCTGCACTGAATGAAGAATTATGGGCAGACTACATGCCCCAAAAACCCCTGCGGCCTCAGCTGCTATGGATACATCAGTACTCAGTTGGCAGTTTGTAGCTGGACACCTGTGTGGAGACTCCAATAAATGACACCTCACAAATTTACACATACACGGCTCGTGTGCTGACAGGACCCGTGATGATGTCACCGTCATGTGATCAGTCACATGGTCTCTGAGCTGAATGAGGGATTATGGGCGGACTACATCCCCCACAAACCCCTGTGGCCTCAGTTGCTATGGATACAGCAGTACTCAGTTGGCAGTTTGTAGCTGGACACCTGTGTGGTGACTCCCATAAATGATACCTCACAAATGTCCACATACATAGCTGATAGTGCATACTGACCAACAACATTGCAGCATAGTCCTTCAACACTATCTGCACATCTTCTGAACATGATGTTATGTCATCTCAAGTGCTAATGCCACTAACACCAGTCCAGCCTTCATCTAATCATGAACCATTGTCTAGTGCTGAAACAAACATGTCACCACAGAGGGTTCAATGCTGCTGTGAAGCTAATGCAGCTTACATGACACAGCGACAAGCCACGATGTCACCTCAGCCACCAGCTGAAGTTTGTAAATCTTGTGCAGCAGATATGCGAAAGCTATGTAGCAGAGCTGTGTTTGTGTGACATGCATGTAGCAGAGCGGTGTGGTGCATTGTGCCACCGGAAATACTGGTGCTATAATTTCCTATTATTAGTGTCACTAGAAGAAGAAATATTTAAAAATGCAGTATCGTGAATAGTATCACCACCAGCACAAATACCACTAGTGAAGGAGCTACACTCATCAACAAATTAATGGGTTGTCCAGGGTTAGAAAAACATGGCTGCTTTCTTCCAAACACAGCGCTATACAAGTGAATAGGAGCTGAGCTGCAATACCAGACACAAACCACAAACAAGAGTGGCACTGTGTTTGGAATAAAGCAGTAATGTTTTTCTAACCCTGGGCAACCCATTTAATCTAGGTGCAGTATGTACCCACCAGATCACTCTATGTCCTCTATACTCCATCCACCCAAATGTCATTAGAATATTATATCACCTGCTTTAAAACTATACTCTGTAACCATTATAACCTTCCCAAACATTACAGCTTTTTCTGAGCCCCTATCACATGAGAGGCTTTTCCAACAAATTGGGAATAAATTATCCCTTCCCCAAATCTACTTCTTCCTTTATCAGTCAGAACCTTGGTGAGCAGCATAAACAACATACATGTATTCTAGTAGGGCATATGGACATCATGTAGGGGACCCCCTATATGAGGCAGAAGAGAGAGCTGGTTGTCTCTGGCAGACTCCTGCCATCCATGCTTAGACATATATGACATAGATAGCCATTCATCTGAATGACCTCCATATAATATTACATTCCTCCTGTCGTGGCCACACAAGGATTCCTTCAGCAAAATCGGCGGTTTGCCAGGGGTGTCGGGAGCAAGCATTCTGGAAGGAGTTGCCTCGCCGTGTCCAGTGTGACGTTCGTCTCTGGAATTCCACTCTGAATGCTCAACATACAATTATTTGTTCTCCCTGTAGCTTAGAGAACAAGCAACCATTGCTGGTGGACATCAGAAACAGTCTACAAGTTATTGTCCAACACACCCATAGCAGCTTAGCTTAGGGCCCTACATCATATTACTGTACAGATAACACTTTCCAGGATGCAAGTTACCAGGGCAATGCTAAGAGGCGTCTTTGTGGTGCCCCAGTGGCTACCTGAACACGAGGCCCATGCTGAGGAGCTAGGAGGGTAGAGTTGGCACTTGTCACAGTGGCTCTTACCAGACTCCTCCCCGGAGAGGCGCACGTAACCTCGGACCAAGTACAGACTGGAACAGCGATTACCTATAAACGTGTGGTGAACTGAAGACTTGTCACGTGTGACGCCACCGTTCCTTACTCACCGGAATAACCCTCAGCAGAGAAATGAAGGACGTCCACGCACACAATTATCTTTAGTACCTCAGTCCCTGGGAACAGTCAGGGGCTGGCAAAACTTTACTTGTAGCTTGACAGTGAACAGCTTAATATACACCAGTGCAGGTAGGACAGTAGACTTGAGGTCAGGGAGGAAACTCGGGATGATATGGGTCCTGCAATCCACGTTATCTGTCAGGCATCGCTTCTAGATGGGGAACTCTCCAAAGGAAGATAGAGGTAGGGTCACTCCACAGACACTCACTTGAAATAGACTTGAATCTCTGCATGGCGGACTCTTCACTTAGCTCTGTTTCTCACAAATGGTTCCTAGAATTGGGGACCTGAGGATACCTCTCTTTCTCTTCCATCACTCTTTACCACATGTGAGTTGAAGGTACCCCCATGTGGCCGATACTCCACTCTACTCTCAAATGAAGAAGATGATGAAAGGACCCCTCCTTGCTCTCAGGCACGCATACTTATAATCTCTAACATACCATGTGACAGGACATAAATTGATACTTTTTCAGACATTACGCAACTACATCCAGACATTAACTCTTTACTTGCTGAAGCTGTGCAATACACATAACAAAAGACTAGACAGTTTGCACAGTACATCTACATAAAAGATACAATATTTATGGAGGGGCCAGAAATAAGTGTTTTCGGGCCACTACATCTTCACTGAAGCCTGCAGAATTGTGAATGCAGCTCTGGAGAATAATACAGGCATTAACTAAAGATCAGTACAAGATAATTAATGTAAAATGGTTTTCCAAACGCAATCAACTTTTTAGGTAAAAACTGCTTATATATAAACTCTTAAATGCAGTGTAAAGGAGATCATACACTAAATAGCCACTTATTAAAGACAGCGGCCCTTCCATGATTGGAAATGATCCCCATGACCCCAGAGTGCTAGACTAGTCGGTGCCAGGAACTCAAAAACTGCCAACTTTGTGGGGTTTGACCGTACAACAGTGTAGAGAGTATTCCGAGAATGGTGTGAATGAAGAAAAACATCCAGTGGATGTAAACATCAATAATATAATGATACCAATAATGCTTCTGATGAAGAGGCAGTGCACAGTCAAGCAAATAGCAGCGAAATACAATACTGGTGTTATAAATAATACACAACCGGTTATTCAATAGCACGGATGGCTACAACAGCAGACAACCAGTTCCAGCATCGTGGCTATCTAATAGAAACAGGATGGTGAGACTCCAGAGGGCAAAAATTGGATCACTGAGCGTTGGACCGTTACCTAGTCAGATGAATCCAGATTTGTGTTGCACCATGCTGATCGGAGAGGTCAAACATTGCTGCAAGCAGCATGAATCGGTGAACCCTTTTTATTAGCTCTTTGGAGCAGGTCAGTACCTCCATGTAATTTGCAGCAACTATAAGCAGATATCCTGTTCAGCTTTATGCCACAAAGAATTGCTGTGGTTCAGAAGATCAAAGGAGGCCCGACGCACTTCTAGATGGGGGTCTCTAATAAAGTTGTCAATCAATGTTGGAAATGCAGCAAGGCCCACAGGTTTTGGTGGCTGTTTCTGTGGTGCTTTGAGCTGTGGCACTAGATATGCACCGTTAGGCCTCCCTCACAGGCGTTTGCAGAAACGTTGCGTTTTTCAATGCTGCGTTTACTGCAGATTTCGCCCGGTTTCAGCAGCTCTGACATGCCTTATGCCAGCGTTATGGCTGCGTCTTCAGCACAGCTGAAAGCGCAGCCCAGGGTGTTGATAAAAGAAAAAAATCAATACTCACCTAGCTGGTGAAGTCGCTGTCCCCGCGCCGCTGTCAGGACCTTGTGAAGCCAGCCTATTGCTCTGATTGGCTAAGCGCTGCTGAGTGACAGATGGCTGAGCGAGTCAGAGCCAGCACTGGATGCGTCCAATCACAGCCATTCAATGAATGAATGGCTGTGATTGGACGCATCCAGTGCTGGCTGTGATTGGCTGAGAGGGCTGTCAATCAGCGGTGCTCAGCCAATCAGAGCAATATCTCGTTGGAGGCAGGGATTTCAAATCCCCGTCACCAGAGAAAAATTTTTCCCTGCCGGCTGACAAGTCCCGAGAGTGCTGCCGGTGACAGCGACATCAGATGAGTATGGATTTTTTCTTTTAAACTCCGGCAATGTAGCTGGGGTGTTTAGTGCTGCCAAAAAGCGTGGTACCAAGTTGTGCCGTGTTTTCGGCAGCGCGGAGACCGCTGCCCATTCATTTCAATGGGCAACACAGGGCTGAAAACGGCCAATGCTGTCAAAGCGCAGCATTGAAGACGCTGCGTTTTCTGCCTTGTGTGAGCAACCCCATTGAAATGAATAGGAGCCTTGTACAGCTTTTAGGGCAGCGCTGAAAAAGCAGCCTGTGTGGGGGAGACCTTAGAGAGTTAACCAGAATGAATGAGGATAAACAGCAACTTCCTGGAAGAAACTCAAATCAGCAATTTAAAATTGGGTAATTTCACATTGATGAAACATTCCAAAATTTTGACTCAGCAGGATTTCCCAATGTAAACCGAGGTATCTGTTCCTCTTCAAACAAGAGTGGAGAATGTAATGCAGGAGTTCATGTAAATTCATCTCAACGTTTTACAAGGCAGGTAACACATGAAAACCGCGTGAACGACACCTCGTTCCCCTTCCGTCCTCCTTGTGCACACACTGCACTCTGCTGACAGCTGAAGATAGCACCCCAAATTAGTGAGAACGGCCACAGAAACAGCAGGGCTCAGTGACGTCAATCACCTAAAACACTTTGGACCACCAAGCTGCCAGATTTAGAAGCGCTTCAGATCATTGGACGTTGATATTAGGAACAATCAGTGAGCAATGACCATCAAGACATAGCTGAAAAACATAGGATCAACATTTAAAGGGATTTTTTTTTCATTCATTGTGGAGCTATCCACCCAATAGGCATAAATGGGCTATTATTACCTTGGTTAGTTGAAGGAACTCCTGGCATTCTTCCTCTTCATACGGTCATGTGATCTCAATTCTGACCAGTTCAGATTTACCTGGGTTTATGTGTTCTTAGATTAAAGGGGTTGTCCCGCGCCGAAACGTTTTTTTTTTTTTTTTCAATAGCCCCCCCGTTCGGCGCGAGACAAACCCGATGCAGGGTACCTAGATCCCCTCGCTCCGGTGACTTCTTACTTACCTTGCGAAGATGGCCGCCGGGATCTTCACCCACGGTGGACCGCAGGTCTTCTCCCATGGTGCACCGTGGGCTCTGTGCATTCCATTGCCGATTCCAGCCTCCTGATTGGCTGGAATCGGCACACGTGACGGGGCGGAGCTACGAGGAGCAGCTCTCCGGCACGAGCGGCCCCATTCAGAAGGGAGAAGACCGGACTGCGCAAGCGTAATCGGGCGATTAGACGCTGAAATTAGAGGGCAGCATGGAGACGGGGACACTAGCAACGGAACAGGTAAGTGAATAACTTCTGTATGGCTCATAATTAATGCACAATGTACATTACAAAGTGCATTAATATGGCCATACAGAAGTGTATACCCCCACTTGCTTTCGCGGGACAACCCCTTTAAGTTAATTTCTCAATCTGTGTGATGCTGTTACATGAACCTACCACATAAATTGCCTAGTGGTGGACACTGGCACTCCTGTCACAGTTACTGATGATGATCACACAGCTCCTGTCACACAGGTATATTAGAGGAGATCACAGCTCATCCTCTTGACTTGAAATTATGGTCTGTGGCTTATTTAGAAGAATATAGAAGGTAAGGGCGGTGTTTTTCCTGCAGCAGAGATGGTACTGTCTCTAGCTGCTCATGTAATGTTATGCTGTTCCATCATAGGATTGATGTGGATGTGAAAGTAGAAATCTAAGCATCAAGATGGTGCCTGATAAGTATCAAACAGGGGGCTACACTGCATGGAAGTAACTGCAATACACAGAGGAGAAATCTAGAGTATGATCGGCAATTGGGTGGGGAGGCAGGGATGGAAAAATGTGTTTTCACCAGAGTGGCCGTTTAAACAGTGTTCAAGTTCCCTGCAGCACCCCCAGAGAGGGATATGAAGCTTTGCAAAGTGGCCATTCACAGCAGTTAGTAGTTCGTGTGATGCAGGAATGAATGGGTCCTAGACAACCGCTTTAAGTCAGGTAAATGTAGTAAAACACTCACTCGGGTCTTCAGGCTTCCCACAGTACCAAACTCATGTAACAAACTGCAAAACTTTGGGTCAAGCAATCCCTTCCAGCAAGTATTGCTCAGACCGGGCTGTACAGGAAAGATGACCACAAGGGCTTTTCCATAGGTCTCTATTAGAATCTTAAAGGGGTTGCATAACTTATAGAAACCAATATCTGGGGGGTCCCAGCAGCAGGACACTATTGGTAGGAGACCCTTCTAACAAAAAAGGAAACAACCCTTTGAATGCAAGACCATTCCATAATTGATTGCTACACTGGGACTATTTTTGCTCGCTGCCAAGTTAGCTGGAATTCTGGACCATCTGGTGCGGGAATAAATATTCCTGTGTATATGTTATGCACATAGCTGTGTACAGCCGCACACCCCGCCGCGCCTGTGTGCCCACAATACTCTGCACCAGCCGTATGCCAGGGGGTGTATATGTTATGTATATAGCTGTGTACAGCCGCACACACCCCGCAGCGCCTGTGTGCCCACAATACTCCACACCAGCCGTATGCCAGGGGGTGTATATGTTATGTACATAGCTGTGTACAGCCGCACACCCCGCCGCTCCTGTGTGCCCACAATACTCTGCACCAGCCGTATGCCAGGGGGTGTATATGTTATGCATATAGCTGTGTACAGCCGCACACACCCCGCCGCGCTTGTGTGCCCACAATACTCCACACCAGCCGTATGCCAGGGGGTGTATATGTTATGTATATAGCTGTGTACAGCCGCACACACCCCGCCGCGCTTGTGTGCCCACAATACTCCACACCAGTCGTATGCCAGAGGGTGTATATGTTATGTATATAGCTGTGTAGAGCCGCACACACCCTGCAGCGCCTGTGTGCCCACAATACTCCGCACCAGCCGTATGCCAGGGAGTGTATATGTTATGTACATAGCTGTGCACAGCCACACACACCCTGCAGCGCCTGTGTGCCCACAATACTCTGCATCAGCCGTATGCCAGGGAGTGTATATGTTATGCACACACCCCGCAGCGCCTGTGTGCCCACAATACTCCGCACCAGCCGTATGCCAGGGGGTGTATATGTTATGAACATAGCTGTGTACAGCCACACACACCCTGCAGCGCCTGTGTGCCCATAATACTCCGCACCAGCCGTATGCCAGGGGGTGTATATGCTATGTACATAGCTGTTTACAGCTGCACACCCCCGCAGTGCCTGTGTGGACACAATACTCTGCACCCTCCATGTGCCAGGGGGTGTATATGTTATGCACATAGCTGTGTACAACCGCACACACCCCTCTGCGCCTGTGTGAACACAATACTCCGCACCAGCCGTATGCCAGGGGGTGTATATGTTATGCACATAGCTGTGTACAACCGCACACACCCCTCCGCGCCTGTGTGAACACAATACTCCGCACCAGCCGTATGCCAGGGGGTGTATATGTTATGCACATAGCTGTGTACAACCGCACACACCCCTCCGCGCCTGTGTGAACACAATACTCCGCACCAGCCGTATGCCAGGGGGTGTATATGTTATGCACATAGCTGTGTACAACCGCACACACCCCTCCGCGCCTGTGTGAACACAATACTCCGCACAAGCCGTATGCCAGGGGGTGTATATGTTATTCACATAGCTGTGTACAGCCGCACACACCCCGCAGCGCCTGTGTGCCCACAATACTTCGCACCAGCCGTATGCCAGGGGGTGTATATGTTATGCACATAGCTGTGTACAGCCGCACACACGCCGCAGCGCCTGTGTGCCCACAATACTCCGCACCAGCTGTATGCCAGGGGGTGTATATGTTATGTACATAGCTGTGTACAGCTGCACACCCCCGCAGTGCCTGTGTGGACACAATACTACGCACCCTCCATGTGCCAGGAGGTGTATATGTTATGCACATGGCTGTGTACAGCCGCACACCCCTCCGCGCCTGTGTGAACACAATACTCCACACCAGCCGTATGCCAGGGGATGTATATGTTATGCACATAGCTGTTAACAGCCGCACACACCCCGCCGTGCCTGTGTGGACACAATACCCCTCACCAGCCGTATGCCAGGGGGTGTATATGTTATGCACATAGCTGTGTAAAGCCGCACACCCTGCCGTGCCTGTGTGAACACAATACTCCGCACCAGCCGTATGCCAGGGGGTGTATATGTTATTCACATAGCTGTGTACAGCCGCACACACCCCGCAGCGCCTGTGTGCCCACAATACTCCGCACCAGCCGTATGCCAGGGGGTGTATTTGTTATGTACATAGCTGTGTACAGCTGCACACCCCCACAGTGCCTGTGTGGACACAATACTACGCACCCTCCATGTGCCAGGAGGTGTATATGTTATGCACATAGCTGTGTACAGCCGCACACCCCTCCGCGCCTGTGTGAACACAATACTCCACACCAGCCGTATGCCAGGGGATGTATATGTTATGCACATAGCTGTTAACAGCCGCACACACCCTGCCGCGCCTGTGTGGACACAATACCCCTCACCAGCCGTATGCCAGGGGGTGTATATGTTATGAACATAGCTGTGTACAGCCGCACACACCCCGCCGCGCCTGTGTGGACACAATACCCCTCACCAGCCATATGGCAGGGGGTGTATATGTTATGTACATAGCTGTGTACAGCCGCACACACCCTGCAGCGCCTGTGTGGACACAATACCCCTCACCAGCCAGCGTATGCCAGGGGGTGTATATGTTATGCACATAGCTGTGTACAGTCGCACACACCCTGCCGTGCCTGTGTGGACATAATACCCCTCACCAGCCATATGCCAGGGGGTGTATATGTTATGTACATAGCTGTGTACAGCCGCACACCCTGCCGTGCCTGTGTGGACACAATACCCCACACCAGCTGTATGCCAGGGGGTGTATATGTTATGTACATAGCTGTGTACAGCCGCACACCCTGCCGCGCCTGTGTGGACACAATACCCCTCACCAGCCATATGCCAGGGGGTGTATATGTTATGTACATAGCTGTGTACAGCCGCACACCCTGCCGTGCCTGTGTGGACATAATACCCCTCACCAGCCATATGCCAGGGGGTGTATATGTTATGCACATGGCTGTGTACAGCCGCACACCCTGCCGCGCCTGTGTGGACACAATACCCCTCACCAGCCATATGCCAGGGGGTGTTTACTTTGGAAGGGATACAAACATAACAGCAGCAAAAACCCCTTTTCCTCATCAGTACATTGTAATCACACGCTGCAGGATGTCCTTACATTGTAGTACACGCTGTACAGATGTAGCAGAGCTAACCGGGTCATTTAACTCTTTGCGGCTGCATTGTTTGGGATAATGCGGGAGGTTTGCATTCCTACAAAAAGCACAGGAAAGACGTTGTGATGGGATCCGCTGCTCCAGTGACAAACTCCTCTCTCCACTATCTGACCAGCTTAGTTCTGCTACATTCACTTGTTGAGTGAACATTATATTGTATAGATATCTCTACATTGTTTATATTACTACTAGCAGACTTCCTATATAAACAATCTATAATAGAGCCCATGTAACATAAGTAAGATTCCCTCTGCAGGGTTCGTCACATTATGATACCAGCCTAGTAGATACTCATGTAATGCCCACTTATCATCATCATCATCACTAGCGTACCCATATACTACAGAACAAAAAGTGCCAATTCTTCTTTTAACAAATTGAACGAGCCCCCACCCCAAATATTCCCCAAATTATCCTTTATTCGTGAAATTGATGTAAATACATGACTGCTAATAACACCACTTTATATAAGGGGTCTCCATCCTGAGTCTCTGCAGCCACACCAAGGGCTTATTGTGATGAGTAATGGGCCCCTGTGCCGTCCTTGTACTTCCCAGCCGGCGCACGGACCCATCGTAATCTATCAGGCTGTTCAGACGAGCGATCCTTCACATGGATGGACTAATTGCGTGGAAGTAATCGCAGCATGTCTACTCTTGCCTGTTTTCACGTAGAGTATAGCGCATACAATGCACGGAGTCCGAGTGGCTCGGGGACCACAAGGTGGGTGTCTGTGTGCTGTTCAATGCAGGTTGCGCCCGAGGGTCTTGGCGCAACTTGCACATGGCCGTCTGAGATACCCCACCACGGCCCTACAGCCACAGGACTTCACACGAGCGTATGAATAAAAACACCCGCCTCAGCGCAATGTATTAGCGCATGAACGAGGTTGGATGAGGTAGATTTGCGCGCTTGTCTGCGCATACTACTATACTTCTTGCGCTCGCAGGGCCAGTTCACACGCGGGTGCGACACACCCCTTCCGTGGATTAAAAGGCTATTTAGCCTAATAAGGTCCAGATACGTTCTTTTCCCCGTGGTTTTGCGCAGTGTCACACATTCTCTTGCTTTTTTGAGCACCTCCCATTGATTTCTATGGGACCCTTGCTGCGCAGAAATGCAGAAAAATATAACAGAACCTATTTTTGTGCGCCAATGAAATGTACGTGAAAAACACATCCCATGAGAATGAACCCGTTGAAGTCAATGGGTTTTATTCTCTGTTTTGTCCGCATTTATTTTTCGTGCGCAAATACAGTCGTGTGAAGAAGCCCTTAAAATAACAAAGAATTGAGCCAAGCTCTATGATTATATCAAAAACCAAGAATCACTTTTCAGCAGGTTTAATAAACTTTTCTGATTCTGCACTTTGTACATGTTGTACTTTTAATTGTTGCAGCTATCATTGGCCCTCCGCGTCCCCTTTACATTACAGTCCCATTCTATTATACACAGGTAGCGAAGCTTAACTCGCCTCTGATCACCTACTTCCACAAGTTATCTTAAAAGTCATTCAAAAGTAATTATTGGAGTATCTTAACACAACAAAACCCATTAAAAAGTTTTGAAAGGGCAAATAAACTGTACAAAGTTACCATAACACATTAAAAAGTCAAGTTAAACTTTGCTACATCTGTATATCCCGTCGCTTTATGACCTCATTCACCAATAGTAAGGCGGGGGTGCTGATAGCCCAGCAGAGAACTGCCGCTATTACACCAGAAATCACACCATTGTTTTTGTCCTCTGATATCAGAATGGAAAAGTGACACATTTTGCAGCACGCTGCGATTAAAGTAATAAAATAGTGTCGTAGGATCACTTCACATCAGATCCATTGACACAGATGACATCTGCATGCCCCCCACCCACCCCTCTTCCCATGAACCGGATTTAGGGACCACAAATAAAAGCATTTTCCAAAGTTTATAAAGTTCATAAAGTTTACCGTTCACGAGAAGCGTCATCAGGCAAATCCCCGTATTCCAAAAGTGTGACATGTCAGCTGTTGTATGTAATCCAGTGTATCCAGAAGAAGGGGCGCCCTTGTAAACTGTGTACTATATCTCTGTGCCCACTGTAACTTCACATAACTGCTGACTACTTCCTATCTGCAGACAGCCCCTCCATATAGGATGTAGGGTGACCAGTGCTGTATGCCCTCACTCTCTCTTCTGTATATGAGACTAGTCTGTCTGCCCTGTCCTTCCTGCTCTCTCATTCTATGTACATTTAGGGGAAGTGACTGATATAGGGGGGTGTAAGAGTAGCTCGTCATCAGGATACAGTAGTGAGAAGAAATCGGGGGTGTGGAGGAGAAGAGGAAAAAGAGGAGGAGAGACATCAAAATGTTCCAAAGAGGAAAAAAGTGCAATAAAAATAGAAAGTAATGCGGCGCGCCGGGAGTATTATATGATTATGTGTAGAGCAGCCTGGCATCAGGTCAAGTAACTACTGAGCCGGGAAGTAATAGTCATACGGGGCATCGGAGGGTGAATACAGGGGTTATAACACAGCACTGTATCATCTGGCCATTATAGGATTAACTAATAAGAACTCTGAACCTCCATAAAGCCAGCAGTTTATACAAGTGACTAAGAGGTGACATAAAGTAGTGATATGACGGCAGGGATATTCGGGACTTCCCTGACTTATCGCCCAGTCATACCGCGATATGTTTGCTGTATTACACATGTGAAAAAGCACACGTCCTATTTGGTGTGTATTACACACAGTAAACGCACAATTAGGGCTCCTTCACGCGGCCGTGTGTGCGCACGCTAAACCATGGAGAATGGATCCATTGATTTCAACAGGCTTGTTTCGTGTGTGCGCAAAATAATAGGTCCGGCTCTATTTTTATGCAATTTGTGCAGCGAAACTGCAATACAAGTCTATGGCAGGGGCGAAATTACACAGAAAGGGAGCGTCACCACGTGCAAACTGGGCGCGTGGAAATATTGCAGTAATATGCGCAGAAACACGCAGGCTGATTATGTGGCTCTTCAGACCTCGTCCATACGCAAATACGCTGCTGTCCTTACAGTCTAGTACATAAAATACACAGGGCTTATTCACACAAGCGTATATCAGCTGACCGTGAAAACAGCTGTACGATATACGCTACTGTGTGATGCACGGGGCGGCGTATACTCTGTTGGCTGGGGAGAGACAGTTTAGCTCTGCTAAGCTGTCTTCCCTCCCCCTCGCCGGCTCTCTGCAAGGGGAGGAAGCGGGACAGGGTGGGAACTAGTGTGCTGAGATCCCGCCCCTCTCCGCCCCTTACAGCTGTTTGCAATGGGAGGTGCGGAGCTTAGCTCTGCCCCGTCCCACCCCCTCCCATTGCAAATAGCGGCAAGGAGTGGAGAGGAGAAGAGAAGGGGAGGGAGTTTAGCAGTCACGCTGATAAACTCCCTCCCACCTCCCTTCTCCGGCAGCTGTCATTGGCTGCCATAGGGCACTTTTACAATGCAGAAATACACCCATGTGCACTGACACATTGTAAACCAATGCATAAGAGTGGCAGCGTATATCGGCCGGAGCATGAAAACCTGGGACGATATACGCCTGTGTGAATAAGCCCTTCAGCCAACTTCACATGACCGTATACATTTTTACGTTCACCCGTACGCGTCATATAATCACATGAATGAAGATTTGCCGCAACTGAGTCCCACTCTTTATTCACATGTTTCATGCCATTCACACGGGGCGCTGCTGCATATAGGCAAAAAAATAGGCAGAAGCGTTAAAAAAACAGCGATCCACAGAAATCCTCGGAATGACAATTAATGCTTAATTATGGCCGACTATCTTCTTTCCCCAGCGTTGTACGCAGGGTAACTCCCTGCCCCTCCCTTTTTTCCAGCTTCAATAGAAGTCTATGGGAGCTTGCTTGATATTTCAGCAAATGATAGGGCAAGACCTATCTTTTCACACGGCGTTAAAAAAAACGGAGACCGAAAACAGTCGCGTATGTGCTATTTTCCTGCCGCGTTTATTGTATGCGGCAAAAAAATCGTTCATCTGAATGAACTCATTGGAATCCAATGCTTACCATGGTCATATTTTTTCGGCAAATATTTTTTATGCGGGTTAATACCTACATAAATAAGGTCGTCTAAATAATCCCTTAATATGCATGTTACGTGTGTATTTGCTGCGTACTGCATATATCGCATGAAAAAAATACATGCACAATATGCAGGCTAAATGCGCTCGCCGAAGGCCACTCTCACACAAGTGTAAGCGCAGCATTTTAACCCTTTCCAATGCACTGTCTGACGTCTAAAGACATTTTTATTGAAGGCTGCACAGCTCCGATGTCGGAAGACGTCCGGCAGGGTATTCTTACTGTATACTACTGGCTGCTCTGTTGTCGGGGGGGGGGGGGGGGCTCTCCAGCATGTCACATTACGCAGTACTGGCTCTAGCCAGCAGATGGTGCCATTGTACAATGGCAGAAAGAGAAAGCCCCCTAGGAAACCCTGAATCAAAAATTGGATTGCAAAGGGTTAAAACAGTGTTTTTAACGCAACCCATCATTGCAATGGGTGATGTGATCCATTAAAAAAATGCTGCAACACACTAAGATAGAACATACAGCGTTTGATTTAGTGCACCTTAGAAACACTGCGCTAAAATGTTCGTCTGAGAAGCACCAGTGAAATCAATGGAGGCTCAGCACAGCGTTTTAGCGGGCGTTCCAAACGCTGCTAAATGCTGTAAAGAAATGCCTGTGTGAGATTGGCATAAATCAGCCTTAGGGCATATTCACATGTCTATATATCTGCTGGGTTTTCACACCCGGTCGATATACGGTGTCGCTTTCTGCAAGGGGAGGAGGCTGGCTGGGCTGGAAGCAGTGCACTGAGCTCCCGCCCCTCTCCATTGTTTGCAATGGGAGGGCGGGATGGGTGGGGGCGGAGTTAAGTTACACCCCCTTCCATTGCAAATAGTGGTGATGGGCAGAGCTCAGTGCATTGCTCCCAGACCGCCTCCTCCTCCTGCAGAAAGGGATACCGTATATCGGACGGGCATTAAAACCTGGCCGATATACGGACGTGTGAATAAGCCCTGAAAGTTTACCAAAACGTTGTATTAAAGAGGATATAAAAATCTGTGCATATAAATAATAAAGACGTAACCATCAGAATATGCTATATATTTACCGTTCTGATCGGTCACTGACATGGATACAGCAAGGTAAAAGGCTTGAGAGCACAGAGGTGTATCTCCATGGTGTAAAAGTGTTCGGATGGGTGCTTTTACGCTGGCGGCAACGGCTGCAGTGGCTCCTATGGGAGCCCATGACAGCGGCCGGAGAAGGGAGGTGGGACGAAGTTTAGCAACGTGACTGCTAAACTCTCTCCCCCTTCTCCTCTCCGCCTCTTGCCGCTGTTTGCAATGGGGCGGAGCACACTTCTGGCTGCATGAGGGGCTTTCTTAGCTGGAATATCCTATAGTGAACCCTAGCTAGCTAGTAGATGGCTGAGTATCGGAAGCATCCTCTCTCCCAGTTATCCTTGGGGAGCTGAAAAGCCTACAGCCAATATAGTTAGTGTGGGGCTTATGGATGGGACGGCTCTTATGATTATCTACGCCGAGCAGCCAATCTGGTTCAAATAGCGCGACCCTCTGCTAGCTGACCAACTGGCAGGTCTCAAAAATCTTTTTTGACCTGCCCTGAATATAAGGGATATAACTATCGGCTGAGAGGAGAGATATAATGAATCCCACCGGCCCTACAGATTTTCAAATATATCGATCGCGCTATAGCTCAGTCTCAGACTTATAGAAGGTTCAATTGAGTATACATAGTATGAACTCTTTCCATGAGTAAAGCTATAACAGGTTTCTGATGACACAGAAACGCGTCGAACTGCCACTAATCTGAACCGCTATTAACCCTTTCCAATCCACTGTCTGACGTCTGAAGGCATTTTCATTGAAGGCTGTGCAGCTCCAATGTCGGAAGACGTCCGGCAGGGTATTCTTACTGTATATTGCTGGCCGCTCTGTTCTCAGAGGCCTCTCCAGCATGTCCCATACGACCGTCCTGGCTCTAGCCAGCAGATGGCGCCATTGTATAATAGCAGAAAGAGAAAGCCCCCTATGAAACCCTGAATCCAAAACTGGATTGCAAAGGGTTCATCTTGAAGAGACGATCACTTTACTGACATGCTATCCATGAATATATGAGCCTAGAACTCATCTTATGCCCTTAGGCTCAGCAGTTTACAAGCTGTGCCACCTTCATGCACAGCTACGGCCAGTTTGTTAGGAGGTAGACGTCGGTTTTATCCTATTACTCCTGTATGAAACATCCAAACAAATACTGCTCCCCATATTACATCACGGGGGCCACTATTCGCCTCCTTTGGTAGCATTGTTGAGTAGGCACAAAATATCTCCTGAAGCAGGAGGAACACATTGAGGTACCCCTGTGCCAAATCAACTAAAATACTACTAGTTTAGACTCATGAGCCAAGGAGTTTTTTAGGCTGAAGGTTGATGGAAATCAAATACAACCCCCTTCCGTTGTAGTATGCTGTTTAATATCTGACCCTATATATGGCACTACATTCCTGAGGGAAAGGTCCCACCGGTTTAGTTTTTGTGTATGTTTGTCCTTGGTAGCCTTTATGTTTTTAACATTTAAATAATAAAGATTGACAATTTTAGCTGTCTACAACTGTGAAGGGCTTTGGAATTTGAACGTATGGATTATATAACTGCCTCAGTGAAAACGAAAGGTGTATTCTTGGGCTACAAACTAAAAAAGGTTAAATTCGAGCTGCTCAAAGAATGATAGACTTGTTCACACAGCATTCTGTGAAGGCTCAGGACCACTACCATTTTTATTTCACACACGGCAAAGATATACTTGAACATAATACAGTTTCAGGGTTTCTAACTCACAGGGTACCAGTCACTATCCCCCTCCCAGGGTGTTTGGAGGGTGTCCTTCTCTATCAGACAAGTCATGGGCCCTAGTTTGGTCCGAACCGGACCTCAGGCTTCCGGTTCCTGACACTGTTACCGCAGCCTCTCATTCTGGCTTTGTGACTGGAGCCAGGGAGCAAGGGACTGAATGTGTCTGGAGATTTTAGCTCTTCCAGATACACCCGTACAACTGTCCCTGCTGATTAGCATACCTTCCTGTACACAGAAGGCCTGTTTACAGCTCCCTGCAGGCCCTTCTGTGCACTGCCTTGCTACAATATATATACACGCACACATATGTGTATAGATACAGAGCACATTCAACCTAATGCATATATGGATATATATTTATATATATATCTATCTATATATCTACACACATACACACATACATACATACACACAAGCAAATAGAAAAAAAAGGGTTACATAAATAGAAAAGAAAACTAATTATCATCTATTTCACTATTCTAGCCAATTAGGGAGGTATCTGTCTCTAGCTCTTATCACTTATAATTTCTCACCCTCTTCTTTCCCAGTGAGCTGCAGGTAGTTCCCATCTAATTATACAAAAAATGATTGCACTTTTCAGACTTCAGCGAGGTGACCTTGTACTCCTCCGATTGCTTTAAACTTGAGCCAAGTATTTGTACACATTTTAGCAAAGAGAAAGATCTAAAGGAAACTTTTAGATAGAACAAGGCAACATGGAGTATGAGAGAACATTATGGCTCCTCTCACAGGATCCATCCGGCTTCCATCATGTCCTCTGGCATGTTCCTGGAGAAAAGTAAGTGTACTATGCTATTTGGGACAGATCTGCGTCTGAGGCCTTCAATGCAGATGCGAACATAGCCTAAATTAATAGATATCAAATATGAGAAAACATAGGCACAAGCAGGGGCGTAACTATAGAGGATGCAAGGGATGCGGTTGGACCCAGGCCCAGGACCCTTGGGGGGCCCATAAGGCCTCTCTTCTTCATATAGGGAGCCCAGTACTATGAATAAAGCATTATAGTTGGGGGCCTCGTTCCAGGTTTTGCATTGGGGCCCAGGAGCTTCAAGTTACGCCTCTGGGCACAAGTTACAAAAGGTGCTAACTGTAACAATATAAACCATAGCTATTAATGATGATCATGTTTGCTACTAAACCACAAGGAAGTTGCCCTTATGAAAGGACCTGTGCAGACAAGGTGGAGGGAAGGTATATCACATACCATGAGAGAAAAGGAGGAGGAATGTGAGGCACCAGAGAGAGTAGGAGGACCTGGCACTGAAAGCACCAGATACAGAGTGTGAAGGAACCGTTCAGACTTGTCATGTCTTATAATACTCTGGACAGCTTGTATAGGGATTTTTTAAATTTTGAGTTGTAAAACTAAAACATTTTCATGAACGTAGATTACAAAATTGATAAGACACACTCAAGCATTTAATGAACATAAGTTGTCTGAAAACCTTGGTGTGCTTTAAGATCTCGTTGAATTTGTTAGTTCGAGATCTCAAATTAAATAATTTGTTGATTTGGAAAGTGAGGTTAGTAGTGAATACCGGCAGGGGCCTCCTCTCCTAATGTCTCCTTATTAGTTCCGCGAGAGCAGGGGGGGGGGGAGAGAAGCGTCCGACAGCACACTGATGTCACAGGGTGCACTGGGATCAGCGCCGCTAGCAGTGCCGAGCAGAGGAGTAGCAGCGCTTGTACGAGGAGGAAGGGGTAAGTATATGGGGGTATTAGTGTATCTTGACGCCACCAGGAAGTCCTGGTGGAGTCAAGAGTGACAGGGGGGTAACGCCCCCTGTAGCTGGTTGGCTGCACAGATGGCAAGGCAGTAGGTCCTGGAAGGTGATAACATGTGTCTGAAAAAGGCATACAGCGTCGGGCACTTGCTGGGCCAGCCTACGAAGCAGTGAGGATAGAGAAGTAACTTCTCCTGCACACCACTTGGGCCCCCACCCATGTTACTTACTGATGGCGGCCGCGGCGAGGGGAGCCACTGTCATATCACGCCGGACGCACAGTGCAGCAGCAGAGCAGGGATGGCAAACCAGCGCGGACGCATATTGTCCAAGTTGTTGCCTTCTCCCGCAGGCCAGTAGCGCACCCCAGCATGTGACATTAGGGCCACAGCAGGGAGGGCTCAGCGTCGGGGAAAAATCACTGTGAGAGCCGCCAGGATGCACTGTGCTGAAGCACAGCAGCGATTGCAGTGCATCGCGGGACCACAGCAGGATCCTCAACGGCAGCACCGACACATGGGCACTAGGTGTGGGCAGGGGAGCCACCTAAGGGAGCACACAGGCCCCGGGCTGCTTGCAGCACGTAAGCCGCCCGGCAAAACTGAACGGACGCATGACAGACAACCAGCGGTGAGAGTCAGTGCTGGACCCTGTACATTACTGGTATGACCCTCGTCTCTTGACGCAAACCCCTAGCTTCCCGTGGCGTCAAGATACACTAATACCGTATATGGGTCTCAGGGGGGTGCTATTACTACTGAGGCTATTAGTAATAGTGTTCCCTATATCGGCCCCAATAGTAAAAGCATTACCACTGAATCCACTGAAATCCCGCCCCCATATGACCAAAGCCCCGCCCCAAATACTAAGCTCATTATAACTGGCCCCAAGGAAAATGGCAGGTCTGGATAGTCAAAAACTCCCATCTTCTCTTTCCACAGATGGAACATTTAAACAATGCAAAAATAGCACTTAGATGATCTGTTGGTTTATGCCAGATCCAAAGCACCTCGAACTTCATCTCTTGACTGTCTCCTCTGTACCAGGCCCAAGAGTGCACTTACAGTATCCACATGCGGTGCTCACTTCTTGTCTAGGTCCTGCACAGGCATGCCAAAATACATGTTGTAGGCACAGCAGAAGTTGCCTTCCATTATTCTACGCTTGACCTAGTTGGTGGTCAGGAAGACAGCACTCAAATAGCAAAAACAGTCTGCATGGTGTTTACAGCTACAAGAAGTCGTCAGCATTGGAGAACGTGAATCTGAAATGACAGCAGCATGCGGATTATGTAATCGACCACCGCAGTGAGAGAAATGTTTACATGTAAGGACTCATGAAATCTTACTTGTTACAGTACAATGGATGTTTGACGACTACATGTAGGGATTAATCAGGGAAAGTGACATCATTTACAATAGGAAGAGTATTTTTAGACAGAATTGTGTTTTCTATGACATTTAAGTGTTGTTTGATTTTACATTATTTTGACATTATTGCGTTGAATAGAAAGCCTTCAGCAACTATATTCTTAAAAGGATTTTCCGGGACTTTTTAGATTTTTTCTATTGATGACCTGTTCTCCAACAAATAAATTAAGTGTGAAGGTGCACAATAAGCCATGGCTGCAAGAAATACAGTAACAAACCTGCTTCAGCACCCGACACACTTAATATCTGCAAACAAATACATAATGGTTCTTTGTACTAACCGCATAAAAATGCGGGTCCTACAGAGTAGGCAAAGGGTTAATAGGTCATAGGGACCACGCTATGAGCTCTTAAAGGGACAAAGGAGGCACCCTTCAGGAAAAAAAAAACAGTTTTTCCCTGAAATCCGGGTAAAAGGGCATCTGCTTAGCAACAGCACCCCTCTGATTGGCTGCTGTCAGCTATTTATTTGATTGGTCATTCTCTCCATTTGAAAGGAGTTCGTTGATTGGAGGGAACTGACCATGTGACCGGAGACAGGGAGCGCCCTGGTCACATGGCCAGTTCCCTACAAACACTGATACTGGTGGAGTAGGAGGAGTTCGGAAAAAGCCCGGGAAGGTGAGCTAGGGTGGGGGAGAAGGAGTGAGTGAGCAGAGAGGAAGAAGCGAGAACAGGAGGACTGCAGCCAAAGGGAGAGCGGGAGAAGCAAAAATGATGCAGGAGTTGGGAGTCGTGACCTGGGTGTGCCCGGAGTGAGCGGAGTCATTCTTAACCCTGCCAGAAAGAACCTGGGACAGGGCGGACCCCGCGGGAGCTGTAAGGAAGTTGGCCATTGCAACTGTGAGTGGAACTTGTCCCTGCACAGTCAGAGGTCAGAGTGTCCACAGTAGAGCCTACACCTTTCCCTCCATTCCTCCACAAATCACCTCCAAAGTGCAGCAACCACTTCAATTAGTCAGGCAGCCTCACCCCATTCGTTAGGAGAGAGTCAAGGAGTAAATGTACGGCATTGCAACTGTTAGGAAGTAACTGGAGACTTTACTGTTTCTTAAATTGCCAAGTGAGAATTGCACCCAGTCTGCAAGTTTGAGTAAACTGTGTGCCTTTGGTTTTACTGTCACACCAAACTTACACTAATCACCAATTGCACTTGCCAAGAGTCCTATTGCAATCCCACCTATTTGTAAGAGCCACCATTTCTGGCAGAGTAGCAACCACCATGACGAGGTCAGAGTTAGCGCACCCACTCGAGCTATGCCTGCCAATTCCTGCTTGCTGCACGATTTGATCAAAACTGTGTATGCCCATCTGCCACGTCAAGGCGAACCTTAATGAATAAGTACCTAGCTCTATAGACACCTCTCTTCAGGTGTTTATAGAGCTAGGTACCCATCCATTAAGGTTCGCCTTGACGTGGCGGATGGGCATACACAGTTTTGATCAAATCGTGCACCAAGAACCTTGCATTTTTATGCTGTTAGTCACTAACTAAGCAACTGAGAACCACTGCACATTACGATATAACATGGGCCCCTGTTGCAATGATGAATACACAAGTTAAAAGCATTAGGCTTTCTCTGGGCTTCACCTTGAAAATACAGACTAACCAAACAAACAATGGCATATATAACAGTGTAATATGCAAACTCCAATCTCTTCCCCTGAGAGGGTCTCCACTGCTTGCCGGCTGAGCAGACAGATAATGCAGTCAACAGGGCTGATTATCTTGTATAGTGATAATATGTTCATCATGAAGAGTCTCAGACATTTATCATCATCATCATCATGGCACACAATGATAATCATGTGAGAATTTCCTGTGTTTTCTTGAGTTGCATGAGGAGAACAATAAAAAAAAATCAGTGTAAGACTACTTTCACACAAGTGCGAATCTCGTGTGAGTTTTGTGCGTTACGAGACTCACAAAACTCATGCGATTTGAACTCCATTCTTTTGAATGGAGTTATACACATGAGCGCTGCTGCCAGGGAAAAAAATGGCTGCATGTTCTATTTTTTTGTGTTTCTTAGAACACATTACCCATTGATTTCAAATGAGACCTTAAATACATTGCATGGCATGTGATGTGCCTGCACGTGCGATGCAAGATATCCAAATTCCATCAATGGAGAAGGCATTCGATCTTCTCTCACGTGTGAAACCCGCGCAAGAGGATTGGGATTTCACAGAAGCAATGCGAGATATTTTTGCCTGAAAAACGCCTATATTCACGGGTAGAACACATGTTGACAAGCGCAATATCTGGCAAGTTTCTCAGCCCGATATTGCGCTCGCCTGTGTGGAACCAGCCTTAACCCTCTCCAATCCACTGTCTGACGTCTGAAGACATTCTGATTTGAAGGCTGTACAGCTCTGATGTCGGAAGACGTCCGGCAGGGTATCCTTATTGTAGATTACTGGCCGCTCTGTTGTCAGGGGCCTCACCAGCATGTCCGATACCACAGTACTGGCTCTAGCCAGCAGATGGCGCCATTGTATAATGGCAGAAAGAGAAAGCCCCCTAGGAAACCCTGAATACAAAATTGGATTGCAAAGTGTTAAAGCATAAGATACAGTAATTGTGGAGGAGGGTTTTTCAGAAGTAGTTGCTGTAGTTATGAATGTTCATAAAGTGGTTTTCCAGAAGCGGAACTTAAGATATTGATGACGGGGGTGATAGAAGGGGCCACGGCATTTGATCAGATATGTGATGTCATCTTCATCAGTCACATGGCGTAACAGCAGCTCAGTCCCATTCAAGCCACCTGCTGTACAGGAAAGAGGTTGAACACTGGCCAGTGCGCTCATGGCAAGGTGGCGCAAAGTATCGGAGTGGTCTGGCAGTGGGTGCTAGATGGATGGGACTTTCCATTTCCGAAATTGTACCGGAACTTAACATTCCTTGATCTACAGTGTCATGTGTGTACTGGGAAAATGTTATAGAAGGTATTACCCCACTCACAGTGGCCATCTATGGGTGCTTAAAGGGGTTGTCCAAGTTAAAAAAAAATCTAAACAGCTAATGCTTTAAAATAACAAAAGAAACAATACTCGCCTCTCTTCTCGCCTAGGGAAAGAGTGTACTGACTCCTGCGGCTGTCCCAGTCTCTGTTAGCAGTGACAGTCAGGTGATGGCTGAGGAAACAGTGTGTCGGTTTCTGTGATGGTCCCGATCTCTGCCAACAGCAGCATTCAGGTGACTTCTGTAGCCAATCAGAGGGCACGGTGTCACTGCCCGTTCTCCTGACATCATCTCTGCAGTGCCATGATGCCAGGAGTTTGGAATTGTAACGTTGCAGCCTCTGATTGGTTGCAGCAGTCAACTGACTTCTGTTGTTGGCAGGGACCGGGACAATCGCAGACGCCATTACACTGTTTGCCAGGGAAGAAGAGAGGTGAGTATACTTTCTAATGTTATTTTGAGTCATGGCCAGCTGCTTAGAATTTTTTTTAAACTGACAACCCCTTTAATGATCAGAACTGGCAGCTTCTGGCTAGAGTTGTCTGTGTGAGAAGATAAGCAGCGTTGGCAGAAATCACACCCACATTCAATGCAGGAGGCCCCACACGCATATTGTGCAGATCAATGCAACATTCCTTAGCTTCCATGGCATACAGAAGCAGAAGACCCACCAGGGTGCTTCTGACAACACCATGACACTAGGCACAGCGCCATGAGGTTGCTAATTGGACCATAGAGGACTGGCAACATGTGTAGTGGTCCAATTAGTCATGGTATTAATTGATTTACACTGATGGTAGGGTTCATGTGTGGAGTGGACCCCATAAAAGCATGGAATCCAGTTGTCAAAAGTCACTGTGCAGACTGGCAGTGGTTCCATACTGGTATGGGGTGTGTTCTCCTGGCATGGGTTGGGTCCACTGCTCTGCCTAAATACATTGACCGCTACCTGCTATGTTCAGGCCCAAAATGTCCAGAACTGGTTCAAGAAGCATCCTGGAGAGTTCCTATGAATAGTGTGGCCCACATATTTGCACAATACGAGCCCTATTAAGCATCTATGGGATGTGGTGAAGAGGTCTATATGCACTTGAGATCATGCACCTACAAATAACACTGAGCTTTGGGTAACTATCCAGACGCCATCTCTCAACATACCTCCAGACGCATTCCATCACTTGTGGAATCGCTACCACATTGAGTTGCTGCATTTTGCTGTGGTAGAGCGAGTCCTATGGGATATTATTTCCTGTCCCATGACCTTTGGCATGTCAGTTTAGTATCCAACTGGAGCTCTGTGTCAGATATGAATCAACACAGAACCTATGACCTATAAAATGTTATGGTGTTAAAAGCAAATAAGGTTCTCGTTAAACGGTTCATAAACATTGGTCAAATGTCTGCTGTGGAGAGCAATCCAAACTGGACAAATTGGATTATACCTGACCGATAGAAGAGTTCTTTCTCTTGGTGATTACACAAGCTAGAGCTTTGATATATGGCCAGGTGAAGACTCTACTCTGAAAGGTCTTTGATGATTGACTTCCTGAACGAAGGTGTCATCCTAAGGATCAGTGATCATAAGGGTATATTTGCATGCAAAAGATTTGGGGCAGAACTTTCTGCTACATAAAATCTATTCTATTAATCTGAAAATAGATTTGTGCAATCTTGCTGATTATGTGAAAATTCTGTCCAGGGCAGCAGACTAGACCAATAGCCTGATGGGCGTTAGTAAAGTGGCGGAGATAATTTGTCAAGATCTGATTGGTATGTTACATCTACCCATTAGATTGTGGGCGCTAAACAGAAGAGAAGTCCAAAGATACGCCCATGAGTTTACAAAGGGACCTCCAGAACTTAGAAGTGAATTGGACCCCCCTATCGGACACTATGTGCAGGGGAAATGCATGGAGCTGGAAGGTATTATCGATGAACTTCTCAGCTAGCTGGTGAATGGTAACCTGGGCAACGGAACGAAGAGAGCCATTTTGGAGAACCAGTGGATGACCACCCATATGGCCGTGCAACCACCGGAAGGAGGCAAATCTGTGATGAAGTCCATGGCTATGTGCTGCCACGGAGTCTCGGGAATGGGTAAAGGAAGAAGAAGCCCAGCGAGTTTCTGTTTCATAGACTTGTTGTGGGTGAAATTAGTGCACACAGAGACAAAGTTGCGGATGTCGTTCATCGTGGATGTCCATCAGTAGAGATGACAAATTAATTTGACAGTCTTACAATGACTGGAATGTCCAGCTACTTTGGAACAATGTCCGCAGGACAAGACTAGCTTTCTTTTCGATTCGGGTGCAAAAGTCTTTCCAGCTGTCCTTAACACAGACAGGAGCCATGGTTAACATTCTGGCATGGTCTATGATAAATTGTGAGCTCTTCGAATACCCCAGACAGTGCGTCAGCTTCAATATTCAGTATCTACATACAATAGCCTCAGCCGCACAGTTGGTGGCATTATCAAGAAACATTGGCCTTTATTGACATTGGATGGCTCCACGATACCTGAGTTTAACAACACACCTCTATTGGCATATAGAAGAGGCATGAGTATAGGCGATCGTTTGGTCCATTCCCATTTTGTGCCCAAGAAAACTGGTGTCCAAACCACTTTAAAACCTCCCAAAAGGGCCAATTTTCCATGCCTTGCCTGTTGTTGCTGTAACAACTTAGTTAGGGGAGATAATTTTTGTCACCCCCTTAGAGGCAACAGGTACAAAATTAAAGGGAGGTATACTTGTGCTTCATCATACGTGATCTACCTCATCACCTGCCCATTTGGCATGGGATACGTTGGTGAAACCACCATGGAGGTGAGGTCACGTATGGTGAAGCACAAAAGCACCATTAGGACGAAAAATTTGCAGTTACCTGTATCACGGCACTTTGTAGAGGCTAGACACAGCATTAGCCAATTCAAATATAGGGTCATTGACCATGTTCCCTTGCTCCCTAGAGGCGGGGACAGAGAGTCATTACTGAAAAAGCGTGAGCTTAAATGGATCTACGAGCTTGATACGATGTCCCCCAAAGGACTTAATCAAGAATATGCCTTTCAGCCATTCCTCTAAGAGTCTTGTAACATACATCAGGATATGTATATGTGCATATATTCTTAGAGATACACTACCGTTCAAAAGTTTGGGGTCACATTGAAATGTCCTTATTTTTGAAGGAAAAGCACTGTACTTTTCAATGAAGATAACTTTAAACTAGTCCTAACTTTAAACAAATGCACTCTATACATTGCTAATGTGGTAAATGACTATTCTAGCTGCAAATGCCTGTTTTTTTGTGCAATATCGACAAAGGTGAATAGAGGCCCATTTCCAGCAACTATCACTCCAGTGTTCTAATGGTACAATGTGTTTGCTCATTGGCTCAGAAGGCTAATTGATGATTAGAAAACCCTTGTGCAATCATGTTCACACATCTGAAAACAGTCTAGCTCGTTACAGAAGCTACAAAACTGACCTTCCTGTGAGCAGATTGAGTTTCTGGAGCATCACATTTGTGGGGTCAATTAAACGCTCAAAATGGCCAGAAAAAGAGAACTTTCATCTGAAACTCGACAGTCTATTCTTGTTCTTAGAAATGAAGGCTATTCCATGCGAGAAATTGCTAAGAAATTGAAGATTTCCTACAACGGTGTGTACTACTCCCTTCAGAGGACAGCACAAACAGGCTCTAACCAGAGTAGAAAAAGAAGTGGGAGGCCGCGTTGCACAACTAAGCAAGAAGATAAGCACATTAGAGTTTCTAGTTTGAGAAACAGATGCCTCACAGGTACCCAACTGGCATCTTCATTAAATAGTACCCGCAAAACACCAGTGTCAACATCTACAGTGAAGAGGCGGCTGCGGGATTTTGGGCTTCAGGGCAGAGTGGCAAACAAAAAGCCATATCTGAGACTGGCCAATAAAAGAAAAAGATTAAGATGGGCAAAAGAGCACAGACATTGGACAGAGGAAGACTGGAAAAAAGTGTTGTGGACGGATGAATCCAAGTTTGAGGTGTTTGGATCACAAAGAAGAACGTTTGTGAGACGCAGAACAAATGAAAAGATGCTGGAAGAATGCCTGACGCCATCTGTTAAGCATGGTGGAGGTAATGTGATAGTCTGGGGTTGCTTTGGTGCTGGTAAGGTGGGAGATTTGTACAGGGTAAAAGGGATTCTGAATAAGGAAGGCTATCACTCCATTTTGCAACGCCATGCCATACCCAGTGGACAGCGCTTGATTGGAACCAATTTCATCCTACAACAGGACAATGACCCTAAACACACCTCCAAATTGTGCAAGAACTATTTACAGCAGAAGCAGGCAGCTGGTATTCTATCGGTAATGGAGTGGCCAGCGCAGTCACCAGATCTGAACCCCATTGAGCTGTTGTGGGAGCAGCTTGACCGTATGGTACGCCAGAAGTGCCCATCCAACCAATCCAACTTGTGGGAGATGCTTCTAGAAGCGTGGGGTGCAATTTCACAAGCTTACCTCAACAAATTAACAGCTAGAATGTCAAAGGTGTGCAATGCTGTAATTGCTGCAAAAGGAGGATTCTTTGACAAAAGCAAAGTTTGATGTAAAAACAATGTTATTTCAAATACAAATCATTATTTCTAACCTTGTCAATGTCTTGACTCTATTTTCTATTCATTTCACAACGCATGGTGGTGAATAAGTGTGACTTTTCATGGAAAACACAAAATTGTTTGGGTGACCCCAAACTTTTGAACGGTAGTGTATGTATATGATGATTTTAACTTTATATGTATGTATGTATGCATGCTTACTCTTGTTTGTTTCTATTTTTGCAGGACCCTCCTGTCGCTGGTTTCTTCGTCTCATGTCGGCTGTATTTGTTATTTCAAGCAATTTGTCTTTTATGCATTTGCATATATTTTCAATAAATCTATAAATTGGCATTTCAGAGATTTCCCCCCTTTTTTTTCTTGTTTATGTCAAAAAATTGTTTGGTGGATCAGTCACTATAGTATGGGCTTGAGAGAGATGTGCTTGTGATTTGGGAGCATAATAAATTGCATGTGATATGCATTCCTGGTAATCACCCATATATTATATGGTGGGGCACTATATAGACATGACTGATCTTTGGTTGTCTTTGCCATGATGGAATTATGAAGCAGTTAGTGTCACTGTGATTTGAATATAATCCCTTTGGTCCAATACTTTATAGTATCTAAATAGTCTTTTTCCGATGTGTTTAATAACATTTTTGCACACTTCAATTATATCCAGTCCACCTTGATTAAAGTCCATTTGTTCTAATAAGGAGTTACTATGTATTTATGACATAGGGTAATCATCTTTATTTTTATGTCTTGTATAGTATATTTTTATGACATGGATGCTTTGAGCTATGTTATGCAGCGGTCCGCTATGTTGCCGGCATATGAGGTGTTAAGAGGACCCTCTGCAATCCGGCGCATGTGCTGGGATAATCCTTGGCTCTTCCGCGCTCCATCTGAGCTCTCGCGATGATTGGGACCCCACGCATGCGCAGTTGCATCCGCGGGGCCGCAATGTCGGCAAGCAAATGATGTCATCAGCTGTGCGTCCGGCATTAGTCAGGACGTGGAAGACGGGGCAATCAGCGACGGATGAGGTATACCTGCGTATTGAATGCTGTCATTGGTTCTACTATTTCACATTTCACCTATATATATTGTGCACTTGTATGGATATGTATTAGCTTGAGGAAGGCCAACGGCCGAAACGTCACTACTAGAGATGAGCGAGCATACTCGCTAAGGGCAATTCCTCGAGCGAGCATTGCCCTTAGCGAGTACATGCCTGCTCGAGAGACAAGGTTCGGGTGCCGGCGCGGGGGAGCAGTGAGTAGCGGCAGTCAGCAGGGGGGAGCAGGGAGGAGAGAGGGAGAGAGAGATCTCCCCTCCGTTCCTCCCCGCTCTCCCCTGCAGCTCTCTCCGCGCCGCCGGCACCCGAACCTTGTCTCTCGAGCGGGCAGGTACTCGCTAAGGGCAATGCTCGCTCGAGCAATTGCCCTTAGCGAGTATGCTCGCTCATCACTAGTCGCTACCTTAACTGTAATGGGGTAATAAAGTATTTTGTATCTTTCTACATCCCTGTATGCTGCCAGTTACTACTATCTTTGTTTGAGCTTCAATATTCTTATCTGCAGGCTGAAAATGTAGGACAAAATCTAATCGGGAAAAAAATTAGGCCAACCAGGCTTGACGAGGGTTGAGTTGCTGTGCTGCCTGCAGATAAGGTAAGTTCTTATGGTCAGTATAAACCACTATAGGCTGAGAGGCCAATAGTACAGTGTCTCCAATGGAATAATTCCGTTCCGCAGTAGAAAAAGATTTGGAAAAGAATGCACACATCACCATTCTCCCCGAGACACCTCTCTGCGACAGGACTGCACCCGAAGCATAAACCTCTACAAAAAATTGTTTGGAAACCTCTGGTCCGTGTAAAACAGGTGCTGATGAAAAGGCTAGCTTCAGGGCTTGGAAGGCGGTCTCAGGCTTCGGAGACCACTGCTTGACATTCGCTCCTTTGCAAGTGAGAGCAGAGATGGGCGATGTTAAGGTAGAAAAGTGCGGGATGAACTGTCGGTAGTAGTTTGCAAAGCGCAAAAAATGCTGATGGACGAGGCCAGTTCAGTACGGCAGATACCTTGTCAGGATTCATCTGCAAACCCAGCTTGGACACTATGTATCCTAGAAAAGAAAGAGAATCACTTTCAAAAATACATTTTTCGAACTTGGCATAAAGATGGTTCTCCCTTAACCGCTGTAGTATAGTACGGACTTGTCCGCGGTATGATTGGACATTAAGCAAGAAGATCAGGATGTCATCAAGATACACCACAACACATTTGTAGAGAAGATCCCTGAAGATGTCATTCATGAACTCTTGAAAGACGACTGAGGCATTAACTAGACCAAAAGGCATTACTAAATACTCATAGTAAACCTCGCATATTGAAGGCGGCCTTACACTCGTCACCCCTGCGAATGCGTATTAGGCTGTAAGCTCCTCGCAGATCAAACTTCGTGAAGATCCATGCACCACGCAGACAGTCGAACAGCTCCGAGATTAGGGGAACTGGTATTTGTTCTTAATAGTAATCCTGTTCAGGCCCTGATAGTCTTTGCAGGGATGGAGTGACCCGTAATTCTTCTTAACAAAGACACCAGCAGGAGATGATTTGTGAATGAATCCTTCGGCTAGGTTGTCTTGACGTATTCAGTCATAGCTTGAGTCTCAGGAAGCGATGGGGGTATAACCTGCCCCATTGAGGTGAGGAACCTAGCACCAGCTCAATTGGGCAGTCATAGAGATGATGTGGTGGCAAACACTCTGCCTCCTTTTTGTCAAAAACATTGGCAAAGCCGCAGTAGGCCTCCGGCAGGCCATGGAAATTCTGGGGGAACTGTCAGGCAGTGGACAGGCTGAATTGGGAGTAGGCACTTGGCATAGCAGGATGTTCCCAAGCGTAACACCTTTCGTGACCTCCATTTTATACTGGGATTATGTAGACAAAGCCAGGGCAGAACCAGTAACAGTGGACTGGTTGCCCTTGGAAGGACCAGCAGGGAGATTTTCTCTGAGTGAAGAACACGTTTTCACAGCTCCAACGGTTCTGTGACAAATTGAATGGCTTCGGAAAAGGTAAAGACACATGAATAAAGAATAGCTGCGATCAAGTCCTGATGTTTAGATGCATATTTTCTGCTGTTCACACAGGCGGCTACATTGTAGAGGCAAAAAAATGCGCTGCAGCACAGAAATCCCTCAGTCGGCAGTTATCCATGGAATAAATAGAGCCAGCTGCCTTTTCCCTGCGTTGGACAAAGGTAAACTCCCTCCCCCTCCTTTTTTTTTTTAGCTCTGACATGAGTCTATGGGAGTTTCCAGCATATCTCAGCTAAAGATAGGGCACGGCCTATCTTTGGATACAGAGTATGAAAATTGACAGCCGAAAACGGTTGCCAATGTGCCTTATTTGCCAAAAAATTGCGACTAATAGAACCTATGGAAACCTTCAGATGAACAATTAGTAGCTGTGTCAAAAAATCGCAACAAAAAAGATAGGACATCAGCGGCGAAATTCAGCGACTGCAATTTCCTGTTGTGTCAAAAATAGGTCTTGACCCATCTTTCGGCAGAAAATCACAGAAGCCTCCATAGACTCCAAGGGAAGACTATGTGAGCCGTCTGGCAAAGGGAGATGAAGGGATTTCCCCGCAGCAGGGAGAGAAAAAGTGATGAAGGAAAGCCCTGGGGGAACCCCCTTCATCGACAGGACTCCCTTCATCTCAGCGGGTCTGGAGGAATTCCCCAGCAGCAGAGTTGGAAGGATATCCCTGCAGTGGGGAGAGAGGGATTCCCTTGCAGGGGAGAAGGAGGATTTCCCTGCAGCAGGAAGAGAGGGGCTCCCCTTCATTCCTGCCAAGATGAAGGGATTCCCCAGCGATGAAGGGAAGCTCAAACGGGCTTTCCTTCATCTCTCTCTTCTCCCACAGCAGCAGCGTTTTTTTCAACGACACGCAGTTTCCAGTTGTGTGAATGGGCAATTTCACCGCTAGTGAAGCTGGGGACATGATAGTGGGAAATCGTCTATTCATACGATTTTCTTGCGAGTTAGCCTCAATTTTTTTGCGTGGCTAACTCCTGTGTGATTTTGTAGCCCATGTGAACGTGAGCCTAAGACAGATGTAAACTATATCCATCATTAGACTCATTTACACTATAATGAGCCCAGAATTCACACAAAACGTCACTTTCACATATTGAAAAATTTCTCTAGGACTACTGGACAACATGAAGAACCTCATACTGCTCCTTTTAAAATAAGAGTATTATCTGTGACCTATGAACAGACTTGAGGAACATTTTACTGACCAGAAAGCAAAAACAATAATAACATCTATTTGACCATTGCACAATACAAAAACTGTATTATTGACCTCTTTCTTAATAGAAAACAAAGTTGTGGGCCAAATCATAAGACAGAGAACATTTAGATGATCAGTATACAGTGATTTATATGTACAAGATATACAAATATAGGAGAGATTAGAACCAGTAAACATAAAGCAGTTGTAGAACACTACATAATATATTCTAAATATCACCAACTTATAAATTAGCCATCCGAATACGGGATCTAACCAAGCAAGTGACAAGGTATAGGGTCCTCCCGTGTGAGACTCCTTTGTGGGGTAATAGAGAACACTCATCTTTATAAACTTCCTGATTGTAGATATTGGATAGAGCATGGAAGACCATCGTTTCACATCTATTTGTTGGGTTGCCTTCACATGGGCGAGAAAACCGCACAGGGTTGTGCATTGCGAGATACACAAATCTGAAACTCATTCTTTTGAATGGGGTCATACACATGACTAGGGTATAACGGAGTCGTTCCCAGCTGTAGCCTTAAAACATGTAAACCTCTGCTGATCACCCCTCAAATGCCAGAATAACCACAGACACCAATTATCTTTTTGGGTAATTTGGCCACAGCAGCCATTTTATTACAAACACAAATTAACATCAAATTAACATATCATTAACCCAACTCAACCATAATAATTAACATTTCCCACCAAAGAGGGAAGGGCCTTGGAGCCCCAAAAAACTTCTCGCCTCACCATTTTAGGGAAATATCTGAAATGCCTCCAATTGCCCACCAAATGATTCAGGAGACCTAATTTCTCAATTGTGTCCAGCCACAAGCCAACTGACTCAGGAGACCCAATATCGCCAATTGCCTCTAGCCGCCCACCTCCGGACTCGGAGACTCACTAGCCTTTACAAGACCAGACACTCCACCATCTTTGCAAGGACTCCGCCCTGTCAGGGTGGAAAAGGTGGCTATCCAGCCCCTGCCTTCACCCCACCCCACTTTTATGCCAACTCCAAGGACCTCCCCCACCCGCTGCTGCAATGACAATGCAACATATTCCCCCATCACCTACTCCAATTTCTAAAATTAACCATACCATCCCCTCACTATAAGTTCCCATAGGGCGGGAGGGTGGGACTTCCTCATTCTCCTTGTTTTCTCCTCTCTCTTCTTTCTTCAGCTGACGCTCCCACTCTTTAGAAACTCCTGACCCAGGTTTCCCGTACTTTGAAACCCCACCCCCTCCTTCTCCTCCCCCTTCTTTCCCACTCCTCATTAACCCTGTCATGAGCTTCCTCCACCCACGGGCTTGCAGGCCTCTGCTACGGCTTTTTGAGTGATGTTTTCCTGCATGGCACCGCAATATGATGCGGGAAACAAATCGCGGCATGTTCTATCTTTCTGCATGCGGCAGGGGATCGCTTCTTCTCCAAAGTGATGCAAGGCTGTTTTGACATGAAAACGCCTCGCGTTCTCGGGGAATTCACATGGAGGGGAGCACGATAGAGGCCTATTCTTAGGATAGGCCATCAATACCAGATCATTCCTGGCACCTCCACCGATCAGCTCAGTGGCGGGGCTGTAACGCTCAAGTAACAACTGCAATCTTATTAGTTTGTCAGGCACAGCTCTGTATGTCTTGAATGGGACTGGGCTTTTGCAGTGCCACGCTGGGATACTGCACAAAGTATGGCGTTCTGGGGCACAGTAGCTCCTGCAAACAATTGATGGGGGGCGACAGGTAACGGATCTCATGACGTCTGATATTGATGGGTCCATCACTACGGATAGGTCATCACTAAAAAGCTTCTGAAATACCCCAAGAGGTCTCTGCTCCGAGAGAGGGATGTTGCCTGCCTTTGGATCATAATTAGGTCTGAGAAAGGGAGATCTTGGAGGTCCTTTTTTAACCTACCCATGTAACTAGGTAACTGTATAAACAGTAATAATTAATAAATGACATCAGTGATCGTCTTCTCAGAAGTGGATGGTTTTACTAAGTAGAGCACTTCATGTTTGGGGATTTTTATTTTCTAAATTAGATTACTACTGGGAAAATAAAATGATGGAATTTGATAGTGGGAGACTGAAGTCTATTTCATGGGATGTATAATGAAGGAAACATTTCCCTTTCATGGATGAAATGACGGGCCTAGCCTTTCGGATTGAGAAATACTACTAAAAATGGACTTGCTCTGTCAAATAACTGACCGTAAAAAAACACTCTCTTTAATGAAATCTTGAAATCCAAGTGCATACATGCTGTTATGAGGCATGGGCGAGAAAATCGTGCGAGATTTGTGCGTTGCGAGACGCACAAATTTCGTACAAATGTGCATCTCATTCTTTTTTTCCTGCACAACACCACAATGTGATGGTATGCTGGGAACAAATCCCGGCATGTTCTGTCTTGCTGCGTGAACTCACATTGTACCGCCCATTGTTTTCAATGGGGCCGTTACTTTTCCTAAATAGGAAAAGTAAAGGGGCCACAACTTAATTATTCAATGCTAAGTGCAAAAGTAAATGCCCCCTTATGTAATGTAACTTCCCGGTGTCGTACAAACTTGAAATTTGGCACGACCTTTGTTGAGGTCCTAAATAGAAAAAGTAAAGGGGCCATGAAGTATGGAAAACTGAAAATCCACGATACATGTGGTTGTTCTTTTCCCAGGGAAAGGATTTATATACTGAGGAGAATCTACCTCACCTCCTTGTGCATATACTGAGGAGAATCTACCTCACCACTCTGTGTATATACTGAAGAGAATCTACCTCTCCTCTCTGTGTATATACTGAGGAGAGTCTACCTCACCTCTCTGTGTATATACTGAGGAGAGTCTACCTCACCTCTCTGTGTATATACTGAGGAGAATCTGCCTAAACTCTCTGTGTATATACTGAGGAGAATCTACCTCACCTCTGTTTGTATATACTGAGGAGAATCTACCTCACCTCTACGTGTATATACTGAGGAGAATCTACCCCACCTCTGTTTGTATATACTGAGGAGAATCTACCTCACCTCTATGTGTATATACTGAGGAGAATCTACCTCACCTCTGTTTGTATATACTGAGGGGAATCTACCTCACCTCTGTTTGTATATACTGAGGGGAATCTACCTCACCTCTGTGTATATATACTGAGGAGAATCTACCTCACCTCTGTTTGTATGTACTGAGGAGAATCTACCTAACCTCTCTGTGTGTATACTGAGGTGCATCTACCTCACCTCTGTGTGTAAATACTGAGGAGAATCTACCTCACCTCTGTGTGTATATATACTGAGGAGAATACACCTCACCTCTGTGTGTATATACTGAGGGCAATCTAACTGACCTCTGTGTGTATATACTGAGGAGAATATAACTGACCTCTGTGTGCATATACTGTGGAGAATATAACTGACCTCTGTCTGTATATACTGACGAGAATCCACCTCACCTCTATGTGTATATCCTGAGGAGAATCTACCTCACCTCTGTTTGTATATACTAACGAGAATCTACCTAACCTCTCTGTGTATATACTTAAGTGAATCTAACTCACCTCTGTGTGTATATACTGAGGAGAATCTACCTCACCTCTATATGTATATACTGAGGAGAATCTACCCCACCTTTGTGTATATACTGAGGAGAATCTACCTGACCTCTACATGTATATACTGAGGAGAATCTACCTCACCTCTCTGTGTATATACTGAGGAGAATCTACCTCACCTCTCTGTGTATATACTGAGGAGAATATAATTGACCTCTGTGTGTATATACTGAGGAGAATCTAACTGACCTCTATGTTCATATACTGAAAGGTTGTAAAGTACATAAGGAAGCAGCCATGGACTGCAGGGATGCAGCATGCCTTTAAGGCTAAGAAAGGGCTGCAACCTCCAGTCTGGGGGATAAATTTGAATAAAAAGGGGCGATACCTTTAAGGGTCAAAAGTGAGGAGAGTGGAAGGGGCTTCACATTCTGCAGAGGGACATCGATACATGCAGTCTGAGGAGAATCTAACGCTCCTCAATGTGTATACATATTTTATTCCTTAGTTCCTCTGAAGTAACCACGACGTCATAAAATTTTCTGTGAGAAAAACACATAAAAACCTGTACCAAGGTAACTTTGGCAAAGCCGGATATTTCAGCTAGTCAGATATAACCACATCTGCTCCAATCAAACAGACAGAAAGGAACATTTATACCACCTTTAAAGGACATTTTTAAACCAGGGCTACCATTGATGACCAAATCACTAGAGCCACCAGGATACCGCAATCAACTACTCCAATACACAGAAAAGGAAGAAAGCAATTGTGTACCTCCAGTAGTGACCTACAACTCACAGCTGGAGGTACTAAGGAAAACTGCAAAGGAACTCCATCATAGCCTACACAAGGATGTGACCGTCTGAAAACCATATTCCTGACCCTCCGCTTTTGTGTTATAGGCAAACTCCAAATGTGAAGAACTTTATAATCAGTGCATTGCCCTCTGACAGACAAAAAGGAACTTATCCCTGCACTGTAAGGAGCTGCAAGACCTGCTCACATGTACTGACCAGCATGGTAACAAGATCCCGGGGACATTCACATGTTGTGTACCTGATCCCGTGCAGTAAATGTCCTGTTGGAGCCCTTTATGTTGTGGAAACAGGAAAAAAACTGAAAGCCAGTATGAGATCGCATCGCCACCCGATTTAAGAGAGAAAGACAGAATTACCAAAGCATTTTTTTTGTCACGGACACAAAATACAACATATGAAAGTTATTATACTTAAAGGCAATTTTAAGTCCCAACGTCACAAAAGAATTTGGGGATATAAGTTATAAATAACTTTGATACCATCAAAAACAAAATGAATCTCTGAGTTTTTTTTTTTTGCATCAGTGGAGATTATGAGAAATGAGAAACCCAGAGCAGAGGTAACACATTGGACTCGTGGTGACCCCCTCACATCAATTTATGTTTAATCCTTTTATTAATTTTAAAGTTATAACATAATATATACAGATTTCAAAAGTAATAATTACAATTAACTATAGCAGGGTCGCCAAAGGACCAGCTGTGTATACTCAGGATAGGACTGTGAGCTGGGGGTGAAAGTCCATATAGTCCAAGAGGTCCTTAGCTTTTATATAAATTCCAAGTCAGAGTTGAGATCTCTTCTGGAGTGTTTGCTTAACTTTTTAGCTCAGAGTGAATCTGTGTTATGTGAGTTTTTTAGGGAATGGCTTGCAAATACCAGGACAATGCTTAATATTAACTTAAGTGGTTGTTAAAGCAACATTGAGGTAAAGGTATAGTAAATAAAGAGAAAGATCAAGGGACAAAGATATGAGAGGAAGACAAAGAGGGATGGAGTAGGGGATAGAAAAAAAAAAGAACCGATAAGCAAAGAGGGAGGTGAGGGGTGGGAAGAAACAGAACTATACGTATGGTGGGAGAAGAAACCAAAGAATGGGATATGGGAACGGAATGGGGGGGATTGTTGGCCCCATCCAATCGCTCCAATAGATTCATGAATTTTGGCATATGCTGGAAGAAGATCCATGGCCAGATCAAGGGCATCTCCTGCCAGCAATTCTTCCATGTGCATCAAATAGTTCAGCTCTTGAATATGCTCTACTACGGAAGGTGTGTGGGTGGTTCTCCAATGGCGCAGAATGACAGTTCGTGCTGCTTTTAAGAAATGACGCAATAAACCTTTCTTAGCCTGGGCAAACGATCCTGTAATAATAGAAAGTAGCGCCAATTTAGGTGTTGCGACAACTCGGTACCATCTTACCTGTTTATGGATCTGAAAAACCACATTCCAGAAGGGACTGAGTTCTGGGATGTCCCACCACACATGAAGCAAGGTACCTCTCGAAAAGCCACAGCGCCAACAGGAGTCCGATATTGGCAGATTAATACGGTGAATGAGGTCTGGACATCTATACCACCTGATGAATAATTTATAATTTTTTTCCTGTGCGCGCAAGCCAACAGCAATTTGTATGAAAATGTAAATGCCCTATCCCAATCAGAGTCCGATATCGAAAGAGACAACTCACTCTCCCACGAACTAGCAAACTGGGGGTATCCCTGAGTGACCTGTGATAATATAATGTACTAGATCTTGGAGAAGATGCGGGTAGAGGGGTGCTATGGTAGAAAAAGGGTCTTCAATTGGAGTCAGTAAAGAGTTTGATTGGTGGAAAACAGAAATGTTTTTTAGGAAAGAGGATACTCCATCCTGGAGATCTTGATATTGGGATGAGATGCCTGGAAGGATAGAAATGAAGGCAAAATATTGTCAGGCATTCTGTTGCATAGCCGGATGTCTTCAGTATCTTACCAACAAAAAAATGTACGCATGTACATTGCAGGTGGGAACGCTGGGTTATGAAAAAGGGGGGTTAAAGCCCCTGCGCAGGTTGGGAGGTCGCCTCTGGCCCTAAGCCCACCCCAAATTCTCAAGCAAATGGTGGAAAGGAGAGTATGGGGAACAGAATAGGGTCTATCCTCGGGAGACAGCCTCGGCAGTGTGTGTAAGTAGGGCCATGCCAACTCTGTCTCAAGGTCCACCCACTGTTTAGAAGCCCCAATGTACACGGTTGAAAGCCTTCTAAGCGTCAACAGAAAGAAGGCAGAATGGGTTATTTAGAGTCTTAGCTTTGTCTACCATGAGAAGGGTTTTGTTACTGTTGTCCCTCGCCTCTCTTCCCTGTATGAAGCCCACCTGGTCATTATGGATGATAGAGGGTAAAATGGGACTTAACGTGTTTGCCAGGACCTTTGAAAAGAGCTTAACATCAATGTTGATAAGTGATATGGGTCGGTAGCTCGTACATAGTAATGGGTCTTTCCCAGACTTCAGCAGCGCGGCGACACTTTGTTCAATATTGTTAGGATAAGTGTGAAGCTCTCACTGAAAAGTTTAAAGAACCTGCGCATGAACCCATCTGGGCCTGTAGATTTGCCTGCGGGGGAAGTTTTAATAACCTCACCAAGTTCTTCTTTAATGTCCTCCTCTATGGAGGCTGCAAGATCTTGAGGGATGGTGGATAAAGCAGTCTCATCTATATAGGATTTTATGAGTGCCTCAGGAGCCATATTCCTTGCCACTAGCCTAATTTAGTATTCACTGTTATGCTCCTCCCTTTCTGGTATTTATCTAAGTGCTATTAATCACAACATGTCTGCGCCCTCTTATCCTTTTTGGAATTAGTTTCAAGTGCAAATTAATCCCAACGTGTTTGTGCCTTCCCATGTGATCATGTGCATATGTTTTTATATAAATACATCTTTAGATCTGTTCCATTATGCCTGAGGAAGGACCCTGAGTAGGTTTGAAAGCTCGCTATAACATCATGTGTTTTTGTTAGCCATTAAAAGGTGTCATATCCACAAGATTACTTGTGTATATACTGAGGAGAATATAACTGACCTCTATGTGTGTTTACTGAGGAGAACCTATCTCACATCTATGTGTATATACTGAGAAGAATCTACCTGACTTCTACGTGTATATACTATGGAGAATCTACCTCACCTCTCTGTGTATATACTGAGGAGAATCTACCTCACCTCTCTGTGTATATACTGAGGAGAATATAATTGACCCCTGTGTGTATATATTGAGGAGAATATAACTGACCTCTGTGTGCATATACTGAAAGGCTGTAAAGTACATAAGGAAGCGGCCATGGACTGCAAAGATGGAGCATGCCTTTAAGGCTAAAGATCAATTTACATGGGATGAATGTCAGGCAAACAATCCCCGATACTCGTCCCCGCATGTCCTTGCTCCCGTGCTGTCACACGGAAGCTAGCAGAGCTGGCTTGCTCACAGATTCGTCCTGTGTAAATGGACCTTAAGAAGGATCTGCAACCTCCAGTCTGGGGGTAAATTTGAAAAATGGTTAGTTACCGTTAATGGTCAATAGTGATGAGAGTAGGAAGGGTGGCACATTCTGCAGAAGGATATCAGTACATGCAGTCTGAGGAGAATCTAACGCTCCTCTATGTGTATACATATTTTGTTTCTCGGTTCCTCTGAAGTAACCATGACTTAATAATATTTTATGTGCTGGTTAGAAAGGTCTCTTGACATTAAGATGATCGCAAAGAGTCCTACTGCTGGGACCTGAAGTGATCATCTGTAGTTAGTTTCCTGCAGCACCATCACAGGGGAAACTACATATTACACAGTACCCATTCATATCAGTGGGTTTTCTGTGTAAAGTAGGACAGAAAAAACCCTCCAGAGATGATTTGCTGCCTACTTTTGTCAAGGGATGAGGATCTTCCTCTACTAACTTTTAATTACCTAACAGGATGTATGAAAAATGGGTTATCTGCTTTCTTTCAATAGGCCAGACTAGAAGATATATGTTTGGACTTAAAAAGTAGAATATGATTAAAAGGAAAATACATTTGACGACGCAGGAGGTACAGTATGTGAGAAAGGAGAAATACAAAAAGGCTTCAGAGCAGAACAGGAAGTTCCCTTGTAAGCAATCTTTCCCAATTTTTGACATTGTGCCCACATACACAGGGCAGAGCTAGACATTGGCATGTAGACCATTTGTCCATATACTTATATTTAGCTCTTTCTCAGAGCCATGGATTAATGGGCTTTTGCAAGGCCACAGCAAGTTGGGGTGATTTTAAAATAGACATTTGGTGAAATTCATTTTTTAAATTTATGTGCTGCCTTACAACACTATTTTTTTCATTAAAAGATATGTCTACACATTGCCCCCTTGATATTTATGAAGCTGTCTAAACAAAACTTGTCTTTGTTGCCCATCGCAACCAATCAAGATCTTATATTCTGCTCTGTTGTATTTGTTAACATATATTTATTGCAGCCATGGCTCCATATTGCTTATACAGAGCTTCACCAGGTGGGTAAAGTGGTATTAGCATCTCAGAGAATGACCCCATCTTGACTCACAATACCCCATTGGATGCCACATCCAATGTACAAGAGGCGTTCAATGTGGAGTGTAGCGAAAGAGAGAGGTGAACTACAGTGAAGGTGTGCTTGAAAGTTGACTTGATGTACAGGTTAACTGAATCAAAAGCATATGGTAGGTGCTGCCATCCCGGGAATGCTGTCTAAAAATGTGGTCTAAGCATGGAGATAATGGACTGAGTACTAAAGATAAAAGGCTGGTATGCGGCACAACCTTATATAAGATGGAAAATTGTACTAAAAGATAATGGAAAAAAACACTTTTCTTTATTGAATCCAACAGTTAGAAGCGTTTCGATGCAAACAGCCTCTTCCTCAGAAAATGTGAGCGTACACTATTAGTATGAGAAAACAGTAATGGGTGAGTGAAGGCCACAGATAAGGAATAGAGATGAGCGAGCACCAAAATGCTCGGGTGCTCGTTACTCGGGACGAATTTATCGCGATGCTCGAGGGTTCGTTTCGAGTAACGAACCCCATTGAAGTCAATGGGCGACCGGAGCATTTTTGTATTTCGCCGATGCTCGCTAAGGTTTTCATGTGTAAAAATCTAGGCAATTCAAGAAAGTGATGGGAACGACACAGAAACGGATAGGGCAGGCGAGGGGCTACATGTTGGGCTGCATCTCAAGTTCACAGGTCCCACTATTAAGCCACAATACCGGCAAGAGTGGGGCCCCCCCCCCCCCAACAACTTTTACTTCTGAAAAGCCCTCATTAGCATGGCATACCTTAGCTAAGCACCACACTACCTACAACAAAGCACAATCACTGCCTGCATGACACTCTGCTGCCACTTCTCCTGGGTTACATGCTGCCCAACCCCCCTCCCCCCTGCACGACGCAGTGTCCACAGCGCACACCAAACTGTCCCTGCGCAGCCTTCAGCTGCCCTCATGCCACACCACCCTCATGTCTATTTATAAGTGCGTCTGCCATGACGAGGAACTGCAGGCACACACTGCAGAGGGTTGGCACGGCTAGGCAGCGACCCTCTTTAAAAGTGGTGGGGCGATAGCCCACAATGCTGTACAGAAGCAATGAGCAATATAATCCTGTGCCACCGCCATCAGGAGCTGCACACGTGGGCATAGCAATGGGGAACCTATGTGCCACACACTATTCATTCTGTCAAGGTGTCTGCATGCCCCAGTCAGACTGGTAATATGTACCTTAACAGTAACCGCGTTGGTGGTAATGTGGTGGTGACTGCGGAACTAGTAGCGCGGTTGTATTTTGTTGGTTTTCGGAATGTGGCCAGGATTAAGTTGGCCGTGGCGGGGGATGTTTTTGAGGCACTACGTGTCCTCTCCACGTGTCCGTGGTTATATGCACCTTAACAGTAAACGCGTTGGTGGTAATGTGGTGGTGACTGCGGACCTAGTAGAGCGGTTTTATTTTGTTGGTTTTCGGAATGTGGCCAGGATTAAGTGGGCCGTGGCGGGGGGATGGTGGGGGGGGCTCTCTTGTTGTGTCGGTAAAGGTGAAATTCTTGGACTGCCACCAGACGAACCAATGCAAAGGCATTTGCCAAGAATGTTTTCATTGTTGGAGGAGGAGGGGGATGTTTTTGAGGCACTACGTGTCCTCTCCACGTGTCCGTGGTTATATGCACCTTAACAGTAACCGCGTTGGTGGGAAATGGCCTCGCCGCCATCATGTCTTTGGGAAGCCTCTGTTTCCACACCCCAGTGACATACCATTAGCAGCGGTATAGGCAGAGCCCAGAATTCGTAACATTTCAGCCGTAGCATTAGGACAGGCCCCACTAACATATCACTAGCAGCATTATAGGGGGAGCACAGTATTAGTTCCATTTCAGTAATAGTAGCACTCAAGACAGGCCCCAGTAACAATTCCGAAGCAGCAGTATAGGAGGAGCATAGTCTAAGTTCCATTTAAGTAATAGTAGCAGCCTACACAGGCCCCAGGAACAATTCCGAAGCAGCAGTATAGTGGGAGCGCAGTCTTAGTTCCATTTCAGTAGCTGCAGTATAGCCAAGGCCCAAGTTACATTTATGTAGCTAAAGTGTAGGCCAACCCCACACACCTTTCTGTACCATGAGTGCAGGCGAAGAACATAGAAATTGCTATGATTACACTGTAGGTGAGGGCCCAAAAAAATTGGTGTACCAACAGTACTAATGTACCTCAGTAAAAATTGGCCATGCCCAACCAAGATGGCAGGTGAAACCCATTAATCGCTTTGGTTAATGTGGCTTAAGTGGTAACTAGGCCTGGAGGCAGCCCAGTTTAACGAAAAATTGGTTCAAGTTAAAGTTCCAACGCTTTTAAGAGCATTGAAACGTATAAAAATTTTTTAGAAAAATTATATGAGTGAGCCTTGTGGCCCTAAGAAAAATTGCCCGTTCAGCGTGATTACGTGAGGTTTCAGGAGGAGGAGCAGGAGGAGGAGGAGGAATATTAGACACAGATTGATGAAGCAGAAATGTCCCCGTTTTGGATGGTGAGAGAGAACTATGCTTCCATCCGCGGGTGCAGCCTACGTATTGCTTAGGTATCGCTGCTGTCCGCTGGTGGAGAAGAGAAGTCTGGGGAAATCCAGGCTTTGTTCATCTTGATGAGTGTTAGCCTGTCGGCACTGTCGATTGACAGGCGGGTACGCTTATCTGTGATGATTCCCCCAGCCGCACTAAACACCCTCTCCGACAAGACGCTAGCCGCAGGACAAGCAAGCACCTCCAGGGCATACAGCGCTAGTTCAGGCCACGTGTCCAGCTTCGACACCCAGTAGTTGTAGGTGGCAGAGGCGTCACGGAGGACAGTCGTGCGATCGGCTACGTACTCCCTCACCATCCTTTTACAGCGCTCCCGCCGACTCAGCCTTGACTGGGGAGCGGTGACACAGTCTTGCTGGGGAGCCATAAAGCTGTCCAGGCCCTTAAAGACTGTTGCACTGCCTGTGCTGTACATGCTGCTCGATCTCCGCACCTCCCCTGCTACCTGGCCCTCGGAACTGCGCCTTCTGCTACTAGCGCTGTCGGATGGGAATTTTACCATCAGCTTGTCCGCCAGGGTCCTGTGGTATAGCAACACTCTCGAACCCCTTTCCTCTTCGGGAATGAGAGTGGGAAGGTTCTCCTTATAGCGTGTGTCGAGCAGTGTGTACACCCAGTAATCCGTAGTGGCCAGAATGCGTGTAACGCGAGGGTCACGAGAAAGGCATTCTAACATGAAGTCAGCCATGTGTGCCAGGGTACCTGTATGCAACACATGGCTGTCCGCACTAGGAAGATCACTTTCAGGATCCTCCTCCTCCTCCTCCTCAGGCCATACACGCTGAAATGATGACAGGCAAACAGCATGGGTACCGTCAGCAGTGGGCCAAGCTGTCTCTTCCCCCTCCTCCTCATCCTCCTAATGCTCCTCCTCCTCCTCCTGAACGCGCTGAGATATAGACAGGAGGGTGCTCTGACTATCCAGCGACATACTGTCTTCGCCCGGCTCTGTTTCCGAGCGCAAAGCGGCTGCCTTTATGGTTTGCAGCGAACTTCTCAAGATGCATAGCAGAGGAATGGTGACACTAATGATTGCAGCATCGCCGCTCACCACCTGGGTAGACTGCTCAAAGTTTTGAAGGACCTGGCAGATGTCTGCCAACCAGGCCCACTCTTCTGAAAAGAATTGAGGAGGCTGACTCCCACTGCGCCGCCCATGTTGGAGTTGGTATTCCACTATAGCTCTACGCTGCTCATAGAGCCTAGCCAACATGTGGAGCGTAGAGTTCCACCGTGTGGGCACGTCGCACAGCAGTCGGTGCACTGGCAGATTAAACCGATGTTGCAGGGTGCGCAGGGTGGCAGCGTCTGTGTGGGACTTGCGGAAATGTGCGCAGAGCCGGCGCACCTTTACGAGCAGGTCTGACAAGCGTGGGTAGCTTTTCAGAAAGCGCTGAACCACCAAATTAAAGACGTGGGCCAGGCATGGCACGTGCGTGAGGCTGCCGAGCTGCAGAGCCGCCACCAGGTTACGGCCGTTGTCACACACGACCATGCCCGGTTAGAGGCTCAGCGGCGCAAGCCAACGGTCGGTCTGCTCTGTCAGACCCTGCAGCAGTTCGTGGGCCGTGTGCCTCCTATCTCCTAAGCTGAGTAGTTTCAGCATGGCCTGCTGACGCTTGCCCACCGCTGTGCTGCCACGCCGCGCGACACCGACTGCTGGCGACGTCCTGCTGCTGCTGACACATCTAGATTGCGAGACAGAGGTTGAGGAGGAGGAGGAGGGTGCTTTAGTGGAGGAAGCATACACCGCCGAACATACCACCACCGAGCTGGGGCCCGCAATTCTGGGGGTGGGTAGGACGTGAGCGGTCCCAGGCTCTGACTCTGTCCCAGCCTCCACTAAATTCACCCAATGTGCTGTCAGGGAGATGTAGTGGCCCTGCCCGCCTGTGCTTGTCCACGTGTCCGTAGTTAAGTGGACCTTGCCACTAACCGCATTGGTGAGGGCGCGTACAATGTTGCGGGAGACGTGGTTGTGCAGGGCTGGGACGGCACATCGGGAAAAGTAGTGGCGACTGGGAACTGAGTAGCGCGGGGCCGCCGCCGCCATCATATCTTTGAAAGCCTCCGTTTCCACAACCCTATACGGCAGCATCTCAAGGCTGATAAATTTGGCTATGTGCACGTTTAACGCTTGAGCTTGCGGGTGCGTGGCGGCGTACTTGCGCTTGCGCTCCAACACTTGCGCTAGCGACGGCTGGACTGTGCGGTGCGAGACATTGGTGGATGGGGCCGAGCACAGCGGAGGTGAGGGTGTGGGTGCAGGCCAGGAGACGGTAGTGCCTGTGTCCTGAGAGGGGGGTTGGATCTCAGTGGCAGGTTGGGGCACAAGGGGAGAGGCAGCGGTGCAAACCGGAGGCGGTGAACGGCCTTCGTCCCACCTTGTGGGGTGCTTGGCCATCATATGTCTGCGCATGCTGGTGGTGGTGAGGCTGTTGGTGGTGGCTCCCCGGCTGATCTTGGCACGACAAAGGTTGCATACCACTGTTCGTCGGTCGTCAGGCGTCTCTGTGAAAAACTGCCAGACCTTTGAGCACCTCGGCCTCTGCAGGGTGGCATGGCGCGAGGGTGCGCTTTGGGAAACAGTTGGTGGATTATTCGGTCTGGCCCTGCCTCCACCCCTGGCCACCGCACTGCCTCTTGCAACCTGCCCTGCTGCTGCCCTTGCCTGCCCCTCTGAAGACCTGTCCTGAGTAGGCGTTGCACACCAGGTGGGGTCAGTCACCTCATCGTCCTGCTGCTCTTCCTCCGAATCCTCTGTGCGCTCCTCCCTCGGACTTACTGCCCTTACTACTACCTCACTGCAAGACAACTGTGTCTCATCGTCATCGTCCTCCTCACCCACTGAAAGGTCTTGAGACAGTTGCCGGAAGTCCCCAGCCTCATCCCCCGGACCCCGGAACTTTCCAATGGTTGTGCATCAGTGACGATAAACTCCTCTGGTGGGAGAGGAACCACTGCTGCCCAATCTGAGCAGGGGCCCGAGAACAGTTCCTGGGAGTCTTCCCGCTCCTGAGCATGTGTCATTGTAGTGGAGTGAGGAGGCTGGGAGGAAGGAGGAGCAGCAGACAGAGGATTCGGATTTGCAGCAGTGGACGGCACAGAACTCTGGGTGGATGATAGCTTGCTCGAAGCACTTTCTGCCATCCACGACAGGACCTGCTCACACTGCTCATTTTCTAATAAAGGTCTCCCGCATGGACCCATTAATTGGGCGATGAATGTGGGGACGCCAGAAACGTGCCTCTCTCCTAATCGCGCAGCAGTCGGCTGCGACACACCTGGATCAGGAGCTCGCCCTGTGCCCACACCCTCACTTGGGCCTACGCGTCCTCGGCCGCGTCCACGTCCTCTAGGCCTACCCCTACCCCTCAGCATGCTGTATTACCAGTGATTTCCAAGCCAGGAAAGAAATTTGCGCAAGCCTGCAGCCAAAATAGAATTTTTTCCCTTGTTTTTCAAAGGAACACCCACACTGCGTGTATTCAATGAATACTACTAAGTTTAATAACTGTGTTGTGGCCCTGCAAATGTGTCAGAGAACTGCAGTGATGCAAAGTTATTCGCTACAGCAGATCAGGGATTTCCCATGCAGGAAAAAAATTGGCGCAAGCCTGCAACCAAAATAGAATTTTTTCCCTTGTTTTTCAAAGGACAAGCCACACTGCGTGTATTCAATGAATACTACTAAGTTTAATAACTGTGTTGTGGCCCTGCAAATGTGTCAGAGAACTGCAGTGATACAAAGTTATTCGCTACAGCAGATCAGGGATTTCCCATGCAGGAAAAAAATTGGCGCAAGCCTGCAGTAAAACGTAGCTGGCTGCGTCTGATTTTTTTTAACGTTCTGCACGCAGCACACACGTACCCAGAGCCCTGAGGACTGTCAGAGGCAGGCGAAATAGAATTTTTTCCCTTGTTTTTCAAAGGAAAAGCCACACTGCGTCTATTCAATGAATAATGTATGTCTTCTGGCCCTGCCTACACAATTCTATCCCTGTAGTATTAATGCCGGGTGCAATGGTCTGCACAGCCGGTTTTGAGAAGAAAAAAAAAAAATATGCAACACTGCTAACAGCAGCCTGGACAGTACTGCACACGGATAGATGTGGCCCTAGAAAGGACCGTTGGGGTTCTTGAAGCCTACACTGACTGCTAACACTCTCCCTGCCTAACCCCCACTTCTGTCCCTATTGCAGGGCGCAATGCTCTGCAGATCCAATTTAAAAAAAAAAAAAAAAAATACAGTGCTAACACAGTACTGCACACTATTAGATGTGGCCCTAAGAAGGACCGTTGGGGTTCTTGAAGCCTACACTGACTCCTAACGCTCTCCCTACAGCAGCACCAGCACGATAGTACTTTCCCTCAGCTAACTCACAAGGCATCTGAGGCGAGCCGCGGGAGGGGCCGATTTTTATACTCGGGTGACATCAGATCTCGCCAGCCACTCACAGCAGGGGGGTGGTATAGGGCTTGAACGTCACAGGGGGAAGTTGTAATGCCTTCCCTGTCTTTCAATTGGCCAGAAAAGCGCGCTAACGTCTCAGAGAGGAAACTGAAAGTAACCGGAACACCGCGTGGTACTCGTTACGAGTAACGAGCATCCCGAACACCCTAATATTCGCACGAGTATCAAGCTCGGACGAGTACGTTCGCTCATCTCTAATAAGGAATAAAAAAAGGAAAATACTTATGAAAAATTCTAAAGGATATCAAAGTATTGACAAAAAAGCAACACAAAAGATGGCAATTTAAACACACACACACACACATATATATAAGTTTGTGTTATATAGGGAGGTTTCACTATGTACTGCAGCAATAGCAGGAATGAGTGTAAAGTACACAAGTGATATGATACTCATGAAGCTAATACGATGCAATGAAAACAAAAATAACAGATCCGTAAATATCATAGAGAAATTACGTATTTGGCCAAAGCTTTGGCAGCTAAAATAGTTTAGAGAATTAACCCTGTAAAGCACCTCACATAAAAGTCCTGAGGATGTCAGAGTACCAAAACCCAAACCTACTGTGCAATCCAGTTAGTTTCTCTACGGGAAAACATTACAGACAACATTACACAATAACACAATAATCTCACTGATATTCGGTTCCTCATATTCCTCACCACAGTCATTAAACCATAAATATATGCTTGCAATTTTAAATCAAGAGTTGCAATTCTTTTATAATAGTTTGCTATTATACTGCATGTTCTGTATATGTTATCTTCAGTGGGGGCTAAGTTAGAGATATCCCCAGCACAAGTGTGAGTTATTCTATTGGGGCACCTCCTAGTACTTAGGGGCTAACATATGATGTATTTTGTCTCTGTTTTATGTATGGAATACAGAAGTGTGTTCTGGCCTAACCAAGGGTCTCCTGACCTATGATGCTCGGAGTTCGGGTCAGGAGACCTATGGTCAGGCAGGAACACACTTTTGTATTCCGGAAGTGTGGTTAGTCTCTTAGGAAGAATACCTTTGTACAACAACATGACATGAAATCCGACAGTCCATTATTACCATTTCATGATCATCAGAAAACTGGTAGTCACCTGTGTTAAGATTGACATACCATAATCTAAGGGGGCTTTTGGATTTTTAGTCCTATCTGATATGCAGTTAGGTGATGTTGGCCATGAGATTTGCGGACATAGCACACTAACTTTTATCATGTGGGCATTAAGGTGCTTTTACACAGAGTAATATATCATTTGCCTGAGCAAACAACCGAACAACTTGTTTGCTTTCAAATTTCTCGCCATTTTGCTCATTCGCTTGCTCATTTCGTAGCGTTTAGATTGAACTATTCATTTTTCAGGTGGGCTTGAATATGTCCGAACAAAGCTGTAAGTATGTGCGTAGAAGTACATGATGGGCTGTTATAAGAACAAAAGCGAGTTTCAATACGCCCACAAAGTGCTTTACTATTGGCTGTTAAAGCACCGGATGATCGCATACGTACATCATGAAGTACGCCACAAGAACAATATGAGAAAAACCTTAGGACTCGTTCGCTATTCTGATCGCCTGGAGAGTGCGGCTGACGCCTGTGAGATAGTTCTTTTCCTTTGACCTCTCCACAACAGAATGAGGATTACTTCATTCGATCGCCTGGAAATATTGCTCATTTCCTCGAGGAAATATTTTCAACAATTTAAATGGTCCCAACTATGAAGGCGAGTGTTCTCGCGTGTATGTTCTGTTACTACGCCCCAACAAACAACCACCACTCCCCTCGAGTCAGCGAATGATTGAAAGATGTCTGTTTAGACCAAACGAAATTCAAACAACGAATGATAATTTTTTTGGAAACATTAAAAAAAGCGTAGATGAGATAAAAGGTATCTGATGATGGTGAAAATAAAAACTTAAAGGATCTGAGTGCTAATGTAATGAAGTTATAGAAATATCTACTTATTGAGCACGGGTAAGCTGAGGAGCATTGCAATGTTTGCAAGGCTGATTTAGTGATCTCCTGCTCTTACATGAAGATTGTAAATGTGTATTTCTGAAGTTTGCAGTTTTATAGGCTCTGGAAATAGTGCAACCAGGCAGGTTCCTCTTTGACGCCTCGTTTCTCAAAGAAAGAGGAAATGATCATTCTAATGCAACACTTCCACTGTTCCATGTATCTGACCTATTGTAGCTACAGAAGCTGGAATTGACCAGACCAACTCCTAAGAAACAATACAAAAATTACAGAACCACAGTTACATAGTAATCAGTTGATGGAAACAATAGGGGTGAGGGTCCTGCTCCAACGAGCTTACATACTACAAGTAATGGGGGGATACAGAAGGTAAAGGGCTGGAAATGTGCACAGTATGGCGAGGTGGAGAGTGAGCGATGCTATACACATAGACAATGGTCAGACATTTAGCCGTGTGACGGCAGAAACAGTATGACTGCAGGAGCGGTTTATGATGGCTAGCAGGGATTGCAGTCAGTAGGTCAGGGAGCATGTTATCAGGCGGAGTACAGAGGGGTTTGTTTAGGGAACGCGGTATGCCTCCATGAAGAGGTGCGTTTTTAGAGCACGCCTGAAGTTCTGCGAGTCCTGGATTGCTCGGGTAGCCTTTGGTAGTGCGTTCCAGAGGACCGGTGCTGCTCTGGAGAAGTCTTGGAGGAGGGAATGAGAAGTTCGAATTAAAGGGGCGCTCAGTCTGGTTTCGTTAGCAGAGCGGAGAGCCCGGGCTGGGTGATGGATTGAGATGAGGGAGGCAATATAGGGGGCGCTGCACTGTGGAGGGCTTTGTGGATGAAGGTAGCGAGTTTAAATTGAATTCTGTATTTAACGGGCAGCCAGTGCAGTGACTGGCACAGGGCAGAGGTGTCAGAGTAGCGGCTGGACAGGAAGTTGAGCCTGGCTGCCGCATTCAGGATGAATTGGAGAAGGTAGAGTCTGGTGCAGGGGAGGCCAATCAGCAGCGAGTTGCAATAATTGAGCCGAGAGTGGATGAGGACAGCAATAAGCGTTTTTAGCGTGTCTACAGTGAGAAAAGAGCGGATTCTTGCGATGTTCTTGAGGTGCAGCTGACATGTTCGGGCCAGAGATTGGATGTAGGGGGTAAAAGAGAGATCAGAATCAAATATGACCCCAAGACAGCGGGCATGTTGTCTAGGAGTTATGGTAGCGCCACACACTAAGATGGAGATGTCAGGAGGAGGTCGGTTAGTGGAGGGCGGAAATACCAGTAAGTCAGTTTTAGAGGTTTAGTTTTAGGTAGAGAGAGGACATAGTGTTAGAGACAGCGGACAGACAGTCGGTGATGTTTTGGAGGAAATGATAAGGACATGCACATTTAATCACGCCTAAACACAGTTTAACCCCATAGATGCTGCAGTCATTGCTGACTGAGACAAGCAGTTTTATAGAAAAAAAATGTTAAAAACTTTTTCTCTCCTTACACAAGGCTTTAAATATTGAAGAGCTAAAAATAACAATAAAAAAACTACACATAATTGGTATCACCACATCTATAACAATTAGAGATGAGCGAGCACGCTCGTTTCAGGCTGATGCTCGATCGAGTATTGGTCTTGTCGAGTAACTGATTACTCGACCGAGCATCACGCGGGAAGGGCGGCGGGGGGCAGCGCGGGGGAGCTTGGGGAGGGGGGGGGGGAGAGAGAGAGATCTCTCGCATGGTGCTCGGTCGAGTAATCAGTTACTCGACAAGACCGATGCATGATCGAGCAACAGCCTTAACCCCTTGAGTGGCACGCCCGGAAATTTTCCAGGACGAGCTCCACTGCTCATAGCGACATAGCCCGGAAGATTTCTGCTGTGTTAACCCTTTACATGCTGCAGTTTATGTGACTGCAGCATGTAAAGGGCTGTCACTGCAGCATGTAAAGGGCTGTCACCATCGGACCCCCGGAATGTGATCAGGGGGTCCTGATGGGTCCCTGTGGAAGTCCCCTAAAGGGACAAAAAATAAAAATAAAAAAAGAAAGTAAAAAAAATTATAAAAACACTTTATAATAACTTGTCTCCCTTGTGGTATCCATGCGTCGTAATGACCCAGAGAAGGAAGATAATACATTATTTAACCCCTTAATGACCTGGCCCCTTTTTTTCTTTTTTCCCCATTTCTTTTTTTCCTCCCCCCTGTTTAAAAAATCACAACTTGTCTCTCACACATGTGGTATCCATGCATCGTAATGACCCAGAGAAGGAAGTTAATACATTATTTAACCCCTTAATGACATGCCCCCTTTTTTTCTTTTTTCCCCATTTCTTTTTTTCCTCCCCCCTGTTTAAAAAATCACAACTTGTCCCGCAAAAAACAAGCCCTTATATGGCCATGTCAATGGAAAAATGAAAAAGTTATGGCTCTTGAGACGCAACTGCAAAACTAGTTGAAATTCAATGATTAGACCATTTAAAAAAAAAACTTGCCTTGGTGGGCACGACAGGGTGGTAGGAAACCCGCCACTCAAGGGGTTAAACGAACATGCTCGCTCATCTCTAATAACAACCCATTCTATAAAATAATACATTACTTATTCAGCATGGTAGATTCCATTAAAAAAATCTTTTAAAGAAGCCAAAATAGAAGTTTTTTGTTTACTTGCTGCCCCAAAACAGAAATAAAAATAGTTAAAAAATCGTACAATAAAAACTGTAAGTTATTCTGCAAAATACGCCCTCATATCGACTGAAAAACAAAAATGTTCTAGTCCTGGAATGTGGCGCCACACAAAAAGTGTTTTTGTAACAAAAAAAAGTCTTTATATTGCGCAAAAATTGTAAAACAGAATAAATCTTCTATAAATTTCATGTCATAATTGTACTGATCTGTAGGATAAAGGTAACATAATATTTATACCACACTGTGAATACCATAAACATAAATTGTCAAAAACAGTGGGGAATTAGGTTTTTTTCCATTGTGTTCCCAGCAAAATCTAAATAATAAAAGTCATATAATACAGAACTCGTCCCGGAAAACACAAGTTGCCATACAGCTACACTGACAGAAAAATAAAAAAGTTATGACCACTGGAACAGAAAAGGGGAAACGATTTACTGACTCTTAAGGCTAAAATTAGTCATGCCACAAAGGAATTAAATATACACTTATGGCGACTGAGTTCTGCACCAAATATATTTACATGAAACATAAATCCAAAATCTACATTAAAAAGGGGCATTTTTGGGATGGTTTCTTCAATTTTAATGTGAGTGTTGGGGAGGGGTTAAGAGTCCATCCCAACTCCTATGTATGTCGCTGGATTATGGGTAACTGTGTGTACAACAATATATATTCTACCCTCATGAGGACAACATTTTTGACCACAAGCTAATTTTTGGTACAAAAAGTAAACTCTGCTCACATCACGTTTCAGCCTTGTGTTACAAGTATGAAGAATTCCAAGTAAAAAAAATTGCTTTTTTCTTAAAAAGTCCTTTATTTGCAATAAAAATGAATTTTTACAAATATGCATAATTGGTATTACTGCATCCGTAATGACCTTTTAAACTCTAAGTAAATAGCTGTGCAAACCTCTGTAGTTGTGTGACATCAAAAGGAAGGAACAAAAAGTCATTAGATGTTCTCTGCAGATGATGACCTCAGTGGGAGTGAAAGCAGAAGGATGAATAGAGCTGGTGAGAAGGTTCAGCAAGATGTAAAGTTAACCATCAAAGACACAAATGTTAAAAAAGGAGAAAAAAATACACTAGATAGGTTATGAACAGTTGATCAGCAGGAATCTGCCATTAAGGATCCTGGCCGCTCAGCCATTCGCCGGACTGCTGGCTCTCTGTGCTGATCTGGAAACAGAGAGCTTTGTACACTTTGCGGCTGCCCAGGTCAGTATTGCAAGCACAGCTCCCATTGAATTCAGTAGGTACAGTGGCAGCCAAACCAACCTGGGGCTTTTTAAAATGTACAGACAGTGGCAGCAAATAGCTGATTGGTGGGAATCGTGAGCAGTAGACCCCCCACCAAACTATTAATAAACTATGTTGAGAATAGGTCAATTATGAAAAGCTGGAAGACCCCTTTAAAGAAAGGCTTCATCAAACCATCTACATTTCCAGCAAGGGCATCTTTGCTCATTAGGGAAAATGGTGAGCCATTAGTGTTTGATGATCATTGATCATGCAGCATTGTGTCTACTTTTTTGCTTACATGGCCACAACAGCTCATTTGTGTCATCCGACCTGTGTCTGGTATTGATGTCCCTTCCCATTTATTTGCATATGTCTACAGTACTTTTTTCCCTAGGCTATGAGCTTTGTATATCTTCAGACATTGTAATTAGAAATATCTAGGTAGTACTCTGCCACGACTTTCCAACCCATTGACATGATTATAGAATGGAACTCGCTAGCATTCCTTGATTATGTGAGGGAGTGGTTCCCGCACAGTGCATAATTGCCAACATAATTTGGGACCTTTAAGTTTCATCCTCAGGACCAGACCCAAAATGCCCAGGAATGTCAGCTGTGGGGTATATTTGTGCAAACTCTGTCCCCTTTGAAGTTGTTTTCTGGAAGCAGTTTCATTCCATTCACCAACTGGAAGTAAAAGGGATGAGACAAGTTGAAAGCACAAACCCTGACTGACATGAGTAGGAGAGTCCACGGACTGTCCTGGTGAAATCAGATGGATTTGGAATTTAACAATGAAGATCAGGAGGTCAGACTATAGCTCCAAGAGCTATCTGGTTGGACTTGTACTTCCTGGTCCTGAATGGATTTACCTCGCTAGCCGTCGAGTAAAAAAAACCACTGAATTTCAGAGAAAAAGACTGCACACTTTTTACACCTGCGGGTCCTGGAGCAAAGCAACATTTTAATCTTCGTCTGGAAGTGCACTTTAATGTGTCATCCGTACCTGCAGAGAGTTGGTCGAGCGTCCCTGGGGGAAAAGATAATGTTTACATGATCATAGTTTTGGTTATAATCAGAGATGAGCGAGTATACTCGCTAAGGCACATTACTCGAGCAAGTGGTGCCTTAGCCGAGTATCTCCCGGCTCGTCTCTAAAGATTCGGGGGCCGGCGCGGGTGACAAGTGAGTTGCAGCGGGGGGGAGAGAGAGATCTCCCCTCCGTTCCTCCCCGATCTCCCCCGCCGCTCCCTGCCCCCCGCCGGCCCCCAAATCTTTAGAGACGAGCGGGGAGACACTCGGCTAAGGCACTACTCGCTCAAGTAATGTGCCTTAGCGAGTATACTCACTCATCTCTAATTATAATGAATAACTATTACATTAGGTGGAGGGTTCTTAACAGCTATTTCAATGAACTAGGATGTAAGCTTAAGGCAAGGACCTCCAAAATAGCATTTTCTGAAAAACTAACTGTGGTGTGGCACGTTTTGTGTGCGACGTGTCACATTAAAAGGCAGAGGGAGATTAGGGAGCTTAACAAGTGGTTTAAGAGTTGATGTAAGAAGGAGGGGTTTGGGTTCTTGAGGAACTGGACTAAATTTGCTGTTTGCTACAGGTGCTACAGTATGGACAGGCTGCATCTCAATAGGTAGGGTGCAGCTGTGCTGGGGGAAAAGATTGCTAGAAGGTTGGAGGAGTGTTTAAATTAGGTAATGAGTAGAGATGAGCGAACGTACTCGTCCGAGCTTGATGCTCGGGCGAATATTAGGGTCTTCGGGATGCTCGTTACGAGTACCACGCGATGTTCGGGTTACTTTCACTTTCATCTCTGAGACGTTAGCGCACTTTTCTGGCCAATTGAAAGACAGGGAAGGCATTACAACTTCCCCCTGCGTCGTTCAAGCCCTATACCACCCCCTGCTGTGAGTGGCTGGGGAGATCAGGTGTCACCCGAGTATAAAAATCGGCCCCTCCCGCGGCTCGCCTCAGATGCGTTGTGACAGAGATCAGGGACAGTGGTATCGTGTTGGAGCTGCTGTAGGGAGAGTGTTAGGAGTTAGTGTAGGCTTCAAGAACCCCAACGGTCCTTCTTAGGGCCACATCTAACAGTGTGCAGTACTGTGGAGGCTGCCTTTTGCAGTGGTGCACATTTTTTTTTTTTGCTATATCGGCCGTGCAGAGCATTGCGCCCTGCAGTAATACTACAGGGACAGAAGTGGTGGTTAGGCAGGGCCAGAAGACCTATTTTATTGATTGAATATAGTCAGTGGGCCTTTCCTTTAAAAAAAAAGGGAAAAAATTCTATTTGGCCTGCCTCTGACAGTCCTCAGCGTTCTGGGTACGTGTGTGCTGGGTGGAGAACTTAAAAAAAATCATACGCAGCCAGCTAAGTTTAACAGCAGGCTTGCGCCAATTTATTTCCTGGCTGGGAAATCACCGCTCTGCTGCAGTTCATAACAGTGCAAGACTGCAGTTCTGTGACACACTGCAGGGCCACAACACATTTATTATTGATTGAATATAGTCAGTGGGCCTTTCCTAAAAAAAAAAGGGAAAAAATTGTATTTGGCCTGCAGGCTTGCGCCAATTTATTTCCTGGCTGGGAAATCACCGCTCTGCTGCAGTTAATAACAGTGCAAGACTGCAGTTCTGTGACACACTGCAGGGCCACAACACATTTATTATTGATTGAATATAGTCAGTGGGCCTTTCCTTTAAAAAAACAGGGAAAAAATTCTATTTGGCCTGCAGGCTTGCGCCAATTTATTTCCTGGCTGGGAAATCACCGCTCTGCTGCAGTTCATAACAGTGCAAGACTGCAGTTCTGTGACACACTGCAGGGCCACAACACATTTATTATTGATTGAATATAGGCAGTGGGCCTTTCCTTGAAAAAAAAAGGGAAAAAACTCTATTTGGCCTGCAGGCTTGCGCCAAATTTATTTCCTGGCTGGGAAATCACCGCTCTGCTGCAGTTAATAACAGTGCAAGACTGCAGTTCTGTGACACACTGCAGGGCCACAACACATTTATTATTGATTGAATATAGTCAGTGGGCCTTTCCTTTAAAAAAAAGGGAAAAAATTCTATTTGGCCTGCAGGCTTGCGCCAATTTATTTCCTGGCTGGGAAATCACCGCTCTGCTGCAGTTAATAACAGTGCAAGACTGCAGTTCTGTGACACACTGCAGGGCCACAACACATTTATTATTGATTGAATATAGGCAGTGGGCCTTTCCTTGAAAAAAAAAGGGAAAAAACTCTATTTGGCCTGCAGGTTTGCGCCAATTTATTTCCTGGCTGGGAAATCACCGCTCTGCTGCAGTTAATAACAGTGCAAGACTGCAGTTCTGTGACACACTGCAGGGCCACAACACATTTATTATTGATTGAATATAGTCAGTGGGCCTTTCCTTTAAAAAAAAAGGGAAAAAATTCTATTTGGCCTGCAGGCTTGCGCCAATTTATTTCCTGGCTGGGAAATCACCGCTCTGCTGCAGTTAATAACAGTGCAAGACTGCAGTTCTGTGACACACTGCAGGGCCACAACACATTTATTATTGATTGAATATAGTCAGTGGGCCTTTCCTTTAAAAAAAAGGGAAAAAATTCTATTTGGCCTGCAGGCTTGCGCCAATTTATTTCCTGGCTGGGAAATCACCGCTCTGCTGCAGTTCATAACAGTGCAAGACTGCAGTTCTGTGACACACTGCAGGGCCACAACACATTTATTATTGATTGAATATAGTCAGTGGGCCTTTCCTTTAAAAAAAAAGGGAAAAAATTCTATTTGGCCTGCAGGCTTGCGCCAATTTAATTCCTGGCGGGGAAATCACCGCTCTGCTGCAGTTCATAACAGTGCAAGACTGCAGTTCTGTGACACACTGCAGGGCCACAACACATTTATTATTGATTGAATATAGTCAGTGGGCCTTTCCTTGAAAAAAAAAAGGGAAAAAACTCTATTTGGCCTGCAGGCTTGCGCCAAGTTATTTCCTGGCTGGGAAATCACCGCTCTGCTGCAGTTAATAACAGTGCAAGACTGCAGTTCTGTGACACACTGCAGGGCCACAACACATTTATTATTGATTGAATATAGTCAGTGGGCCTTTCCTTTAAAAAAAAAGGGAAAAAATTCTATTTGGCCTGCAGGCTTGCGCCAATTTACTTCCTGGCTGGGAAATCACCGCTCTGCTGCAGTTAATAACAGTGCAAGACTGCAGTTCTGTGACACACTGCAGGGCCACAACACATTTATTATTGATTGAATATAGTCAGTGGGCCTTTCCTTTAAAAAAAAAGGGAAAAAATTCTATTTGGCCTGCAGGCTTGCGCCAATTTAATTCCTGGCGGGGAAATCACCGCTCTGCTGCAGTTCATAACAGTGCAAGACTGCAGTTCTGTGACACACTGCAGGGCCACAACACATTTATTATTGATTGAATATAGTCAGTGGGCCTTTCCTTGAAAAAAAAAGGGAAAAAACTCTATTTGGCCTGCAGGCTTGCGCCAATTTATTTCCTGGCTGGGAAATCACCGCTCTGCTGCAGTTAATAACAGTGCAAGACTGCAGTTCTGTGACACACTGCAGGGCCACAACACATTTATTATTGATTGAATATAGTCAGTGGGCCTTTCCTTTAAAAAAAAAAGGGAAAAAATTCTATTTGGCCTGCAGGCTTGCGCCAATTTATTTCCTGGCTGGGAAATCACCGCTCTGCTGCAGTTCATAACAGTGCAAGACTGCAGTTCTGTGACACACTGCAGGGCCACAACACATTTATTATTGATTGAATATAGGCAGTGGGCCTTTCCTTGAAAAAAAATGGGAAAAAATTCTATTTGGCCTGCAGGCTTGCGCCAATTTATTTCCTGGCTGGGAAATCACCGCTCTGCTGCAGTTCATAACAATGCAAGACTGCAGTTCTGTGACACACTGCAGGGCCACAACACATTTATTATTGATTGAATATAGGCAGTGGGCCTTTCCTTGAAAAAAGAAGGGAAAAAACTCTATTTGGCCTGCAGGCTTGCGCCAATTTATTTCCTGGCTGGGAAATCACCGCTCTGCTGCAGTTCATAACAGTGCAAGACTGCAGTTCTGTGACACACTGCAGGGCCACAACAGATTTATTATTGATTGAATATAGTCAGTGGGCCTTTCCTTTAAAAAAAAAAGGGAAAAAATTCTATTTGGCCTGCAGGCTTGCGCCAATTTATTTCCTGGCTGGGAAATCACCGCTCTGCTGCAGTTAATAACAGTGCAAGACTGCAATTCTGTGACACACTGCAGGGCCACAGCACATTTATTATTGATTGAATATAGGCAGTGGGCCTTTCCTTTGAAAAAAAAGGGAAAAAATTCTATTTGGCCTGCAGGCTTGCGCCAATTTATTTCCTGGCTGGGAAATCAAATCACTGGTAATACACCATGCTGAGGGGTAGGGGTAGGCCTATAGGACGTGGACGCGGGCGAGGACGCGGAGGCCCAAGTCAGGGTGTGGGCACAGGCCGAGCCAGTGCGGTGGCCAGGGGTAGAGGCAGGGCCAGACCGAATAATCCACCAACTGGTTCCCAAAGCGCCCCCTCGCGCCATGCCACCCTGCAGAGGTCAAGGTGCTCTACGGTGTGGCAGTTTTTCACAGAGACGCCTGACGACCGACAAACAGTGGTGTGCAACCTTTGTCGCGCCAAGATCAGCTGGGGAGGCACCACCACCAGCATGCGCAGGCATATGATGGCCAAGCACCCCACAAGGTGGGACGATGCCCGTTCACCGCCTCCGGTTTGCACCACTGCCTCTCCCCCTGTGCCCCAACCTGCCACTGAGATCCAACCCCCCTCTGAGGACACAGGCAGTACCGTCTCCTGGCCTGCACCCACACCCTCACCTCCGCTGTCCTCGGCCCCATCCAGCAATGTCTCTCAGCGTAGCGTCCAGACGTCGCTAGCGCCACAGTTTGAGCGCAAGCGCAAGTACGACGCCACGCACCCGCACGCTCAAGCGTTAAACGTGCACATTGCAAAATTGATCAGCCTAGAGATGCTGCCGTATAGGCTTGTGGAAACGGAGGCTTTCAAAAGCATGCTGGCGGCGGCGGCCCCGCGCTACTCGGTTCCCAATCGCCACTACTTTTCCCGATGTGCCGTCCCAGGCCTGCACGACCACGTCTCCCGCAACATTGTACGCGCCCTCACCAACGCGGTTACTGCCAAGGTCCGCTTAACAACAGACATGTGGACAAGCACAGGCGGGCAGGGCCACTATATCACCCTGACGGCACATTGGGTGAATTTAGTGGAGGCTGGGACAGAGTCAGAGCCTGGGACCGCTCACGTCCTACCCACCCCCCGAAATGCGTGCCCCAGCTCGGTGGTGGTATCTGCGGGGGTGTATGCTTCCTCCACTAAACTACCCTCCTCCTCCTCCTACGCAACCTCTGTCTCACAATCAAGATGTGTCAGCAGCAGCAGCACGTCGCCAGCAGTCGGTGTCACGCGGCGTGGCAGCACAGCGGTGGCCAAGCGTCAGCAGGCCGTGGTGAAACTACTCAGCTTAGGAGAGAAGAGGCACATGGTCCACGAACTGCTGCAGGGTCTGACAGAGCAGACCGACCGCTGGCTTGCGCCGCTGAGCCTCCAACCGGGCATGGTTGTGTGTGACAACGGCCGTAACCTGGTGGCGGCTCTGCAGCTCGGCAGCCTCACGCACATGCCATGCCTGGCCCATGTCTTTAATTTGGTGGTTCAGCGCTTTCTGAAAAGCTACCCCCACTTGTCATACCTGCTCGGAAAGGTGCGCCAGCTCTGCGCACATTTCCGCAAATCCCACACGCACGCTGCCACCCTGCGGACCCTGCAACATCGGTTTAATCTGCCAGTGCACCGACTGCTGTGTGACGTGCCCACACAGTGGAACTCTACGCTCCACATGTTGGCCAGACTCTATGAGCAGCGTAGAGCTATAGTGGAATACCAACTCCAACTTGCGCGGCGCAGTGGGAGTCAGCCTCCTCAATTATTTACAGAAGAGTGGGCCTGGTTGGCAGCCATCTGCCAGGTCCTTGGAAAATTTGAGGAGTCTACCCAGATGGTGAGCGGGGATGCTGCAATCATTAGCGTCACCATTCCTCTGCTATGCCTCTTGAGAAGTTCCCTGCAAACCATAAAGGCAGACGCTTTGGAATCAGAAACGGAGGCGGGGGAAGACAGTATGTCGCTGGATAGTCAGAGCAACCTCATGTCTATATCTCAGCGCGTTGAGGAGGAGGGGGAGGAGCATGAGGAGGAGGGGGAAGAGACAGCTTGGCCCACTGCTGAGGGGACAGATGCTGCTTGCCTGTCATCCTTTCAGCGTGTATGGCCAGAGGAGGAGGAGGAGGAGGAGGAGGAGGAGGATGGGGAGGAGCATGAGGAGGAGGGGGAAGAGACAGCTTGGCCCACTGCTGAGGGTACAGATGCAGCTTGCCTGTCATCCTTTCAGTGTGTATGGCCAGAGGAGGAGGAGGAGGAGGAGGAGGAGGAGGAGGAGGATGGGGAGGAGCATGAGGAGGAGGGGGAAGAGACAGCTTGGCCCACTGCTGAGGGTACAGATGCAGCTTGCCTGTCATCCTTTCAGCGTGTATGGCCAGAGGAGGAGGAGGAGGAGGAGGATCCTGAAAGTGATCTTCCGAGTGAGGACAGCCATGTGTTGCGTACAGGTACCCTGGCACACATGGCTGACTTCATGTTAGGATGCCTTTCTCGTGACCCTCGCGTTACACGCATTCTGGCCACTACGGATTACTGGGTGTACACACTGCTCGATCCACGGTATAAGGAGAGCCTTTGCACTCTCATTCCCGAAGAGGAAAGGGGTTCGAGAATGATGCTATACCACAGGGCGCTGGTGGACAAACTGATGGTAAACTTCCCATCCGACAGCGCTAGTGGCCGAAGGCGCATTTCCGCGGCCCAGGTAGCAGGGGAGGCGCAGAAATCAGGCAGCATGTACAGCGCAGGCAGGGGAACACTCTCTAAGGTCTTTGACAGCTTTATGGCTCCCCAGCAAGACTGTGTCACCGGTCCCCAGACAAGGCTGAGTTGGCGGGAGCACTGTAAAAGGATGTTGAGGGAGTACGTAGCCGATTGCAGCACCGTCCTCGGTGACGCCTCTGCCACCTACAACTACTGGGTGTTGAAGCTGGACACGTGGCCTGAACTCGCGCTGTATGCCCTGGAGGTGCTTGCTTGTCCTGCGGCTAGCGTCTTGTCAGAGAGTGTGTTTAGTGTGGCTGGGGGAATCATCACGGATAAGCGTACCCACCTGTCAACCGACAGTGCCGACAGGCTTACACTCATCAAGATGAACAAAGCCTGGATTTCACCAGACTTCTCTTCTCCACCAGCGGACAGCAGCGATACCTAAGCAATACGTAGGCTGCATCCGTGGATGGAAGCATCGTTCTCTCTCACCATCCAAAACGGGGACATTTCTGCTTCATCAATCTGTGTATAATATTCCTCCTCCTCCTCCTGAAACCTCACGTAATCATGCCGAACGGGCAATTTTTCTTAGGGCCACAAGGCTCACTCATATAATTTTTCTAAACAATTTTTATACGTTTCAATGCTCTTAAAAGCGTTGAAACTTTAACTTGAACCAATTTTTCGTTCAACTGGGCTGCCTCCAGGCCTAGTTACCACTTAAGCCACATTAACCAAAGCGATTAATGGGTTTCACCTGCCATCTTGGTTGGGCATGGCCAATTTTTTCTGAGGTACATTAGTACTGTTGGTACACCAATTTTGTTGGGCCCTCACCTACAGTGTAATCATAGTAATTTCTATGTTCTTCGCCTGCACTCATGGTACAGAAAGGTGTGTGGGGTTGGCCTACACTTTAGCTACATAAATGTAACTGGGGCCTTGTCTATACTGCAGCTACTGAAATGTGAAAGAGACTGTTATCTCCCTAAACTGCTGCAATGGGAATGTTACTGGGGCCTGTCTTGAGTGCTACTATTACTGAAATGGAACTAAGACTGCGCTCCCCCTATACTGCTGCTAGAAATATGTTAGTGGGGCCTGTCCCTAATGCTACCGCTGAAATGTTAATAATTCTGGGCTCTGCCTATACCGCTGCTAATGGTATGCCACTGGGGTGTGGAAACAGAGGCTTCACAAAGACATGATGGCGGCGAGGCCATTTCCCACCAACGCTGTTACTGTTAAGGTGCATATAACCACGGACACGTGTAGAGGACACATAGTGCCTCCAAAACATCCCCCTCCTCCTCCAACAATGAAAACATTCTTGGCAAATACCTTTGCATTGGTCCGTCTGGTGGCAGTCCAAGAATTTCACCTTTAACGACACAACAAGAGAGCACCACCACCATCCCCCCACCACGGCCCACTTAATCCTGGCCACATTCCGAAAACCAACTACATAAAACCGCGCTACCAGGTCCGCAGTCACCACCACATTACCACCAACGAGGTTACTGTTAAGGTACATATTACCAATCTGACTGGGGCATGCAGTGTGGGCCGAAGCCCACCTGTATTGTATCTGACGTTAGCTCTGCTGAGTAGGGCACTGCAATGGGATATATTTATGTACAGCCGGTGGGTTCCAGGGAGCCACCCATGCTGTGGGTCCACACGGAGTTGTAACTGCATCTGTTCACTGGTAAAGAACCCCAGTCAGACTGGGGCATGCAGTGTGGGCCGAAGCCCACCTGCATTAAGCACGACATTACTACCTCAGCTGTGTTGGGCAATGCAATGGGATATTTTTATGTACTACCGGTGGGTTCCAGGGAGCCACCCATGCTGTAGGTGCACACGGAGTTTAACCTACATCTATCCACTTGTAAAGAACCCCAGTCAGACTGGGGCATGCAGTGAGGGCCGAAGCCCACCTGTATTAAGCACGACATTACCTCAGCTGTGATGGGCAATGCAATGGGATTTATTTATGTACCACTGGTGGGTTCCAGGGAGCCACCCATGCTGTAGGTGCACACGGAGTTTAACCTACATCTGTCCACTTGTAAAGAACCCCAGTCAGACTGGGGCATGCAGTGTGGGCCGAAGCCCACCTGTATTAAGCACGACATTACCTCAGCTGTGATGGGCAATGCAATGGGAAATTTTTATGTACCGCCGGTGGCTTCCTGGCACCCACCCATGCTGTGGGTCCACAGGGAGTTGTTACTACATCTGTCCACTTGTAAAGAACCCCAGTCTGACTGGGGCATGCAGTGTGGGCCGAAGCCCACCTGCATTAACCACGACATTACCTCAGCTGTGATGGGCAATGCAATGGGATATTTTTATGTACCGCCGGTGGCTTCCTGGCACCCACCCATGCTGTGGGTCCACAGGGAGTTGTTACTACATCTGTCCACTTGTAAAGAACCCCAGTCAGACTGGGGCATGCAGTGTGGGCCGAAGCCCACCTGCATTAACCACGACATTACCTCAGCTGTGATGGGCAATGCAATGGGATTTATTTATGTACCACCGGTGGGTTCCAGGGAGCCACCCATGCTGTATGTGCACACGGAGTTTAACCTACATCTGTCCACTTGTAAAGAACCCCAGTCTAACTGGGGCATGCAGTGTGGGCCGAAGCCCACCCGTATTAAGCACGACATTACCTCAGCTGTGATGGGCACTGCAATGGGATACATTTATGTACAGCGGGTGGGTTCCAGGGAGCCACCCATGCTGTGGGTGCACACGGAATTCCCATTGCGGAGTTGTACCTGCCTGTGACTATTTATAAAAAACCGCGGTCTGACTGGGGCATGCAGACACCTTGACAGAATGAATAGTGTGTGGCACATATGTTCCCCATTGCTATGCCCACGTGTGCAGCTCCAGATGGAGGTGGCACAGGATTGGATTTCTCATTCCTTCTGTACAGCATTGTGGACTATCGCCCCGCCCCTTTTATGGGGGGGTCGCTGCCTAGCCATGCCAACCCTCTGCAGTGTGTGCCTGCTTTTCCTGTGGCAGACGCACTTATAAATAGACATGAGGGTGGCGTGGCATGAGGGCAGCTGAAGGCTGGGCAGGGACAATTTGGTGTACGCTGTGGACACTGTCGTGCGGGGGGGGGGGGGGGGTTGGGCAGCATTTAACCCAGGAGAAGTGGCAGCGGAGTGTCATGCAGGCAGTGATTGTGCTTTGTTGTAGCTAGTGTGGTGCTTAGCTAAGGTATGCCATGCTAATGAGGGCTTTTCAGAAGTAAAAGTTGTTGGGAGGGGGAGGGGGGGGGGCCCACTCTTGCCGGTATTGTGGCTTAATAGTGGGACCTGTGAACTTGAGATGCAGCCCAACATGTAGCCCCTCGCCTGCCCTATCCGTTGCTGTGTCGTTCCCATCACTTTCTTGAATTGCCCAGATTTTCACACATGACAACCTTAGCGAGCATCGGCGAAATACAAAAATGCTCGGGTCGCCCATTGACTTCAATGGGGTTCGTTACTCGAAACGAACCCTCGAGCATTGCGATAATTTCGTCTCGAGTAACGAGCACCCGAGCATTTTGGTGCTCGCTCATCTCTAGTAATGAGAGAGGGGTAAGCTAGAGGGATAAGATAGTGTAGACGGGGATCTGGGACTAAGTAATGAGAATTAGGGTGTAGAATTGCAAGGGTTTAGTATAGTTATAACTGGTAGAACAGTTGGTAGAGATACATTTAAAATAAAAAATAACTAAAAGCTTCTGATCAGCATTGTGACTAACACTAGAAGTGTAAGCAATAAGGTTGATGAACTAAAAGTAATATTGTCTGAGGAAAACTATGACATAGCAGAAGTAACTGAGAGCTAGTTGGATAAGACCGTCTCCACACGGCCAGATTTGCATTGTGGAATACGGAGTGGCCGTCCGCCTCCAGATTTCACAGAAAATGCCGCTCATACCATGTTATGGAAAAGTATTTTTTTCTCTACATTCGAAGAAACTAATTGCGATTTTCTACTTGCAGAGGAAAAATCACAGCATGCTCTATTTCAGTGCGGATTCTGCACAGACAGCTTCCATTCCCTTACTGCAATGACATTGCGGAAAGATCACACTAAAAATAACTACTTTACCCAACTTGTGCAGTACCCAACTAGAGGAACAGCCATTTTGAACTTAAAGGGGTTGTCCCGCGCCGAAACGGGTTTTTTTTTTTTTCAACCCCCCCCCCGTTCGGCGCGAGACAACCCCGATGCAGGGACGTACAGACAGCTTACCGGAGCGCTTACCTTGATCCCCGCGCTCCGGTGACTTCTATACTTACCTGTGAAGATGGCCGCCGGGAACCTCTTGCTTCGTGGACCGCAGCTCTTCTGTGCGGTCCACTGCCGATTCCAGCCTCCTGATTGGCTGGAATCGGCACGTGACGGGGCGGAGCTACACGGAGCCGCTCTCTGTCACGAGCGGCTCCATAGAAGAACACAGAAGACCCGGACTGCGCAAGCGCGGCTAATTTGGCCATCGGAGGCCAAAAATTAGTCGGCTCCATGGAGACGAGGACGCTAACAACGGAGCAGGTAAGTAAAAAACTTTTTATAACTTCTGTATGGCTCATAATTAATGCACAATGTATATTACAAAGTGCATTATTATGGCCATACAGAAGTGTATAGACCCACTTGCTGCCTCGGGACAACCCCTTTAATATTAACCAACACACCTTACAGAATAATAGGGGAGCAAGTTGAGGGACACTTGAGAAATAGTGACCATAATATAATACATTTACACTTGTCTTTCAAAGGGGAGTTTTATCGGGGACCTTTAAGAATATTAAACTTTAGGAAGACAAAGTTCCATCAGCGGGACAAATTGTTCTCAGAAATAACAGTACAAACAATAAATGGGTAATGCTTAAAAACATCTTAAACACTCACTGTGAGTGGCTCATATGTTACAGGAATCATCATCATCATAGGCTATCACTCGTGGCTGAGCATGATTGCCTTCCAAGTATTAGGGGCTTAGCGGTGGGTCCAGATGACTATAGACACCTATTCTTGATCTGCAGATTCTTTCACAGTGGGGACACTGGTTTCCAAGTGGAAGATGGTGGCGATAAGGATTGGCTTGACGTTCTTTCCTCTTAGTATGTTTCTCCCTTTCACTATCCATTCGTGCCTCTTCAAAATTCACAGTGCTGTTGGTAATGGCTGACCCCCAAATTGAGTGCTCAAGGGCCAGGGCTTTCCAGTTCTCGATGTCTAAGTCACAGTTTTTAAGGTTAGCTTTAAACCCATTTTTAATTATCTTTTGCTGTCCACCAACATTCCATTTTTCATTCTTGAGTTGAGAGTATAGTAATTGCTTTGGGAGATGGTAATCGGGCAATCACATAACATGATGAGTCCAACAAAGTTGATGGTGATGGATCATTGCTTTAATGCTGGCGGTTTTTGCATCTTACAGAATGCTGATATTTGTCCGCCTGTCTTCCCAAGAGATTTGCAGGATTTTTCGAAGTCAACGCTGATGGAATCGTTCCAGGGGTTGAGACGGTTTCAGGGGTTTGCTAGCACTTCTTGCAAGGATTTTCCCTGTGGAAGTTAGAAGGGATATACCTTTTTGAAAAGGGTGATAATAGCGGCGTTCTTAAATTCTGCCGGAATTTTCTCGGTCGCCCACACTTTTTTAATCAGCTGGTGGAGTTGTGTCCGCTTAGGTCCACCCTCTTTAAAGATTTCAGCAGGGATCGCATTCGGCCTGCTGGCTTTGTTATTTTTTAATTGGCTGATAGGTTTGGATTTACAAGACGTAATGATAGTGCTCTTTCTAACATGGTGCAGTTGATTTTTTGTCCTTAAGAAGCCTGGTTCCATCTGATGAATGCTTGCGGTGTATACCATGATTTGTTGGACCATAGATGACCTTTGGGGCTTTAAAGAATCCTGTGCATCATGCATATTTGCAAAATGTTGGATTTCTTGATAAAACTGTTAGGAATAAGAGAAAACCAATATGGCTCAATAGAAATGTAAAGGGGGCAATAAACAGGAAAAAATAAAGCGTTTAAACTACCAAAACAAGAAGGCAGCGAAGAAGCGCTAACAACTTATAAGGAAAAAAAATAAGTTATGTAAAAAGCAGATAAAAGCAGCAAAGATGGAGACAGAGAAACGTATTGCCAAAAACTAACCCTAAACTGTTCTTCAATTATATAAATAGTAAAAAGATTAATACTGAAAGTGTTGGCCCTTTAATAAATAATGTAAGAAATGTTGTAGAGGATGATGTGGAGAAAGAAAATCTATTAGTTTTTCACTAGTATATTCACGGGAGAAAATAAAGCGTAAGATGAGATGCAAAGTAGTTAAGTAAACTCTCAACTAAATGTCACCAGTTTAACCCAGGAAGAAGTGCAGAGCCACTTTAAAAAGATTAAAATAGACAAGCCATGGGGTCCCCATGACATACACCCCTGGGTTTTAAGGGAATTAAGTAATGTGATAGACAGACCATTGTTTCGTATATCAAAGAACTCTAGAGTGACAGGGGTCTGTTTCACTGGATTGGCGAATATGTGGTGCCAATATACAAAAAGATGTCCAAAAGAGAACCTGGAAACTACAGGCTGGTAAGTCTTACTTCTATTGTGGGTAAAATGTTTGAAGGGTTTCTAAGAGATCCTATACTGGAATACCTCAAGAAAAATAGCTGTATAATCCTGTAACAGCATGGGTTTATGAGGGGTTGCTCCTGTCAAACCAATTTGATCAGCTTTTGAGTTCTAGACTGAACCAGAGAGAGTCATTGGATCTTGTGTATCTGGACTTTTCTAAAGCGTTTGATACTGTGCCGCACAAAAGGTTGGTATATAAAGTGAGAATGTTTGGTCTGGGCGAGAATGTGTGTAAGTTGGTACGTAACAGGCTTAATGATAGAAAGTAGAGGGTGATTATTAACCCCTTAATGCTCCAGGGCGTACAGTTACATCCTGCAGCTTCAGGGTATATATGAAGGGAGAGTGCAGGGGGGATCTTGCTCCATACAACACAAGTGCTCATCGGAGCTGTTAACCCTTTAAGGCCTTAGTCAGACGGGCGTTTTTAGCTGCGATTTGCGCATGTGCATGCGTCTGGCGATTTTATAAAACCATTGCTTTGCAATGGTATCGGACACATGAGCGCTTTTTATGCGCTCGTCCGATAAATTATAGAACAAAAAAATCGCAGATCGCACCTATTTGCGATCTGCGATTCCTGTTCTCTTCTGTATATGCGCTCAATGGGGCTGGCGGCAGCAGCGCCGACCCCATTGAGAACATATAGAAGACAAATCATTCTTCTCTGCCACAGCTGTAACAGCTGTGGCAGAGAAGAACGATGTTTGCCCAATTTTTTTTAATTTTAACACATTTTAGGATGGATTGCAGGGAAGGGCTTATATATTTAAGCCCTTACCGACAATTCATCCCGGGCTCGCCCACAGCGCATTGCTTTAAATGGAGGCGGCTCTATTGCCGTCTCCATTGAATGCAATGCGCTGGACAGCTCCGGCCCGTTTCTAATGAAACGCGGCTAGGAGCAGATTTTCGGGTGATTTGCGGGCAACTTGCGCGCACCGGTCACACGATTTGCGGATGCGCATCCATCATGCGATCCGCAAATCGCACGAAAAAACGCCCGTCTGACTAAGGCCTCAATGTCACTGTCAATTCTGACAGCGGCATTTAAATGCCACGACCAATGTTTGGGGGTCCCACACTGCCGCTTGCGATAAGATCGTGAATTGCTGTGTGGGAATTATGGCAGCCGAAGGCCTTGAGAACGGCCCCAGGGCTCTCATTGCAAATTGCCTATCAAGCCATTCCCGTGGCATGGCTTAATAGAATGCCTGTCAGATCGCGGTATAATGTAATACTATGACACAAAAAAAAAGTTAAAATAAGTTAAAAAAAGTTTTACTAATTATTAAATCAAATAAAAAGTAATAAAAGTTTAGCCCCGCCCCCTTTGCCATATTTATAATAAAATAACATAATCTAAATAATAAAATAAAGATATATATTTGGTATCGCTGCGTTCATAGAAATCAGATCTATTAAAGTATTTGCATTATTTACCATGCAAGGTGAACATTGTCAGAAAAAAAAAAAACAATTTAAAATGATTAAAAATTTGTATGTATTCAAAAATGGTACCAATGGAAACTACAGGATGTCCTGCAACAAATGAGCCCTCGCACAACTATGTCGACAGAAAATAGTTAAAAAAATAAAAGTAGTACAGCAAAAAAAACCTATATAAATTTGGTATTGTACTAATCATACTGACCCATAGAATAAAGTTATCATGTCATTTCTGTTGCAGTTCGTCCGCTGTAGAAACAAGATGCACACAAAGATGGCGAAATTAGTTTTTTTTCCATTTCACTCCACTTAGAATTTTTTAAAAGTTTTTCAGTACATTATATAGTACATTAAATAGCAGCATTGAAAAATACAACTCGTCCCACAAAAAACAAGCCCAGATACAGCTACATCGATAGATAAATAAAGGAGTTACAATTTTTAATGGGGGGGGGGGGGGGGGGAACAAAAATAAAAAAAAACCGGCCACGTTCTTAAGGGATTAATAGTACATACTATGATTGGGTCACCGTTACTAGTGCGGTACCACAGGGGTCAGTTTTGGGCATTATTCTTTTTAATATATTTATTAATGACCGGGTAAAAGGATCTCACAGTAAAATATCAATATTTGCAGATAATTCAAAACTATGTAAAGTAATTAACACAAGAAGACAGAATACGGTTGCAAATGGATCTGAATAAGTTGGTGGCAGAAAAGTGGTAAATGATGTTTAACACCGATAAATGTAAGGTTCTGCACATGGGCAGGGAATACATGTCGCCATTACACACTGAATGGGAAACCACTGGGGAACACTGACATGGAGAAGGATTTGGGGATTTTAGTAAACTGTAAACTTAACTGCAACAACCAGTGTCAGGCAGCTGCTGCTAAGGCAAATAGGATCCTGGGTGCATCAAAGGAGGTCTATAGGCACATGTCGAGAACATTGTTCTTCCTCTTTACAAGTCATTGGTTAGATCACACATGGAATATTTTGGACAGTTTTGGGCATCGGCACTCAGGACGGACATATAAGAGCTTGGGCGAAAGGAATGGACGACTAAAATACCCAGAGAGCTTATCAAAATTGGTGTTAGTAATTAGGTCACCCCTCAGCTCTCTAAAACTAAATATGTATAGAATAGATATATCAGGGTTCAATACAGAGATCTTTCTCACAATTTATTTATACCCAGGACTGTGACTGTAACAAGGGGGCATCCTCTGCATTTAGAGGAAAGAAGGTTTCTACACCCACCCAGGGTTTATTGCAATTGCCAGACTTGAAGGAATTTTTTTCTCTTACATGAGGAAAATTGGCTTTTACCCCATTAGCGTTTTTTTTGCCTTCCTCTGGATCAACATTGGGGGTTATAGGCAGAACTAGATGGACATTTGTCTTTTTTCAGCCTAACATACTATGTTATGTTACTATTGATGGAAAAAGAGGTAGCAGTCCGAGCAATTACTGAAAGGTTAATTTACAGTGACAGAAAGTATTCAGGGTGGAAATACAATATAGAGAACTACAGAGTGTCGTAAATTTAGGGGAATGAGAAAGAGGAAGAATGATAACCATCATAGTGTAATATTCATGCCATAACGGGGTTAATGCTGATGAAGTGATTACGTACATGAAATTACTTTCGATGCTTCCTTTGGGGCAGAAATTTCTGAAAAGAAAAGCGAAATTTAGAGTTGTGTGTGAAAGGGAAGAAAGAGCCACTGTGGGAAATAAAAGACCCCAGAGAGGATACGGCAGATGGCTAAAAAATACACATATTTTACAGGATTCGCTGGTTCTGCTTACAATAAAACTAGAAAATATCCACAAATGTGATGTAAATAGTTCATCATGTACACTTACAAAATTATTATGTTTTTTTTCGGCTGAAATTTTTGAAATTGTAACCAGAATTAGTCCATGGAAACAGCCATACTTTATATCTGGTTCTAGGAAAACATGCCATCAAACAGCAAGCTTTCGAGTTACCTAGGTCTGTTCATCGGGCATAGTATGACAGTGTCTGACAAAACATACACAGTACATGAACACAAAAGAGCAGAGACATCGTGTAATAAGTGGACATAAAAAACAGAACAGATTGAGATTGAAGGGTAAAGGACCTTTTACAGAGCCTAATTTCGGCTGGGCTCACACGGCCATAAGCGTAAAATGCTGCGGGGGTCACGCAGCGTTTTACAGCTCTGGAGTCGGGGGTGATCCAGCGTACTGCTGCGTATGGTGGCAAAATTGTACTGCGCACGAGAGCGGATTTCATATATGCTGTCATGCGCCATACATCTGTTTGTTTGCTTTTATTTCCCGTGACGGCACATATGCATGCCAGCCATACGCAATGTAATACGTGCCCATAGAGAACAATGGGCTCTATCTCGTGTATATATGTGGCAAAATAGAACATGCTGCATTCTTTTTTGTATTTGCGTATTACACAATTCCATCACGTTTCTGTCATCGGAACTACATAAGGCAATGTAATCGATTGCCTATAAGTTACCACATATCACACAAGCATACAGCACCAGCATAATATTGATTATTGTCTGGTGAAAACAGGTTATAGTTGTCTCTCAGCCACTAATGAAAAGCTTTGCAAGGAGGTGCGTGCGACTTCCACTAAAAGCTGTTTGATTCCCACCCTTTTTCTATATTTTGCCCTCCCACTTACTGCTCATTCATTCCTGAAAACACATAAATACGTACGAGTGATCGTCAACCAAACAATCCCCGCTGATCTTCGAAAGAATACTCGCTGCTACGGTCTTTCGCTGGTTTAGCCTTTAAAAGAGCAATCAGTGCTGTGGCCTCTTGCAGCAGCAGGTGTTCATTCAATGGACTCGGCAACGAACGAGTGTATTTTGGGCAGAGGGTCAACATTTCAAATTCAGACCCGCCAAAGAATGTCCCACACCCAAACTGTTCAGTGAACAATATTTACACCTGTATAAATACTCCTAACAATTTGATTGGTGATCAGGAAATTGTACAACAAATGACAAACAACTGCTGTTTGTTAAAGCAGACAAATGTCGCAGGCAGAGGTGTTGTGATACAGGCTTCAGAATACAGTACAGCAGAAGGAGTAACCAAAGTATACAATATGGAAACGGAAGTGAAAGGCCAGGTAAAAATACACAGCTAATTAATACATTTGAGATCCTTGCTATTAGAAATGGAATTAAAGTACAAAGACAAAAATTTCAGAAGGCAAGTAGAGGAGCAAGAGACACCGATCACAAACTAAATTGTTTCTACACAAATGCACAGAGCATGGGAAACAAACAAGGAGAATTGGAGCTCCTAACACAGGAAGATAAATATGATGTCATAGGCATCAAAGACACTTGGTGGAATGATGCACATGATTGGAATACAAGGCTTGAAGCATACAACTTATTTATAAGAAACAAACCTAAAAAAGGGGAGGAGGTATTGTGTTGTATGTTAGGAAAACAATAATCTCCACAGAGTTTCAAGCTTCAGAGCATGGGAGTCCTGTAGAAACTGTTTGGGTAAGAATACAAGAAGAAAACAACAGAGAGGACACCATTGTAGGCATTTACTATAGGCCACCTGGTCAAGCAGAAAATATGGATGAACTCTTTCTATACCAGATGGCCAAGCTCTCAAAAAGCAGGACATAGTAATTATGGGAGACTTTAACTATCCAGACATTTGTTGGGAATCTCTCTCAGGTAAAATTTATGGATCTAACAAATTCTTATCCGCTCTTGCTGACAACTTTATCTTCCAAAATGTAGAAGTGAAAACAAGGGGACCTGCTATCTTGGACCTAATTCTTACCAACAGGGAGAGAATGGTTGAGGAAGTAAGGGTGCCTGGGACCTTAGGAGGCAGTGATCATGTGATCCTTGAATTTTGGATAAAAAAGGGAGGAAGACCTGAGAAAACTCAGACCTCAAGGTTGGATTTTAATGAACTCAGAAAGAGGGTAGGAAGATTCCAATGGCTGGATGTTCTTCAGGACAGAAATGTCCATGAAGGTTGGGAATTATTGTGAAAAGAGATTCTCAAAGCACAATCGTTAACAATCCCTAAAGGAAGGAGGAATGGGAAGCATTTAAAGAGACCAGGATGGATGAACAAAGAACATTAATACATGCTAAAAAGGAAAAACAATATGTTTATCAAATGGAAAGAGTCAACATATCCAAAGTAGAATGTAATGCAGTCTGCATATTAGATATCTGACAGTGAGGGGGATCATCGAGTGGAACAGGTTACCACGGGAGGTGGTGCATTCCTTTTCAATGGAAGTCTTCAAACAGAGGCTTTGATTCTATGATTCTATATTTAGAATACAGAAGTAAAAGAATAATAATTTATATTTTTGAATATCTGTGCACTTTCTGCAGATGAAGAATCTGTACTAACAGCAATACCTCCTGAACAATATCAATAACTCTGTCTTGACTAATGTTGATACCAACTCAGAGAATTGCACATTACAAGGTATAATGCATAACTCCTCTTTCAGGTTTCATACTTCTCCAACCTCTAACATCATCTCTTGTTCCTCTCACACAATATCTCCACCAACGAATGGAAGGGGTTCAGGCGATAGTCACTTGGCAACAGTCCACTTTTTTCAAGCCAGTCTCTTTCTGTGAAGCTGGCTTGCTGGCTAACTGTTTGTGATCCTCCTCAGCGTGCACATGCAGTGTCCCTTTGAGGCTGGCCCCACTTACAATTTGTTGTACAGGGGTTGCAGCTTTTACCGACTCCAGTGGACCTACAGCACTGCCTGGGGGATCGGGAGCTCTATCAGTTGTCTCTTCGGTGTTATAACTGTTGTGCCCATGTTATAACTTTGAGATATATGTACACAATTATGCAACATTTACCTTCCATCAATGACATACAGCACATGTATGTCCTTTTGCAGGGCAATGGTTAAAGAGAAACCTCGAATAGTTACACTAGTGAGTACAATTGCACCGTCAAGAGAGCCAAACTGGGAGTAGAATGCAGAGAAGAAATTACTACAAGCACAAAAACATTTTATCTTGAAGAATGCGGAATTTAAATGAGTTTATCACGGAGGAGAGGTTGTCTTCAAGAGGGTCACTGACCCCTGCTATAGCTGGTCAGTAGTGGGGCAGAGGTTAGAAGTCTGCCTCTTCTAGAACATGTGTTATGTTTTTCATTTAGCTTTTCTATGTGAGTAGCAGCCAAACGGAAAGCAACTATTCCGATTACGTTCCCATTGATGTCAAAGGGGATGGAAGCGCTTCGGTTCAGTTTGCCTCCATTACCTTTAATTTCCATTTTTTAATGGGAATAATAGTGCAGACTGATTGGACGATTGTTTACATGAAAAGAATACGAAAAACACTTCCGTTTTTGGTTTTTAATACTTTAGTTAATGGGTGATTAGTCCTGAATGGAAAGGTTTCTGTTTGGTTCCATTTTTGATGTCCGTTTAATGGATCCTTCTTGAAATAAGTACACACAGAATGTTGGAAATACAAAAGAATACAAAACGTATTAAAAACAGATGTTAAAGGAAGAAAACGGAAACAAACTGGCAAAAACTGTCCGTTTTTTAACAGATCCTATTGGTTTACATTTGTTTACATTTGAATTCAAATTTGTTATCTGTTCCATATAAAAAAAACTGATCGGTATGAAGTGAAAATCAAATCGCTGATGTGAATGAGCCCTGATTATGATCCTAACATCTAACAATGGAAAGCAGAAAATCTGTACCTAAAGGGTCTTCCTCTCCTACAACACTGATGGCATATCACTACAGTATTGTGCAAAAGTTTTATCAAGCTTTTCAAAAATAGGATTGGCTCCAAATTTATTCTGCAGCCGGACAACAACCTCAAACATCCAGCCAATGTCATTAAGAACCATCTTTAGCGCAAAGAAGAACAAGGGGTCCTGGAAGTGTTGATTTGGCCCCCACAGAGTCCTGATCTCAACATCATCAAGTCTGTCTGGGATTACACGAAGAGACAGAAGGATTTGAGCACAACAACTTTCACAGAAGATCTGTGCTTAGTTCTCTCAGATGTTTATAAAAACCTAACTTCTGAGTTCCTTCAAAAATTGTGTACAAGTTTACAAAGAACTGATGCTGTTTTGAAGACAAAGGGCTGTCACACTAAATATTGATTTGATTTACATTTCTCTTTTGTTCCTTCACTTAATTGCATTTTTTTCATTGACAAAAAAAAACAAAACACGAATACGTCTATTTTTGAAAACATTTTTACTTTGCAACATTTTTCCACACCCACCTAAAACTTTTGCACAGTGCTGTAGATGAATGTAGTATATCCGGAATCGTCTGACAAGTAGGTGCTACAAGTAGGTGTCACATTGTCCTATAACAATACCTATCATATATCTATCACTGACTAAATACTTCCTTAGTACTATTCTGCTTAAAGGGGTTGTCCCGCGAAACAAAGTTGGGGTATACACTTCTGTATGGCCATATTAATGCACTTTGTAATGTACATCGTGCATTAAATATGAGCCATACAGAAGTTATTCACTTACCTGTTCCGTTGCTAGCGTCCTCGTCTCCATGGTGCTGTCTAATTTTCAGCATCTAATCGCCCGATTAGACGCGCTTGCGCAGTCCGGTCTTCTCCCTTCTGAATGGGGCCGCTCGTGCCAGAGAGCTGCTCCTCGTAGCTCCGCCCCATCACGTGTGCCGATTCCAGCCAATCAGGAGGCTGGAATCGGCAATGGACCGCAGAGAAGACCTGCGGTCCACCGAGGGTGAAGATCCCGGCGGCCATCTTCGCAAGGTAAGTAAGAAGTCACCGGAGCGCGGGGATTTGGGTAAGTACTATCCGTTTTTTTTTTTAAACCCCTGCATCGGGTTTGTCTCGCGCCGAACGGGGGGGCTATTGAAAAAAAAAAAAACCCGTTTCGGCGCGGGACAACCCCTTTAAAGGTGTTTTTAGACGGAACGATTATTGTTCAAAAAATTGTTCAAAGGAGCAGAAATGAACGATAATTAGAGATGAGCAAACGTACTCGTCCGAGCTTGATATTCGTGCGAATATTAGGGTGTTCGGGGTGCTCGTTACTCGTAACGAGCACCACGCGGTGTTCCGGTTACTTTCAGTTTCCTCTCTGAGACGTTAGCGCGCTTTTCTGGCCAATTGAAAGACAGGGAAGGCATTACAACTTCCCCCTGTGACGTTCAAGCCCTATACCACCCCCCTGCTGTGAGTGGCTGGCGAGATCAGGTGTCACCCGAGTATAAAAATCGGCCCCTCCCGCGGCTCGCCTCAGATGCCTTGTGACTTAGCTGAGGGAAAGTACTATCGTGCTGGAGCTGCTGTAGGGAGAGCGTTAGGAGTTAGTGTAGGCTTCAAGAACCCCAACGGCCCTTCTTAGGGCCACATCTACTAGTGTGCAGTACTGTGTTAGCACAGTATATTTTTTTTTTCTTTCCAAAATTGGATCTGCAGAGCATTGCGCCCTGCAATAGGGACAGAAGTGGGGGTTAGGCAGGGAGAGTGTTAGGAGTTACTGTAGGCTTCAAGAACCCCAACGGTCCTTTCTAGGGCCACATCTATCCGTGTGCAGTACTGTCCAGGCTGCTGTTAGCAGTGTTGCATTTTTTTTTTTTTCTCAAAACCGGCTGTGCAGAGCATTGCACCCGGCATTAATACTACAGGGATAGAATTGTGTAGGCAGGGCCAGAAGACATACATTATTCATTGAATAGACGCAGTGTGGGTGTTCCTTGTAAAAAGCAGGGAAAAAATTCTATTTGCCCTGCCTGTGTCAGTCCTAAGGGCTCTGGGTACGTGTGTGCTGCGTGCAGAACGTTAAAAAATCAGACGCAACCAGCTACGGTTGAGTGCAGCCTTGCGCCAATTTCTTTCCTGCCTGGGAAATACCTGCTCTGCCACAGTTAGTAACTCTGCAACAGTAAAGTTCTGTGACAGTTTTGCAGGGCCGCAACACAGTTATTAAACTTATTATTCAGTGAATAGACGCAGTGGGCCTATCCTTTTAAACAAAAGGGAAGAAAGTATATTTGCCCTGCCTGTGTCAGTCCTAAGGGCTCTGGGTACGTGTGTGCTGCGTGGAGAACGTAAAAAAATCAGACGCAACCAGCTACGGTTGAATGCAGCCTTGCGCCAATTTCTTTCCTGACTGGGAAATACCTGCTCTGCCACAGTTAGTAACTCTGCAACAGTAAAGTTCTGTGACAGTTTTGCAGGGCCGCAACACAGTTATTAAACTTATTATTCAGTGAATAGATGCAGTGGGCCTATCCTTTTAAACAAAAGGGAAGAAATTATATTTGCCCTGCCTGTGTCAGTCCTAAGGGCTCTGGGTACGTGTGTGCTGCGTGGAGAACGTAAAAAAATCAGACACAACCAGCTACGGTTGAGTGCAGCCTTGCGCCAATTTCTTTCCTGCCTGGGAAATCAAATCACTGGTAATACAGCATGCTGAGGGGTAGGGGTAGGCCTAGAGGATGTGGATGCGGCCGAAGAGGCGGAGGGCCAAGTGAGGGTGTGGGCACAGGCCGAGCCAGTGCGGTGGCCAGGGGTAGAGGCAGGGCCAGACTGAATAATCCACCAACTGTTTCCCAAAGCGCCCCCTCGGGCCATGCCACCCTGCACAGGTCAAGGTGCTCTACGGTGTGGCAGTTTTTCACAGAGACGCCTGACGACCGACGAACAGTGGTGTGCAACCTTTGTCGCGCCAAGATCAGCTGGGGAGGCACCACCAACAGCATGCGCAGGCATATGATGGCCAAGCACCCCACAAGGTGGGACGATGCTGTTCACCGCCTCCGGTTTGCACCACTGCCTCTCCCCCTGTGCCCCAACCTGCCACTGAGATCCAACCCCCCTCTCAGGACACAGGCACTACCGTCTCCTGGCCTGCACCCATACCCTCACCTCCGCTGTCCTCGGCCCCATCCAGCAATGTCTCTCAGCGTAGCGTCCAGACGTCGCTAGCGCCACAGTTTGAGCGCAAGCGCAAGTACGACGCCACGCACCCGCACGCTCAAGCGTTAAACGTGCACATTGCAAAATTGATCAGCCTAGAGATGCTGCCGTATAGGCTTGTGGAAACGGAGGCTTTCAAAAGCATGATGGCGGCGGCTGCCCTGCGCTACTCGGTTCCCAGTCGCCACTACTTTTCCCGATGTGCCGTCCCAGCCCTGCACGACCACGTCTCCCGCAATATTGTACGCGCCCTCACCAACGCGGTTACTCCCAAGGTCCACTTAACAACGGACACGTGGACAAGCACAGGCGGGCAGGGCCACTATATCTCCCTGACGGCACATTGGGTGAATTTAGTGGAGGCTGGGACAGAGTCAGAGCCTGGGACCGCTCACGTCCTACCCACCCCCAGAATTGCGGGCCACAGCTCGGTGGTGGTATCTGCGGCGGTGTATGCTTCCTCCACTAAAGCACCTTCCTCCTCCTCCTCCTCCAACGCAACCTCTGTCTCGCAATCAAGATGTGTCAGCAGCACGTCGCCAGCAGTCGGTGTCACGCGGCGTGGCAGCACAGCGGTGGGCAAGCGTCAGCAGGCCGTGCTGAAACTACTCAGCTTAGGAGAGAAGAGGCACACGGCCCACGAACTGCTGCAGGGTCTGACAGAGCAGACCGACCACTGGCTTGCACCGCTGAGCCTCCAACCGGGCATGGTCGTGAGTGACAACGGCCGTAAGCTGGTGGCGGCTCTGCAGCTCGGCAGCCTCACGCACGTGCCATGCCTGGCCCATGTGTTTAATTTGGTGGTTCAGCGCTTTCTGAAAAGCTACCCCCACTTGTCATACCTGCTCGGAAAGGTGCGCCAGCTCTGCGCACATTTCCACAAATCCCACACGCACGCAGCCACCCTGCGGACACTGCAACATAGGTTTAATCTGCCAGTGCACCGACTGCTGTGCGATGTGCCCACACAGTGGAACTCTACGCTCCACATGTTGGCCAGACTCTATGAGCAGCGTAGAGCTATAGTGGAATACCAACTCCAACTTGCACGGCGCAGTGGGAGTCAGCCTCCTCAATTATTTACAGAAGAGTGGCCCTGGTTGGCAGCCATCTGCCAGGTCCTTGGAAAATTTGAGGAGTCTACCCAGGTGGTGAGCGGCGATGCTGCAATCATTAGCGTCACCATTCCTCTGCTATGCATCTTGAGAAGTTCCCTGCAAAGCATAAAGGCAGACGCTTTGCGCTCGGAAACAGAGCCAGGGGAAGACAGTATGTCGCTGGATAGTCAGAGCACCCGCCTGTCTATATCTCAGCGCGTTGAGGAGGAGGAGGAGCATGAGGAGGATGAGGAGGAGGGGGAAAAGACAGCTTGGCCCACTGGTGAGGGTACACATGCTGCTGGGCTGTCATCCTTTCAGCGTGTATGGCCTGAGGAGGAGGAAGAGGAGGAGGATCCTGAAAGTGATCTTCCTAGTGAAGACAGCCATGTGTTGCGTACAGGTACCCTGGCACACATGGCTGACTTCATGTTAGGATGCCTTTCTCGTGACCCTCGTGTTACACGCATTCTGGCCACTACGGATTACTGGGTGTACACACTGCTCGATCCACGGTATAAGGAGAGCCTTTGCACTCTCATTCCCGAAGAGGAAAGGGGTTCGAGAATGATGCTATACCACAGGGCGCTGGTGGACAAACTGATGGTAAACTTCCCATCCGACAGCGCTAGTGGCCGAAGGCGCAGTTCCGAGGGCCAGGTAGCAGGGGAGGCGCAGAGATCAGGCAGCATGTACAGCGCAGGCAGGGGAACATTCTCCAAGGCCTTTTCCAGCTTTATGGCTCCCCAGCAAGACTGTGTCACCGCTCCCCAGTCAAGGCTGAGTCGGCGGGAGCACTGTAAAAGGATGGTGAGGGAGTACGTAGCCGATCGCACGACTGTCCTCCGTGACGCCTCTGCCCCCTACAACTACTGGGTGTCGAAGCTGGACACGTGGCCTGAACTAGCGCTGTATGCCCTGGAGGTGCTTGCTTGTCCAGCGGCTAGCGTCTTGTCAGAGAGTGTGTTTAGTGTGGCTGGGGGAATCATCACGGATAAGCGTACCCACCTGTCAACCGACAGTGCCGACAGGCTTACACTCATCAAGATGAACAAAGCCTGGATTTCCCCAGACTTCTCTTCTCCACCAGCGGACAGCAGCGATACGTAAGCAATACGTAGGCTGCACCCGCGGATGGAAGCTACGTTCTCTCTCACCATCCAAAACGGGGACATTTCTGCTTCATCAATCTGTGTCTAATATTCCTCCTCCTCCTGCTCCTCCTCCTGAAACCTGACGTAATCACGCTGAACGGGCAATTTTTCTTAGGGCCACAAGGCTCACTCAAATAATTTTTCTAAACAATTTTTATACGTTTCAATGCTCATTAAAGCGTTGAAACTTTAACTTGAACCAATTTTTCGTTAAACTAGGCTGCCTCCAGGCCTAGTTACCACTTAAGCCACATTAACCAAAGCGATTAATGGGTTTCACCTGCCCTCTTGGTTGGCCATGGCCAATTTTTTTGATGTACATTAGTACTGTTGATTCAGCAATTTTTGTGGGCCCTCGCCTACAGTGTAATCAAATGAATTTTTAGCCCACCTGCATTACAGCTGACGTTACATCCGCTGTGTTGGGCAATGCAATGGGATATTTTTGTGTACCGCCGGTGGGTTCCAGGGAGCCACCCATGCTGTAGGTGCACACGGAGTTTAACCTACATCTATCCACTTGTAAAGAACCCCAGTCTGACTGGGGCATGCAGTGTGGGCCGAAGCCCACCTGTATTAAGCACAACATTACTACCTCAGCTGTGTTGGGCAATGCAATGGGATATTTCTATGTACCGCCGGTGGCTTCCTGGCACCCACCCATGCTGTGGGTCCACAGGGAATTATAAATGCATCTGTTTCCACTTGTAAAGAACCCCAGTCAGACTGGGGCATGCAGTGTGGGCCGAAGCCCACCTGCATTAAGCACAACATTACTACCTAAGCTGTGTTGGGCAATGCAATGGGATATTTTTATGTACCGCCGGTGGGTTCCAGGGAGCCACCCATGCTGTCGGTCCACAGGGACTTCACAATAGGGAGTTGTACCTGCCTGTGTCTATGAATTAAAAACCGCGGTCTGACTGGGGCATGCAGACACCTTGACAGAATGAATAGTGTGTGGCACATAGGTTCCCCATTGCTATGCCCACGTGTGCAGCTCCTGATGGCGGTGGCACAGGATTATATTTCTCATTGCTTCTGTACAGCATTGTGGGCTATCGCCCCGCCCCTTTTAAAGAGGGTCGCTGCCTAGCCGTGCCAACCCTCTGCAGTGTGTGCCTGCGGTTCCTCCTCATGGCAGACGCACTTCTAAATAGACATGAGTGTGGCGTGGCATGAGGGCTGCTGAAGGCTGCGCAGGGACACTTTGGTGTGCGCTGTGGGGGGGAGGGGGGGCGGTTGGGCAGCATGTAAGCCAGGAGAAGTGGCAGTGGAGTGTCATGCAGGCAGTGATTGTGCTTTGTTGGAGGTAGTGTGGTGCTTAGCTAAGGTATGCATTGCTAATGAGGGCTTTTCAGAAGTAAAAGTTTTTGGGAGGGGGGGGGGGGCTACTCTTGCCGCTATTGTGGCTTAATAGTGGGACCTGTGAACTTGAGATGCAGCCCAACATGTAGCCCCTCGCCTGCCCTATCCGTTGCTGTGTCGTTCCCATCACTTTCTTGAATTGCCCAGATTTTCACACAAGGAAACCTTAGCGAGCATCGGCAAAATACAAAAATGCTCGGGTCGCCCATTGACTTCAATGGGGTTCGTTACTCGAAACGAACCCTCAAACATCGCGATAATTTCGTCCCGAGTAACGAACACCCGAGCATTTTGGTGCTCGCTCATCTCTAACGATAATCGTTTGATCTAATTGCGAGCCAATGACTGAATGATGAGCGAGAATCGTTCGCTATTCGTTCGCCGTTCACTTTATGCAGGCGTAAAAATCATTGCTGGCTCATTCGCTTATCGTTCATTTTGTTCAGTCTCTGTATTCGCTTATAAACGGATTGAACGATTCTCGTATGAGTTAGCGGTGACGTCATTCGCTCGTTCTAACAAGAATCAGATCATTTAAAAGGACCATTACTTGCATGTGTGTCAGTGTAGTGGGACATCAACAGCTCTGCAAGTAAGTGCAGCCATATAACAAGGAAGTGAGAACCAAAAACCAGACCTGTATTAGGTAAAAATAAGTTAAAGGGAATCTATCATAGAGGAACATGATGTCCTGCGGCTGGCAGGATGTAGCAGACAGGAGGAGCTGAGCAAATTGATGTCTAAAGGTTAAGGCAGTAGCAAAGGGAACAAGGGACACTTAGAGCGGATGCCGGGCATGACACGGGGGGGGGGGGGGGGGGGCAGGTCACCTAGAAAAGGGGGGAGGTTGGAAAGGGTTAACTAGAGTTAGGGGAGTGTAGAGAAGTTTCTGGAATAAGGGTGGTATGGCGGTGATTGGTAGAAAAATTAGGAGGCAGGGGGGATATATTAGGTAAGGGGTGCGAGGCAGCGCCATCTTAGAGCTAGAAGTGAGAGTGACAAGTGTGACACTTACCATGTCTGGAATAGAGACACTCTTGCAGGAGCTCAGGGCAGCGGCCAGTATCCACGGTCAGGACTGGCTGCAAGAGCAGGTGGCCGGGATGTTAGGTATGAGCAGCGGTGGTTCCGGCAGTTTAGGAGAGGAGGTCGCGGCGGGACAGACATCCGTCATGACTGAGGGAGGATGAGGTCACCCCTCCAACTCGCCGGCGGCTGCGGAGCCCCTCCGGGGACCCTCGGGGCTGCGGTTCTCTCCCTAAGGATCAGGGCAGGGAGCAGCAAGTCAGGAGGAATCCTGTCAGGCGTCCGGCGGGCACGGTGAGCAGGGGCCCTCGCTCCGGTCAGGGGGCGGGGCCTGCAGCATCCGACATCATCAGGCAGCAGGACTGAACGGAGGTCTCCCCTAGCGATGTACCGACTGGGGGAGCCTCTGGGAAGCAGCCGGAGAGTAGAGGAACGGCCGTTGGGGCTGGTGTCAGCGATGGGAGCAGGGGCAGAAGGAGCCTCTCTACGGTGGCCCTGCGTGGTGAAGTACCGGCCAGGGGTCAGACCAGGCAGAGCAAGAAGAGTCAACAACCTTCGGTCAGTCAGCGACAGAATGCGGAGGGCGCTAGCGGGAGCAGTGCACACAGAGTCCGGTCAGCAGTGTTTGTTCCGGGTTGGGAGCAACATGCGGGGACCAGTGGAAGTGCGGCAGTCGAGCTGGAGATACGGCGGCTGGAGGAAGGAGAAGTTGAAGAGTCGGGGAGTGACGACGAGGCGATGACGTCCGGGGATCCGGCTGGTGGTGACACAGCGGCCATGCAGCCTGGTGAGCATAGAGTCATGTCTTATATGTCTAATGCTTTACGTGATTGTGTTGCTTTGGATGAAAGGGGGGGGGGGTGTGAGTGTTGCTGGAGGTGGTGAATTTGGGGGTGAATTGAGGGAGTTGTTAGAGACGGTACGGGAGTTGTTGCAGCGTTGTGACAGGGACAGCGGTGCGGGTTTATTAACCCCAACTCCGGTGTCGGCTTGGGTTCCGGTAAGTAGCGGAAGTGCGTCGGGGGTAGGGGACGGCCCGGGTACATCAGTAGGTCACCGCGCCGGGGGGATTACAGTGGCAGTGCAGACGAAGAAGGATGGGGAAGCAGTTAGGTTAGACGACAGGGTCAAAGGGGAAGTTTATGTCTGTTTCGAGGGTCCGTTGGGGGCCCATTTGAGGAAAGAGGTGCATGAAAAAATCTGGAAAGACGAGTACGTCGAGATCTTTTCATTGCTTCCTCTGGAAAAATTTAATCTAGAGAAAGGTAAGCGAACGGAGTCGAAAAAAGAGGAGGAGGAGAAGAAACGGTGGAGACTTATCCCCCAAACGTTTGCAAATTGGTTGCAGGCGTTTGCTATTTTGGCCGGGGTCATTGGAGAAAAGGCGCCCGAAAATTTGTTCGGCCCTCTTCTGCTATATGGACTCTATCGGAGAGGCATATAGGACGTACGGTGGTCAGGCGTGGTTGCGCTACGACGAACAATTTCGTCAGCGCAAAGCGGTGCGCCCGATTATCCGGTGGGATCACAAGGATATTGGCTTGTGGCTCAGGGTTATGGCCCCGACGCGTTACGGACAGTCCTTTCCTGGGAGCGCCGGTCCGTCCGGCGCAAGCAGTGGAGGAAGCCTTGCCGCGGGGGGCGGGACGTCAGGAGTGCGAAAGGCGGGTTTCTGCTGGCAATATAATGAAGGCCAGTGTAAATTCGGAGCAAGTTGTCGTTTTAAACACAATTGCTCCGTGTGTAGCGGGACGTCCCACGGTACCGCCAAATGTTTTAAACGGGGAAAGTGTAAGACCGGAGGGACAGACGGGAAAAGGGAGGACGCCGGTGAAGGTTCACGAGATGGCCCCCTTTCTAAATAGGTATCCTGATGTAGAAAAGGGCCGGTTGTTGTTGCAGGGTTTTTCTGAAGGTTTTAAAATTCCAGCGCCTACGCATCGGGTGCCCTGCGTGTCGAAAAATTTGCGTTCAGCGTTACAATTTCCGTCTGTTGTTAGAGATAAGTTAGAGAAGGAGGTGCTGTTGGGTTGCATGGCGGGGGCCTTTTTCGTCTCCTCCGGTTCCCAATTTAGTAATCTCTCCATTGGGGGTGGTTCCGAAGAAGGAACCAGGAAAGTTTCGATTCATTCATCATCTGTCTTTTCCAAAAGGTGAGTCAGTGAATGACGGGATAGCTCCTGAACTCTGTTCGGTAGTTTACACGTCTTTTGACGCAGCCACGAGATGGGTGCAGAGATGCGGTAGAGGGGCACTGCTGGCAAAGACAGATGTTGAATCAGCGTTCCGGTTGCTCCCGGTTCATCCCGATAGTGTTCACTTATTGGGGTGTGTTTGGGAGGGGAAATTTTTTGTGGACCAATGCCTACCAATGGGGTGCTCGATTTCGTGCGCCCTTTTTGAGGCATTTAGTTCATTCCTGGAGTGGGTTGTTAAGGACGTGTCCGGTTTGCAATCTATTTTGCATTACTTGGACGACTTTTTGTGTGTTGGTCCGGCAGGTTCGGGTGTGTGCAGTGCCCTGTTGTCTACGGTGCAGTGGGTGGCTAAAAAATTTGGTGTTCCGCTGGCGCCAGAAAAGACTGAGGGTCCGGTTACGAGTTTGAATTTTCTTGGTATCACGATTGATACTGAAAGGATGGAATGTCGCCTGCCAGAGGATAAATTGAATTAACTTCGGTTAGATTTGCAGACGGTGTCGGGATCTAAAAAGGTTACCTTAAAAACGTTACAGTCGTTGCTCAGGAAGTTAAACTTCGCGTGTCGGATTATGCCAATGGGGCATGTGTTTTGCAGAAAAATGGCGGGAGCAACGACGGGAGTGAAGGCCGGTCATCACTTCGTGCGGATCTCAGCAGAGATCCGTGCAGATTTGGCGGTTTGGTCTTCCTTTTTGGTCAAATACAATGGGAGGTCGTTGTTTATCGAACAGGCGGTGGATAATTTTGACTGCGAGTTATTCACGGATGCGGCAGGGACGTTCGGTTTTGGGGCATTTTTTGGGGGGCAATGGTGTGCCGGTCAATAGCCGGAGGAATGGCGGCGATACGGGGCGGTAAAAAATTCAGTGCTACTGGAGCTGTTTCCAATAGTGGTAGCGGTATCGGTTTGGGGGGAATGGTTCAGGAACAAGAAGGTTCGGTTCCATTGTGACAACATGGGAGTAGTACAAGTGATTAATAGCATGTCAGCTCGGTCGCCGCCAGTAGTTGATTTATTGCATCAGTTAGTTTTGCTTTGCTTGTCGTTGAACGCGTGGGTGGTTGCGGTCCATGTTCCGGGGGTGGACAACAATATAGCAGATTCCCTTTCTCGTTTTCAGTGGGATCGTTTTCGGGAGTTGGCGCCGGAAGCGGAACGGGAGGGTCTGCGTTGTCCACCCGAGCTATGGAGTGTGGTCGACGTGCGGCGGAGCAGCTGATTGCCGGGTCGTTGACACAGGTCACATGGACAGCTTATCTTGCAGCTTGGGAGGATTGGCAGTGTTGGTTGGGGACTTTGAAGGAGGAGTTGTCAGAAGATGAGCAGGTTAATGCATTATTGGCTTGGTTGGGAAACGTAGCTATTATGCGGTGGTCAGTGGCGAAAGTCAATCGGTTTATGGCAGGGCTAGCATTCGGTTTCAAGTTTAGAGGACTGCAGGATTTGACTAAAGTCTTTTTGGTGCAGCAGGCATTGAAAGGATTCCGGAGGGGTAGGTGGGAGAAGTATAGGAGGCGTCCCATTACTTTTGAGTTGTTGGAGAGGATGGGGGCAGAGTTGGGGAGTTTTTGTTCCGATGTTTACGAAATGCGGTTGTTTTGCTGTGCATTTTCTTTTGCATTTTTTGGGGCATTCAGGTTGAGTGAATTGGTGTCACCCAGTAAGTTGGTGAAAGGGGGTTTAGATTTTGGTGACGTAAATGTGGTAGACAGAGTGTTGCATATTTGGTTGCGATAGTCAAAAACCGATCAAGATGGAAAAGGTAAGAAAGTGTGTTTGGCGCAGGTGCCGGGTGCATTGATGTGTCCAGTACGTTGCTTTGAGGAATATGTAGAGTTGCGGCAAGGGGATGGGGGACCATTTTTATGTCACAAAAATGGGGCCTTCTTGTCGTGCTATCAGTTTAATGTGGTGTTAAAGGGAATTGTGGCGGCTTTGGGTTTAGTTGGAGGAGGATATTCGTCACATTCATTTCGTATAGGGGCTGCAACGGAGGCGACACGGTTGGGTTTATCTGGAGAGGTTGTGAAAAGGATTGGGAGATGGGAGTCGAGGAGATTTCAATTATATGTTCGTCCGGATCTGGTGTAAGTGGCAGTGAATGTGCGGGTTATGTATATTAAAAAAAAATAAAAATAAAAAAAATAATAATAATAAAAAAATAAATAAAAAATTTTCTTTTTCTGGCAGTTGGTCGGGTGATTTGTGGAAATTATTTGTGTTTTTTTATTCCATTTGCAGGTCTCAGAGATCCAGCGTTGGTCTGGCTGATGAGCCATTCGTATGTTTATTGGGCTGCAGAGAGGGCAAAGGTTCGTCCCATGGGGAGACAGATGGGGTTCAGCAAGGAGGCGGTCGTAGTGCGTTGGCTAGGAGAGAGGGGTATGAAATGGGGCCAGGTGCTGCGGCAGGTGGACTCTTACGCCAGAATGGACAGGAGTCCAGATATTTTAGTTTTACACGTGGGAGGGAACGACTTGGGGAATCGTTCGGCGCGAGAATTGCGCCGTGACATTCAATACGATTTTTTGCGTTTATGTTGCCTGTTCCCTCAGATGACAGTGGTATGGTCAGAGATTATACCAAGAAAGAGTTAGAGGGGTGCCCGTTCCTTAGTAGGAATCAATAGGGCAAGGGTGAAGCTCAATAGGCATGTTTCAGCGTTTGTGGCAAGGAATGGAGGAGTCAGCGTTAGACATATCGATTTGGAGAAAGGGGAAGGTAATTATTGGGCTGGAGACGGTGTTCACCTTAATGATATCGGGATCGATATCTGGGTAGTTGGGATTCAAGAGGGGATAGAGAGGGCATTGGGTTTGTTGGGGGCGGCGCAGGCCTAGGGGTAAGCCGTGCTTGCATTGGCGGGTGGGGGGGTCCTTGGAGTCGGTGGAAATTGTGTGGGGGGGAGTTGGGTGGGCAAAGTGCTCACCTGTTTAGACTCCCTCCTTAGTATATTGGTTACTATCTGGTGCGGTTACTTGGTTGGTGGAGGGGGCAGTAGACTCCCTCCGGTTTAAGTAATGGGAGTGTTAGCCACCCAATGGGCGGTTAATGTTGCCCTTGAGCCTGTAGTCCGGCTGTGGGGCGAAGTATTTTTCAGAGTGGTATAGTTCCACCAGATTTTGTGGTTCCAAGGACCCTCCCCCGTAATGGTTTTTTCTGAGTAATAATTTCAATGTTATTTATTGTTAGTAATAAACTGGCTGCTGTGGCCAATTCATCCAAAGAAAGTTGTTGTGTCGTTATTAGGGAGGGGGCTACAGCATAGGTGGGTCTGCCCTTCCCGGGTCATGTCCCGGAGTAGAGTAAGGACTCCACAGCACTTGCTTGACTACCTCCTGTGCATTGGCTATGTGGAGGTGATACTGGAGGTACAAAAAGGGGGGGGGGGGGGAGATGAGGCATGGGGGAACACAGGCAGTACGGGAATTAAATGTGTAAATCAGTTATAAGAAGCAAACAGGGTGGGAGCTGTAAGGGGGTGCAGGGGTCGGCTGGTTGAGGGCCGAAAGACGAGGAGTGGACGAGGAGGAAAAATAGGGGTGGAGAATAACCCATACAGTTATGTTTGTTGTGAACAATGATACTATAAAAGTGGTGAAGAGAGTGAAGTGGTAACTTCAATAGTTGAGGTGCTGCCTGACCAGATGACGCACCACCTGGGGGGGGCGTGATAGAGTAAGAGAATAGAACTAAAAAACTGGCAGCGGAGACGGCACAACACTCCAGGTTAAAGCAAATAGGAAGTGACCAAAGGTTTGGGAAACTTCTCCTTTTATTTAAAAAGTACGTGATCAGCAGATCACGTACTTTATTAAATAAAAGGAGAAGAAAGACGAGGAGGTCAGTTTTTGAGAGTTTAACTTTGAGAAAGAGGGAAGACATGGTGTTGGAGATAGCAGTGAGATTTTGGAGGAATGGTGCTGAGATGTCAGGGGACTAGGTATATAGCTGGGTGTCGTCAGCGTAGAGATGGTAGTGGAGGACGAATTTGCGGATGGTTTGTCCAATTGGGGCTGTGTAGATAGAGAAGAGAAGGGGACCAAGGACTGAGCCCTGGGGTATCCTGACAGTGGGAGGGAGGGGAAAGGAGATAGAGCCAGCGAAGGAGACTTTGAAAGAGAGGTATAAGGAGAACCAGAAGAGAGTAGTGTCCTTTAGGCCAATAGAACGAAGCATAGTGAGAAGGAGGTCATGGTTAACAGTGTCAAATAGAGCAGAGAGGTCAAGGAGGATTAGTAAGGAGTAGCAACCTCTCGACTTTGCCATCATCAGGTTATTTGATACTTTTCTGAGGGAGGTTTCGGTTGAGTGTAGCAGCGGAAACCGGACTGGAAGGGGTCAAGGAGGGAGTTATAAGAGAGAAAGCATGTGAGGTGGGAGTACACCAGGCGTTCCAGTAATTTGGAGATGAAGGGAAGGTTTGAGATGGGTCGGTAGTTGGCAGCGTCGGTCGGGTCGAGGGTTGTTTTTTTTAGCTGAGGGGATATGATGTAATGTTTGAATGAGCAGTGGAAGGTGCCAGAGGTTAGGGAGGGATTGCAGATGGTAGTGAAGTGGGTAATGACAGCTGGGGAAAGGGACTGGAGGAGGGAAGGGGGTCGCTAGCGCAGGTGGTGGGGCGAGCAGCAGAGGCAGTCTGGAGACTTCTTCATCTGTCATTGGTTCTAACATACAATGGGTGGGAAAGGGCTAGCCGTGCAGTTTTCGGAGATTTCTTTTTGGATGTTGTAGATTTTTTTCTTTGAAATAGGCGGCTAGTTCTCCAGCACTGACATCCGTCATGGAAGCCTGTTCTTTGGGGCTGAGGAGGGAATGGAAGGTATTGAAGAGTCGTTTGGGGTTGTGGGATAGTTAGGAGACGAGGGAGGTGAAATAAGCTTGTTTGGCGTGGTAAAGGGAGAGGTTATGAGTTTTAAGTATGAATTTGAAGTAGAGGAAGTCTGCGGGTTGCTTTGATTTTCTCCACAGCCGTTTGGCTGCCGGAGAACACTGCCGGATGAATCGCATTGGAGATGTGAGCCAAGGTTGCTGTGGTCTATGGTGGACGGCTCAGGTCACGGAGAGTGCTGCTTAATTCACAGCATGTCTGAGGGTGGTGTGGTAATGTTGGGCAGCCAGGTTAGGGCAGGAGAGAAGGGAGATAGGGGATAGGGAGGACTGGATGGTCTTGCCGAAATGATGGGTGTGGACAGTCTGGAGGTTCCTAGAGGTGCGATAGATAGGAAACTCACAGGAGATGCTAGGGTGCCTGATGGAGAAAGAGAGGAGGTTGTGATCCGAGAGTAGAAGGGGGGAGTTAGTAAAGTGGAAGGCAGAGCAGAGGCAGAGGAAGATGAAAATTGAGAGGGTTGCCGTCTCTGTGAGTTGGGGAGTCTGACAGTTGTAAAGAGGGAGGTAGAATCGGACTGCTGTATCCACATTTTGGTGAGGGTGAGCAGGGGGAAGTGTTTGGTGGTGAAGAGGCTGTGGATAGTGGGGAGTTTGTTGCACGCAGATTGGGAGTTCCATCGGGTGCATTTGAATGGGGCAGGGGGGCGCATGGGCTAGTGGGATGGTTTGTTATGATTGGGGGGGGGATTTGGGTAGAGAGCAGTGGGGGGTGGGCCAGGATTGGGGGATATGTCCCCTGGGGCTAGTAGTAATAGGGTAGCGAGGATGAGCAGGTGGTTGGGGGTTTTGTGAGGGTGGCTAAGGTGTTTCTTGGTGGTGTGGGGGTGATGGAGGCATCTGAGGAAGGTGAAAAGTGCAGCGACCTTTTAATCTTGCCACATCGTTTCGACAGTGTGAATATACCCTAAAGCGGAGCTTCTCAGCTCCAATCCTCAAGTTTCCCCGACAAATCATGTGTTCAGGATTTCCTTAGGGTAGAGTCATACAGAGAGCCACTGACATGACTGCAGACCAGATTGGTGTGCAGCTGCTGTGATTTTAACATTGACTGGTAAGTGGACGGATGATTTTGCAGATAAACTGCAGTTTATCTGAAAAAATAATGTGTCTGATACAAGTATGGACTGACATTGCAGTAACTGCAGTAATGCTGGCAAGATCCTCAGTGTTGCCAATTATCCAGGAATTCCTGAACGTTCAGTAAAAATAGGGGAGTTTTTTCTAGTGTCTGTGAAAAATATTAGATGCACCCGTAAATTTTTAGAGGCTGGTGGCACTTGAGCAGGTTATTATGATTGCAATTATCATCCTTCTACACCTCACAGTAAATGCTGCTAATGAGTTCCTATCAGTATCTGAGCTGTAGACGAGCATTATATATAATCTTTAGTTCTCAGGGTTAGCAACCCTGAAGATCGTGTGGCCATTGGCTGCAGTAGGTGGGCAGCGTTGCAGTTGTATTGAGGTTACCACAACAACCTCATGTGAGTTACCCTCAGAGCCTCCGGGTGGGACAGCCACCTTTTTCAAAACTCAGCCATGGCGGCAACCGGGTAAAGCGCCCCTTCTGTCCCCACTACCCTACCACGAAGAAAAGGGAACTCGGAGGTAGGCGAGATTACTGATGAGTTCTTAGTGATAATAACCTTCACTAGAACATCAAGTATCTCTAAGCTTATTTTATGCTTCACTAGTAAGCATGAAATATGTTTTACATGTTCACATTGTTCAGAAGTAATTAACCCTCTAAAGTAGTGATTCCCAACTTTTTTACTGCGGGGGAACCACAAAAAGATGTTTCCACTCCTGGGGAACCCCCAATGCCATTCCTACCCCTGAAAAGCGTTGTGTAAGGACAGAAGAAGCTTCTATAATTCTATACCAGTGCTGTAATTTGCTTCAGACATGTTTACTGCTTTGCTCAGCATCTATCAGGAGCCAAAAATCAGTTTGACTTCCCTATAGTAAACGTGATCTTGTTCTTGTGCTCATGGGAACCCTGGTTGGGAAACACTGCTGAAACAACTCGTCTATTTTAGCCTTCGGGTCGGGTTGACTGTAACTTTATTTTGCTGTTTTTTCCATTGACGAAGCTGTATGAGGGCTTATTTTTGCAGGACTAGTATAATTTTTTTTTGCGCTATTTTGGATACACTTACGTTTATTGCTTCACTTATTTTGAGAGGCCATTATCTTTTTGTATATTTCTTTTTGGCACTATTTACTGTGCTGTATAATGTGTTCACTTTAGGCTGCCTGCAGACGGCCGGGTCGGATCCGGCAGCGAGAATTCTTGCCGCGGGACCCGACCCGAGCGCCTGCAGAGAGCAGCGCGTACTCACCCGCGCCCCGCAGCTCCGGATCTTTAATGTGCCGGCTACTGGGCAGCCGGCGCATGCGCAGACCGGAGCCGGCAGCCGGTGAGTGACATTTCTCTGCGAGCCCCACACAGAAATAGAGCATACCGCGGTTTGTTTGTCGCTCGAAATTTCGCGTGGCCAAATCGCTGCCGTCTGTATAGGATTGCGTTTGTTAACGCAATCCTATGCAGGCTTCCAGCAGCAAAAATCCCGCGGGAAATCCTGCTGCGGAATTTCCGCCCATTTGCAGACGGCCATATTCTACAGGTCAGTACAATGGCAGCAATATAAAATAGGTGCACATTTTTATGCTTTGGTATTTTTTTTACAATTAAAGCATCTTTTATGGTGAGTCGTATTTTGAGAGCCACCATTTTTTTATTTTCCCATTAACCTATCCATGTATTGGCTTGTTTTCAGTTGAACCCTTCGCAGAATAGACGTAACAAAAAATTCAACTTTTATGAAATGGAATATTAAAAATTATTTTTATATAGGGGTCAAGACACACACGCACAATGTATCGCCACACCTTCATCCACATAATTTTTGTTGTGGTGTGGCGATACGTTGTGTGTGTGTCTTGAGCCCTATATAAAACTAATTTTTAATACTCTATTTAATAAAAGGGAGGCCGGAACCGGGGCCCGCAGGGCTGTAGGTGAAGGCGAACATGACGGGGTTAACGGGGAGGAAAGGGTTAATATTTTAAATGAAAATAAGGTGAGGTGGAGGTTAAAAGGGAGGGGGTAATGAGGGGGAGCGAAAGGATTATGGGATAGAAAGAGCGGGAAGGAAGGGGGGAGGAGTCATTCCGGGAGCAGCAACGGAAGAAGACGGACCTGGAGCCTGGACGGGGAGAAGAGTGAAGACCGAAGTAGGAAGACAGCAGAAGAAGAATAGAAGCGCAGCGGCTGAAGAAGGACGGGAGGACCTGAAGCAGAGGACGATCGGGTGAAGACAGAAGCAGTAGAAGTCTTACCTTGAAGACCGGAGGTAGAAGACCGCTTGGGAGAAGACCGGAGGTAGAAGACCGCTTGGGAGAAGACCGGAGGTAGAAGACCGCTTGGGAGAAGACCGGAGGTAGAAGACCGCTTGGGAGAAGACCGGAGGTAGAAGACCGCTGGGGAGAAGACCGGAGGAAAGAAGACCGCCCGCGAGAAGACCGGAGGAAGAAGACCGCTCAGGAGAAGATCGGAGGTTGCAGCCATCAAGAAGAGACTAACAAAGTCGGCTCCGGGGAGAAGAAATGGAAGCACTGATGGAGAGGATCCGGGCAGCGGCAGCTGAACGAGGAATCGGTTGGCTCGAGAGACTGGCAAGTGAGGGAGAGGCGGCGGCAGTTCCGGAGAGGGAGAGGAGGCCGCGTCGGGCGCGTGCGCCGGAGAGGCTTAGCCCCGAGCACGCGCCGGCGCCGCACAGGGAGCCCATCCATGGAACCTCCAGCCGGGCCACCCCCCGCAGCGGCAGGCGGGGGGGCCAGGGCTGGGAGGAATCCTAATCGGCGGCGTAGCGCAGCGTGCAGCTCAGGTACCCGGGCTGGGAGGGGGCCGGGACCTGCGGCAGCACAGTCGTCTCCAGGAGCAGTTAGAGGGGGGGGGGGGGGCGCTCCAGCGGTGAGGGTAGCAGAGAGGAGCGCCCTTGTCCCAGTTCGTCAGGAGGATCCGGAGTGAGAGCGAGCAGAGGGTCCAGAGCTGCTGGAGGTGAGCAGTGTGGACTCAGTGGGAGGGTTAGCCGGGGGACCAGGGGGGGGGGGGGAGTCGGAGCAGGTGATCGAGGAAAGAGGGGGACAGCAGCAGGCTGGTCCGGAGGATGTCACTAATGCCGTTTTTTTGAGTTCCAGCGGGGCGGCTGCGCGCACAGCAGAGAGGCGGCAGTCGGCGGAGGAATCAGATGGACCGAGCGGAACATGGACGGATTCCAGGACGAAACGCCAGGAAGACGGAGCGGCGGCTGGTGGGCCCACAGCACCTGCGCAGCCCAGTGAGTTTACCACACAAAACACTTTAAATGTTATTGCTAGATCTGTGCCTGCCAGGGGGAATAGAGGTATAGCCTAGTGGTGCGGTCGGTTTTGCCGGTGCGCATGGGGGGGATAGCGATTTGAGGGCACTGGTAGGTTGTATGTGGGAGTTCCTGCGAAGGCAGGAAATGGGGCCGGTCGGCTTGCCGGGTAGTGGGTCGTCTGGTAGGGAGGGCTCCTTAATGGGAGCCCCCGCCGGGGCGGCGGGGGGAGTGCAGGCAACTGGAGCAGGAGGGCTAGGCGCGGGGCCGTCGCCGGTGGCGGCATGGAGTACTTCAATGGCAACCCCCTCCAGTAGGGTAAGTACGCTGGGGGGCAGCTCGGGGGGGGGGGGGGGGGGTTGAGGAAACGGCGTCGGGGGTGACAGTTGCCGTACAAACGGAAAGAGACGGGGAAGCGGTGCGGTTGGACGATAGGGCAAAAGGGGAGGTATATGTGTGTTTTGAAGGCCCATTAGGGGCACACCTCAAGAAGGAAACGAAGGAAAAGATATGGCGGGACGAATTTGTAGAGATATTCTCCCTCTTGCCTTTGGAGAAATTTAATTTGGACAAAGGCAAAAGGACGGAATACAAGAAGGAGGAGGAAGAAAAACGCAGATGGCGTTTAATTCCGCAAACATTTAATAATTGGTTGCAGGCATTCGCCATATTGGCCAGCGTAATAGGGGAGAAGGCGCCGGAGAACTGTTCCGGCCTCTTCTGTTATCTAGATTCTATAGGCGAGGCGTATCGGGTTTACGGGGGTCAAACCTGGTTAAGGTATGACGAACAATGTAGGCAACGTAAGGCGGTGAGGCCGTCAATCCGGTGGGACCAAAAAGATATTGGTCTATGGCTTCGGGTTATGGCACCTAGTAGATTCAGGCAGCCTTTTCACGGGGGAGCCGGGCCATCAGGCCTGGCTTCTACCTCACAGGGGGGAAACCAGGGGGGTCAGACGGGGGGTAACAGAGTCGGTTTGTGTTGGCAATTTAACGAGGGCCAATGCAAATTTGGGCCAGGCTGCAGATTTAAGCATATCTGCTCACACTGTAAAGCTGGGTCGCATGGAGCATCTAAATGCTTCAAGAAAGGAAAAGGAAAGGCCGCAGGGGGGGGGGGTGGAAAAAGGGAGGACGCCGGTGAGGCTGGAAGAGATGGTCAGGTTCCTAAATAGGTATCCTGACAGGGACAAGGCAAAATTGTTATTAGAGGGTTTTCGGGAGGGGTTTCACATTCCTCCCTCGATGCACGAGATTCCATTCTCGACAAAGAACTTACTCTCGGCCATGAGGAATCCGGAAGTTGTTTCGGAAAAACTCGCAAAAGAAATTATCTTAGGAAGGATGGCAGGCCCCTTTCAGGAGCCTCCCTTCCGGAACTTCATGGTGTCTCCCCTAGGAGTAGTCCCTAAGAGGGAACCGAATAAGTTTCGGTTGATACACCATCTTTCTTATCCGAAAGGGGCTTCAGTGAACGATGGTATAGATCCGGAGCTCTGTTCGGTGGTTTATACATCGTTCGATGCTGCACTGAGATGGGTAAGAAGGTACAGGAGAGGGGCGCTGTTAGCGAAAGCTGACATTGAGTCGGCGTTCCGCCTTTTGCCCGTTTCTCCAGATAGTATTCGCTTACTAGGTTGTTTTTGGGGAGGTAAGTATTTCGCCGATAGGTGTCTGCCCATGGGATGTTCAATCTCATGTGCATACTTCAAAGCCTTCAGCACTTTTTTGGAATGGGTAGTGAAAGACACTGCAAAGCTGCAGTCAGTAATTCACTACCTTGACGATTTTTTTGTGTATTGGTCCTGCAGAGTCGCCGATGTGTGCGACTCTGCTGGAAACGTTACAGTGGGTAGCGGACCGGTTTGGGGTGCCTTTGGCTCCCGATAAGACAGAGGGTCCCGCAGCTTCCCTTCAGTTTTTGGGTATCTGGATTGATACGGAGGCGATGGTATGTCAATTACCGGAAGATAAGTTGTGGGATCTAAAATGCGAGGTGGAAAAGACATGGAGCGCTAAGAAAGTCACGCTGAAGGGGCTTCAGTCATTATTGGGCAAGTTGAATTTCGCTTGCAGAATAATGCCTATGGGGCGAATTTTTTGTCGTAGAATGGCGTCGGCCACGGCGGGAATTCAAGCCCCGCATCACTACATCAGAGTGGGGAGGAGTTTAAAAGGGGACCTAGCAGTCTGGGCGTCCTTTTTAAATAAATACAACGGGAGGTCCATGATAATCTCGGAAGTAAGTGAGAACGTGGACTATGAGCTATTCACAGACGCGGCAGGGAGTGCTGGATTCGGGGCATATTGCCAAGGGCAATGGTGTGTCGGGGAATGGAGGGAGGAAGGTTGGACAAAGAATCTGGTATTGTTGGAATTGTTTCCAATAGTGGTGGCCGTCGCGCTTTGGGGCGATCGCCTTCAGAACAGGAAGGTGCGGTTCCATTGCGACAATATGGGGGTGGTGCAGGTGATCAATTCTTTGACTGCCTCATCACCCTCGGTGGTGAATTTGGTACGCCACCTGGTATTGGAAACATTGCAGTTGAATATTTGGATAATGGCGGTGCATGTGCCGGGGATTGAGAATTCAATCGCGGATGCTCTTTCTCGGTTTCAGTGGGAGCGATTCAGGACCCTGGCCCCCCAGGCGGAGGACCGAGGGAGGACGTGCCTGTCTCATCTTTGGAGTGTGGTAAGAGAGCAGTGGGGCACCTAATCGAGAGGTCACTGGCTCAGGGTACTAGAGCTGCGTATATCGCAGCATGGCAGGAGTGGGAAGGCTGGGTAGGACAGCTTAGGGTAGGTGAGGCGGAGGAGGATAGAGTGGGGGCGTTGTTAAGTTGGTTAGGGAAGGTAGAACAGGATAATGTTACGGTGTCGCGAGTTAACCGGTTTATGGCAGGGGTAGCGTTTGGGTGCAAGTTAAGGGGGGTGGGGGATATAACGAAGAATTTTTTAGTGAGACAAGCGTGGAAGGGTTTTAAGAAAGGTAAAGGGAGGGTGGATTCACGTAGGCCAGTCTCGTTTGAGTTGTTGGAAAAAATTGGGGGGGTACTGGAAGGCCTCTGTGATGCTTTGTTCGAAAGATCGTTATTCAGGCTAGCTTTTTCACTGGCATTTTTCGGGGCATTTAGGGTGGGGGAGTTGGTTTCCCCTAGTAAATCAATTGGGGGAGGTCTACAGGTGGGGGATGTAAGGCAAGTTGATGACCATTTAGAATTGGTCATACGCCGATCTAAAACGGATCAGGCGGGGTGGGGACAGTTGATTAGATTGGGTAGGGTTCACGGGTCAGTAATGTGCCCGTGACGGCATGGGTCAATTATAATGGGGTAGCGGGCAAGAGATTAGGCCCTTTACTGCAGCACGAGGGGGGCCAGTTTTTGTCACGCTTCCAGTTTACAGCGATCTTTAAAAAGGCGCTGAGGGAGCTCGGTTTAGATGAGTCGCAATTTGGGACACACTCGTTTAGGGTGGGGGCGGCGACAGAGGCACAGGCGCAAGGTTTGTCGGGCGAGTCGATCAGGAAAATCGGTAGGTGGCAATCTGGGAGATATAAATTGTATGTTCGCCCCCAGTTGCTGTAAAAGTGTTGGGGGGGGAAGGGGGTCTAATTATAAATAAGGGGTGTTGGTCAATTTTGTTTTTTCCCTTTTGTTTCAGGTCCACAATCGGCGTTAGTGTGGATTATGGGCCACTCATATGTTTATTGGGGGGCGGAGAGGGCTAGCGTAAGGCAGGACGGGAGACAGTTGAGGTTTCCTAGGTCAGAGGCGGTCTTGAGATGGTTGGGGATTAGAGGGATGTCTTGGTGCAAAGTGTTGCAGGAGTTTGAGAGGATGGTGGGTTTAGACAGGGCCCCGGACATAGTCGTTATACATGCTGGGGGGAATGATTTGGGGAAAAGGCCTTTTAGGGATTTATCAAGGGATATCAGGTATGATATCCTGAGATTGTTAGCGGCGCATAGGAGGATGGTGGTGGTGTGGTCGGAGATTGTGCCAAGACAGGTATGGAAATTTGTGCGGACGGCAAGAGGCTTAGACAAAGCGAGAATAAAACTTAATAGAGAAGTGTCTCGCTTTGTGGGAAGGAATGAGGGGGTCGTGGTGCGACACATAGACCTGGAGTCTGGCAGGGGGAATTATTGGAGACAGGATGGGGTTCATTTAAATGAGATAGGTTTGGATTTGTGGTTAGAGGCAGTTCAGGAGGGAGTGGAGCGCGCCTTGGTGTTGTGGAGGGCGCAGGATTGAGGTTTCAAGCCGTGCTGGCTGTGGTGGTTAGGGAGGGGTCCTTGGAGTCAATATACGAGGGGGTAAGGGGGGAGGCAGGGGTTAGTAGAGTTACCTCCTCCCCCCCTCTGGTTAGTTTTAAATTGTAGGTGGGTCTGTCGCCTCTTGTTTTTGGCAGGGGGTTACCTGCTAAAGTGGTGGTTGGTGATAGCCGGGGTATGGCTAGATAGCCTCGGGGTCGGGAGGTTGGTGACTCGAGGTAAAATGGCGAGTCTCCTGAGTCAGGTGATTGGAGACGGGAGGCGTGGTTTGGAAAATAGGGTCTCCCGAGTCAGGATTTTTAGGAGACGGGAGACAGTGACACCTATTTTCCTTGGTTGGTGAGGCGACAGATAGTTTTGTTGGGAACTCCAAGGATCTCTCCATAGTAGTTAGGGTCAGGGTTAAAAAAGTGTTATTTAGGATTTATTGTTGTATGTTTATAATAAATTGGCTGCTGTGGCCAAATTTAATCCAAAAAGAAGTTGTCGGTGTAAGAGGTCACAGCGACGACTCCGTTGTACCTAGTCAAGTTGAATTTTTAGTTACGTCTATTCTGCGAAGGGTTCTAAAATTACTATAGACTGCTTTTGCCTCTGAAATGTTTTCAGTTTCAGAACTATAGTGTTTACTGGTACCATTCCTCTTTATAATTTTGTTTGGGGGGGTGTTTAAAAAAAACTACAAATTGGCCTTTTTGTTGTTTTTTATGTTATGTGCCTTGCAGTATATATAGCATGTAAACCTTATTCTATGGGTCATTATGATTATGGTAATACCAAATACAATAGTTCATTTTTGTGCATGCAGAGGAAAACAGAGATCCATAGTGTGGTGCAGTGAAAGGTGCCAAATTTATTAAGAGGTCCGTGGGTGAGAATGTGAAGCCTGGACTACGCAGGTTATGAGCTGAATTTGATTTGTACTTTGATTTATGCCACGTTCTGGTGTAAATTATAGCAAATCTATCAGGCCATGAGGGGCCACAACCCTTTTGCTAAACCTCAATCACTTCCACAAAAGTGGTGAGCAGTGAGTAAAAATATCGGAAAGTTCCACATTTTTTTGCAAGTACAAGTTGCGTAAAATCGTTTGTCTTTTTTTATGCTAGATCAATTTATCACTTACAGGCAATCTATGAAGCAATGGCTCTGGCACAGCCTAATAGACAGATACCTGTGGCAGAATTGAGGTCTTTGATAAGCCCCCAGATGCCATGGTTACCCATTGGCACCTCACAAATCCCTCCACAACTTTGTGCGCAGAGCCGCAATGACCTTGAGTGACACCTTATTTGGGATCTGCGTGATACAGATTGCATATCCGCTTGTGCACATCCGGCTTGACTCATACTTGTGCACACCATAAATATGGAACAACAGGTACTGTTATGTAAGAGTAAGGAGTCAGTGACTATAAATAATCCAAACTATAACCTGACTGTGGTGCATTGCACTAATACTACTACAGGGAACCCGATGTGTACACCGTATCACACAAGATATTTTAGGATATATTTGCTGAGATGATAAACTTCCAAGTCCTCTTCAGACAAGAGGATGCACTGACTGGTATAATCCCCTCCTCTATTCACCTCATTGTGGACAAGTACATCATGTGGAGCTACAGCTTCCTGCAGATGCAGCGAACAGAGATAAGGAAGATACATGTGATATAAGTAATATCTGCTGGATGAGCTCTAAGCAGTAGCAGGGCTGCAGACTGCAGATAGGGCAATTGACTAACATCAGTACTTATCTGTTCATCATCTTCATCACTATGAGATGACTAATAGCTTCAGAATGTTACTTCTAGGAAATGTTCTGCAATTATTTTTTTACTGCTTAAAGGGGGTTTCCCCAAAATGTAGATGTTTCTGCTGTTTGCAGATTAGGGGATAATGTTATGATGGCTCGGGGTCTCACTGCTGTGACCCCCCCTGATCCTGAGAACAGGGGTCCCGTGTCCTCATCTTCTCGTCACTGCAGGGATGCTTCTTCAACCCATAGTGACGTCACACTGAATGGAGCAATGGCCGAGCATGTGCAGCAACTGCTCCATTCACTTCAGTAGAGCTGATGGAAATTGCCGAACATTTATACCTCGGCAATCTCCAGCAGTCCCATTGAAAGTGGACTGAAAGTAGATTTTAGGATAACCTCTTTAAACATTTTTTTCTGTGGCAGGTAGAGGTGTAACAATGCAGGATTCAGGTTACAATGTAGCAGAAGGAATAATCAAAGTCTACAGTATTTATTTAAAAGGCATAAAATTAAAAGTGAATAATTAAACTAAGCGCTGTCTACTATTAACTCCAACATAGGACTAATAATACCTTGTGAGCAATCCATAGTGACAGTAATTTCCTACAATAGGCCTGCTGAGTAACTATATTTTATTCCTTTCTGGTGTACATCCCCAGTGTCCCTCATGAGGCCGGCCTCACTTTCGGTTTGATGCACTACAGTTGCCACTTCTAATAACCCAAGCGATCCTGCCTTGTTGTCCAGGGGTCGGGAGCACTACCCTTTGTTCCTCTCTGTGCCTCGCTGCTGTCTTTGGGTGATCTGTTCCTCTCCGAGCCCGGACAGCGCAATCCCCAGTTCTTTCAGGCCCAGTCCAGCGTCACCTCAGCGCTGTAGTCTCTCCCTCTTCGGCCAGCCTGGCGGCAGGCGTGTGCGCAGAAGCCAGGGTAAGTTCTGTAGATAAATCTGGGGGCCTTAGTTAGATAATCTCATCTCCCCTCATGGATATGATTCATGAAGGGAGATGGAACTTACATTTTTTTTCTTCTTTTTAACTTTTTTTTAACTTTTTTTTAACTTTACATGATTGCTGTTATCCACTGGATAGCAGCGATCATGTGACTAGGAACCACATACAGCGGCTCCTGGTGACATCTCTCTGCTCTGGGCCACACATGGGAGCCAGAGAGATTTTTGCATTTCCTGGGCTGTGCGCCCTTCTGTGAACACGCCCTGCGTATGATGTCTGTTGCGCATGTGCAGAAGGCGCCATCGGGACCAGGAGGCCAGAACGCCGCAGGACATTGCGGAGGATGGAGGTGAGTGCTTTCAGCTGCCCTGATGGATCCAATCCATTAGGCCAGCTGAATCTTTAACTTTTTAAAATCTTTTAATTGACTTTCATACCAATTATTCGGTAAATACCGGCAATCATGTGACCTGGGGGAAGTCCCGTGGCCTGGGATGACAGCTCTGGGCTGACGTCTACCTCTGGTAACCAGCAGCATGGAGCTGTCATGTCCACAAGGTTTTAATCTCCACAGGGAGCATGTTTTTATGTCCCTGGGGATTAAAGCCCAGGAAGCTAGGACATAAAAAGGCAATGGGTAGGTCACTAAGTGGTTAAATGAAAAATGCAACCCGTCCTATCCTTGTTTCCCACTGTGGTGTCACCACAAAAATGAGACAGAAATACCCCGTCCTTGGCCAGCTGTACAGGGATCAGAGGCATCGCTGCAGAGTGTGTAGGAGGTTATAGATGCACCTCAGTGCCTGAGGGGGTCCAGAGACCCCTCTGTCACATAAGACACAGGTGCTATAATTGGTAGGTGGGGACCTGCTATAGATTTTGCCTTGCGGTTAACAAATGCTTTGTACAACACATCACAATGAAGATGCACTCAACAACTGAGAAAATATTTCTCCTTTGACATGTTGGTTACTGTCTTTCATAACTGCTTACAGAATATGAGCAAGAGATCTACGTAATGTATGTACTCAGTAAATGTCACATAAGCTTGGTGACTGGGGTCCGTATACTCTGGGTTTTCTTGGTTACTTGTATCTATGTTGTAAACATGTAGTTTGGGGAAGGATCATGGCCGCACCACTTCTGAGGAAGTTGTGTATCTACAAAAAACCAATGTGGTGACTACAACCGCGAGCTAACATTATGGTAGACTGTTATTACCATAGAGAACTGGAAAACAAGTAGGAGTCAAAATTGTCAAAATGTAGAGAAAGTTCTAGAACTATAGATACACTGCCTTGCGAAGGCATTAACTCTTTTGGTGTTTTTCCTGCTTTGCTGCAATACGTATAACCTGGAATTAAAATGGATTTTTGGGGGGATTTGTACCATTTGCTTTACAAAACATGCCTGCTAGTTTGAGGGGGCAAAATATTTTACTGTGATACCCAAAATAATGAAGACAGAGGCCAGGCTCACACGTGTGGAGCTCCGTATCACTGCGTTTGTGATCGCTCATGCCTACGCATGACAGTGTTTCACGCACGCTGTCACGCACTGGTTTCGTGTTTTTTTTTTTGCATTTTTAAGACATCTTTCACATGTTTCATAGACTCGATTGCGCATAATAAGCAGTAAAATAGAGCATGCTGCATTTTTTTTATGTGTACTTTAACCTATTAAGGACCAGGCACGGTAAGTATACAGCGCTAGGTCCTTAATAGGTTAAAGTACACATTAAAAAAAAAAAAAGAATGTCCTCCAGAGGTCTTACATAATGTCATGGGGGACACAGATAGTAAAAAAACATAGTTACATATATCAGTAAAACAAAATAACAGAATAAAACAACAATACATACATAAGAAAGAAAATAACACAAAGCCGATGCCAATAATACTAAAAAACGGGAAAAAGTCAGTGAAAAAGATATTTAAAAAATCACCCTATATGTCACAGAAAAAAAATGCAGTAAAATAATTTTGGTAGCTAGAGGAAACAAAATAGGCCAGTAAAACCGCCACATGGGTAAAATTCATAAAAAGTGTCTGGTCCTTAAGGTACAAAACAGCTTGGTCCTTAGGGCTTATTCAGACGACCGTATATCGGACGGGTATTCACGCCGTCCGATATACGGCGTCCCTTTCTGCAGGGGGAGGAGGCTGGAAGAGCCAGGAGCAGTACACTGAGCTCCCACCCCCTCTCCGCCTCCTCTCCGCCCCTCTGCACTATTTGCAATGAAAGAAGGCCGGCTGGGGGTGGAGCTACATTCTGTGAGTTAGCTCCGCCCCATCCAGCCTCCTCCCATTGCAAATAATGCAGAGGGGCGGAGAGGGGGCGGGAGCTCACTGAACTGCTCCTGGCTCTTCCAGCCCCCTCCCCCTGCAGAGAGGGACGCCGTATATCGGCCGGCGTGAATACCCGGCCCATATACGGTCGTCTGAATAAGCCCTTAAGGGGTTAATTGACTCCATTCACCACATATTAGGCATGCATACATGTAATTGTTCCCAGCAGGAGAAACCAAGTAATCTTGTAGATATGATACCTTTTAATGACTAACAAAAATACATGATGTTATAGCGAGCTTTCAAACCTCTGAGGGTTCTTCCTTAGGCATAATGAAATAGATCTGAAGAGGCACGCATATTTATACATTGCACATGTAATACGCAATTAAATTATGCTCGTGTGAGCCCAGCCAAGAGCAGAGAATTTTAATGTTTGGCATGCCTTGATAGACTGCCTATCAGAAAGCAGTATAATGCAATAAGTTCTATCCTCCATGCCTCACCAGAGGCTGCCTCACCTGATGTCTCCAGCACTAAGTGTCCAGCAACAAGTGTGTTATGCTGTCGAATGATGCAGTTATACAGCGAAGTTCGACAGAGCAGGAGACAGTTAACATGCACAACTGTCCAAAGCCTGGAGGGAAATACTCTGCTCTTTGCATTAATCTCCGTTACTATCCTCTTTTCAAGCCTTCACACTTTCTTCCAACGCCCAGCCCCAACACACTCCATCCACATCAGCCCCTCTCTCCTCTCATCACCTATGTATGGCTCCCATGCACTGTTCAACTTCCTAAGACGCCTTCAACCCCCCAATACTGCAAAGAAACACCTTAGCCACCCACACAAATCCCCTAGCCATGTGCTCACCCTTGCTACCCTGCTACTCCAGCTGCAGGGGACATATCCCCCAACCCAGGCCCACCCCGTACTGTTCACTACCAAAATGCCCCCCCCCTGCCCCATTCAAATGCGCCCTATGGAACTCCCAATCTGCGTGTAACAAACTCCCAACTATCCATGACCTTTTCACCAGTAAACACTTGAACTTGCTCGCCCTCACGGAAACCTGGATACAGCAGTCCGATTCTACCTCCCCCGCTGCATTGTCCTATGATGGCCTGCAGTTCTCCCACACCCCCAGATCAGATGACAGACGCGGCGGAGGAGTAGGCATCATCCTCTCCCCAAACTGTACCTTCCAGGTCATTCCCTCAGCTCTCTCGCTTACCTTCCACTCCTTCGAAGTCCACACCCTGCGACTCTTCCGCCCACTGCCTCTGCGTGTCGCAGTTATTTACCGCCCCCCAGGTCCCGCCCGCCTGTTCCTAGACCACTTTGCTGCCTGGCTCCCCCACTTCCTATCCTGTGAAATCCCAACCCTCATCCTTGGTGATTTCAACATTCCTACTAACGACTCTAGCTCCTCATCTGCCTCCCGGCTTTTAACACTTACCTCCTCCCTTGGCTTATCGCTAATCTCCGACTCCCCCACTCATAGAGATGGTAACACTCTTGATTTAGTTTTCTTCCGTCTCTGCTCTGCTTCTCACTTTACTAACTCCCCACTTCCACTCTCAGATCACAACCTTCTCTCTTTCTCAATCAGGCACCCTAGTATCTCTCCTGACCCTCCTATCTATCGCACCTCTAGGAACCTCCAGTCTGTCCGCACTAAACAGTTTGCCGAAACTATTCAGTCCTCCCTATCGCCTATCTCTCGCCTCCCCTGCCCTAACCTGGCAGCCGAATACTACCACACCACCCTCAGCCGTGCCCTGGATGAAGTGGCACCGCCCGTGACGCGAGCCGTCAAACGCAGACCACGGCAACCCTGGCTCACGTCCCAAACGCGCTTCATCTGGCGGTGCTCTAGGTGCGCCGAGCGGCTGTGGAGAAAGTCAAAGCTGCCAGCAGACTTCCTCCACTTCAAATTCATGCTTAAAACTTATAACCTAGCCCTTCACCATGCCAAACAAGTTTACTTCACCTCCCTTGTCTCCTCACTATCCCACAACCCTAAACAACTCTTTGAGACCTTTCACTCCCTCCTCAGCCCCAAGGAACAGGCCCCTGCAACAGACCTGACTGCTGGAGAACTAGCTGACTATTTCAAAGAAAAAATCGACCACATTCGAAAAGAACTCTCTGAAAGCTGCATGGTTAGCCCTGATTCCAGTTTCATCAGCACTGCACCAAGCACCTACTCACTATCTACGCTAGAACCAACGACAGAGGAAGAAGTCTCCAGGCTGCTTTCCGTCGCCCGCCCCACCACCTGCGCTAGCGACCCTCTCCCCTCTCACCTCCTCCGGTCCCTTTCCCCAGCTCTCATTACTCACCTCACTACAATCTGCAACCTCTCCCTAACCTCTGGCACTTTTCCCTCCTCATTCAAACACTCCATTATATCCCCTCTGCTTAAAAAACCAACCCTGGACCCGACTGATGCTGCCAACTACCGACCCGTCTCAAACCTCCCCTTTATCTCCAAATTACTGGAACGCCTGGTCTACTCCCTCTTTACTCGCTTTCTCTCTGACAACTCGCTCCTCGACCCCCTCCAGTCTGGTTTCCGCTCTCTACACTCGATCGAAACTGCCCTTACAAAAGTAACAAATGACCTGATGACTGCAAAGTCGAGAGGTGATTACTCCCTACTAATCCTCCTTGACCTGTCTGCTGCTTTTGACACTGTCGGCCATAATCTCCTTCTCACTATGCTCCACTCTATTGGTCTAAAGGATACTGCTCTCTCCTGGTTCTCTTCCTACCTCTCTGACCGCTCTTTCAGTGTTTCCTTTGCTGGTTCTATCTCTGCTCCACTTCCTCTCGCTGTTGGGGTACCCCAGGGCTCTGTCCTTGGTCCCCTTCTTTCCTCTATCTATACTGCCCCAATTGGACAAACCATCCACAAATTTGGCCTCCAATACCATCTCTACACTGATGACACCCAACTATACACCTCCTCTCATGAGATCTCTGGACCATTCCTCCAAAATATCACCGACTGTCTGTCCGCTGTCTCTAACACTATGTCCTCCCTCTTTCTCAAACTAAACCTCTCTAAAACTGACCTCCTTGTCTTTCCACCTTCTAACCGACCTCCCCTCAACATCTCTATTCCAGTGTCTGGCACCATCATAACCCCCAGACGGCATGCCCGATGCCTTGGGGTCACACTGGACTCTGACCTCTCCTTTGCCCCCCATATCCAATCTCTGGCCCAAACATGCCACCTGCACCTCAGAAATATTGCTAAAATATGTCTGTTCCTCACCACGGACACGCTAAAGACGCTCGTGGTTGCCCTCATCCACTCCCGGCTTGACTACTGCAACTCGCTACTAAATGGCCTCCCCCGCACTAGACTCGCTCCACTCCAATCCATACTAAATGCAGCAGCTAGACTGATTTTTCTATCCAGTCGTTATTCAGATGCCTCTGCATTATGCCAGTCGCTGCATTGGCTGCCCATCCACTGCAGAACTAAATTTAAACTCCTCTACCTCACTCACAAAGCTCTGCATGGTGCTGCGCCAGCATACATCACCTCCCTACTGTCAGTACACCACCCAGCCCGCTCGCTATGATCGGCTAACACACTCAGACTAAACACCCCTGTAATACGAACCTCACATGCTCACCTACAGGACTTCACCAGAGCAGCACCCATCCTCTGGAATGCTCTACCCCAAGGCATCCGGACAATTCCCGATGCACGAAATTTCAGACGTGCCTTAAAAACGCACCTCTTCAGGGAAGCATACCAAATCTCCTGACCTAGTCCCTCGCCCCTCCCTATGGTGCCCCACCCTGTTTGCCTTCTAATAAATGATCTGTACATCTAATTTCCCATTGCCTGTGTACAAATAAAGATTATTATTATTATTATTATTATTATGTTCACGTTTCCTACAGGTTAATCACAGAGTCTATATATATTGCATCCAACTAAGCCCTTCACAGATATGGACTAAAAAATAATAACTTTTATTTATATTCTTTAAAACAACATACATGGGCCGACAAATAGACTAAACATAAGAGACAAGGGGTATAATGATGGGTGATTCAGAAATATCTCATCAAATAGAATATCAGAAGATAAGATATTTAGGTCCACCGATACTGTCAATCCCAACGCGCTGTTATTCAAGGGACAGACTGATTTATGGATGTCGAATTAAGTATAGAACAGTCCCCGTTTATCTTGTAAGGCCTCATGTCCACGGGCTTTAAATCCGCAGCGTTTCTCCCGCACACGGATCCGCGCCCCATAGGGATGCATTGGACACCCGCAGGTAGTTAAATACCTGCGGATGTCATTTTTCCCATCAGGCGCGGATCCGCGTGCGGGAAAAAAATGGACATGCTCCATTTTAGTGCGGGTCTCCTGCGGGATCCGCAGGAGACCTGTACCAGAATTAAACTCACCTGCTCCGGACGATGCGGTTCTTCCCTTCTTTGCAGCCGGATCTTCTTTCTTCGGCCCGGCAAATGTGCCCAGCGCATGCACATGGCACGCTGCCAGCGTGCCGAGCACATCCACCGAAGAAAGAAGATCCGGCCGCGAAGGAAGGAAGATCCGCATTGTTCAGAGCAGGTGAGTTTATTCTGATTTTTAGGCCTCATGTCCGCGGGGCAGGAGGGACCCGCTACGGATTCTACATGAAGAATTTGCGGCGAACCTGATTTTCGCCGTGGACATGAGGCCTAAGATAATGATTTGATAGTTAGTCTGATATGTGTGAAAATTCACAAAAACTTCCCAATGGAAGAAGAAGCAACAGCTCAAAATCAGCTCGACGCGTTTCCCTACTCCATTAGGAGTAGTTCATCAGGAGCTGATAGGAGTAACTGACTAGTACCATTTAAAGATACTAATATATACTGGACAGCTTCACAAATTAGCCAGCAGCCCTTGTCATAATGGAGCAAAATGTGTTGGTGCACATTATAGTACTGACAGAGCGCTGATGATAGACTCTATGCATGTCATAGTAGCTAGTCATATCCTAACATGAGTCCTGTAGATGAGGGACTCATGAGGTAGGGATATTAGTTATGCTAATTTAGACACAGAGAGATGAGCTGACACCCAATAAATGACAAGGTGGTTAGCTCAAACCAGATGCTTAACCCCTTAGTGACGGCCCCATTGCCTTTTTATGTCCAGGCCTGCTAGGCTTAATTCCCAGAGGACGTAAAAACATGCCTCCTCTGGGAATGAAAGCCCTGCAGGCTCAGGACGTGATAGCTCCATGCTGCCGATTACCGGAGGTAGCCGACAGTATGGAGCTGTCATCCCCGGTCACGCGATCGCCGGTATCTACCGGATACCGGCAATCGCGTTAAAGTTAATGGAAAGGAAATTAAAGATAAAGTTTCAGCTCCCCTTACGGATCGGATCTGTAAGGGGAGCTGAGAGTACTCTTCCCTGTCCTCCGCGCCGTCCGGCATCTTCTGGGTTCTCCCCGGCCCTGCCGCCGGCGTCTGCGCATGCGCGCCAGACGCATTACGTCACGCGCGTGTGCAGAGAGCCAGGAGGCCTGGGAAGTTTAAAAACTCCCTGCTCCCGTCTAGTATGAGTAGGCGAGAGCAGGGAGCTGTCACCGGGAGCCGCTGTATGCGGTTCCCGGTCACATGATCGCTGCTATCCAATGGATAGCAGCGATCATGTAAAAGTAAAAAAAAGTTTAAAAAGTGAAAAAAAAAAGAAAAAAAGTTTCTTTCATCTCCCCTCATGGATCATATCCATGAGGGTAGATGAAATTAGGTACCTAAAGCCCCCAGATTTATCTGCGGACCTTGCTCGGCTTCTGCGCACGCGTCCGTTGCCAAAATGGCGGACGCAGGCGCAAAAGCCGCAGATTGGCGGGGTAATTTAAAATCTCCCCGCACCTGGCTAAATGTAGCCAAGAGCCTGGAGATTTCATGGGGGGGGGGGGGGGGGCATGGTACGCGTTTCCCAGTCACATGATTGCCGTTATCCAATGGATCACGGCGATAACGTAAAAGTAAAAAAAAGCTCAATTTTCATCTCCCGTCACGGATCGGATCCGTCATGGGAGGTGAAATCACTTAAATAAGGCCACCGGCGATGTCCCCTGATGGGATCCTTATCTGCGGACCTTTCCCCAGTTTTGGCGCATGCGCCCATCGCCAAAATGGCGCACACAAGCGCAGAAGCTGGGGAGGGCAAGAGGAAATTTAAAATCTCCTTACTCCTGGCTACTAAAGGTAGCCAAGAGCTTAGAGATGTCACGGGGGGCCGCAGTGAGCGGTCTTCGATCACGTGATTGCCATTATCCAATGAATAATGGCGATCACGTTAAAGTTAAAAGACAGTTAAAGTTTGACGCTCCGTTCAGTTTGGGCCTCGTTGTGCATCCAGACAGAAGATTAGGGCCACAATAGGTATGTTTCTGAACACGGGACAAATAGGGGTATAAATTTTGGGGTGAAAGTCTTCATTCCTATGTGTGCTGTACAAAAAAAACTATTTTTAAAATGACATAATTGCCATAAAAACAAAATCGTAATTTTTTCCTTCTGCTTTGCTTCGATTCATTTAAAAACGGGGAGTCAAAATATGCAGTACACCCCTAGATTAATGCGTTAAGGGTTGTAGTATTTAAAATGGGGTCATTTGTGGGGGTTCTCTATCGTTTTGGCCGCTTAAGGGTTCTACAAGTGGGCAATGGGGCCTGAAACACCTTCAACCAAAATTTCTGTTCTAAAAACCACCCGCTGCTCTTTTTGGTTAGGGCCCTGTTGTGCATAGAAGATTAGGGCCACAATGGGTATGTTTCTGAACAAACAGGGCTATCCATTTTTGGGTGAAAGCCTCCATTCATATGTCTGCTGTCCAAAAAAACCTGTTTTTAAGATCACATAATTGATAAAAAAAAAAAATTGTCATTTTTTACTTCTGCTTTGCTTTGATTCATTCAAAAACTGTTTTGTGAAAATATGCAGTACACCCCTAGATTAATGCACTAAGAGGGCTAGTTTCCAAAATAAGGTCATTTGTGGGGGTCCTCCGCGTTTTGGCTGCTCTAGAGGTCTATAAGTGGGCAATGGGGCTTAAAATGCCTTCAAGCAAAATGTCTGATCTGAAAGCCACCAGCTGCTCCTTTCAGTTTTGGCCCCGTTGTACATACGGACAGAAGATTAGGGCCACAATTGGCATGTTTCTGAACACAGGACAAACAGAGGTATCCATTTTGAGGTGTAAATCCTAATTTTCATGGGCACTATAGAAGAAAATCCTGTGTTTAAAATTACGTATTTGCAAAAATATGAAATTTTATTTTTTCTACTCTAAATTGCATTAATTCCTGAAAAGAAACTGTGGGGTCAAAATACTCATGACCCCCCTCAGTGAATATATTAAGGGTTGTAGTTTTTAAAATGAGGTCATTTGTGGGCTTATCTATAATTCTGACACCTACGAGCCTTTGCAATCTTGGCTTGGTGCCGGAAAATAAAGTGTTCCTCAAAACGTTGATAATTATTGTTAAATTTATACGTCTCCTAAATGGTTAAAAAAAAAAACTAAGTTTTTGAAACGTGCATTCAGAATAAAGTGAACAGATGGAAATATATATCTTAGTGAAAATTTGTACAGTATGTTTGCACATAATTAAGATATTACAGTTGAAAATGTGAAAAAATTATATTTTTTTTCAAAATGTTCCCAATATTGGCACTTTTAATAAATATACACAAATTCTATGGGTCTATTTTTGCCAACTAAATGAAGTACAATATGTGGCGAAAAAACAATGTCAGAATCACTTGGATATGCAAAACCTTTACGGAGTTATGATATGTTAAGTGACACATGTCAGATTTCCAAAATTTGGCTCTGTCACTAAGGCGCAAAGAGGCTTCGTCACTAAGGGGTTAAAGATGGACCTCAGTTGTCATATCCCATATACAGGGTAATAGACAGCTGTGGGCTACGTATAGCCAGGTATAGCACTGATTGAAAAAAGTGTCTGTATCTTGGTCAAAGACACTATCGTCAATGGCTTAACGATTTAACTGCCAATAGACGAAAAACAGGAGATCTAGCCTAATTTCTAGTCTTTCTAATGGGCATAAAAAAATCCCTAGCTAGTACTAATAGAGCACCAAAATAAAAATAGGAATGGAGAGATAAGGCCTGTGGCTCTGATGGTGAACCACAGGTGAACCATCATCTGGAATACTCTGTCCAGTTCTGGGCACCCCACTTTAAAAAAGACAGACAAACTGAAGCAAGTTGAGAGAAGAGTTACCAAGATGGTGAACAGTCTGCAAATCATGTCCTATGAGGAACGGGTAAAGGATCTGGCAATGTTTAGCTTGCAATAAAGAAAACTGAGAGGAGACTTAATAGATATCTACAAATACATGTTATCTGAAGCTCTGTCACAGTGCAGAGGGATCAGCCCTATTCTCATTTGCACAAGGAAAGACCTGAAGCAATGGGATGAAACTGAAAGGGAGGAGACACAAATTAGATATTAGACAGTGAGGGTGATCAATGAGTGGAACAGGTTGCCTTGGGCGGTGGTGAGTTCTCCTTCAATAGAAGTTTTCAAACAAAGGCTGGACAGTAGAGATGAGCGAGCGTACTCGTCCGAGCTTGATGCTCGTTCGAGTATTAGGGTACTCAAGATGCTCGTTACTCGAGGCGAGCACCACGCGATGTTCGAGTCAATTCCATTTCCTTCCCTGAATGTTTTGCGCCATTTTATGGCCAATAGAAACGCAGGGAAGGCATTACAACTTCCTCCTGTGACGTTCCAGCCCTATCCCACCCCCCTGCAGTGAGTGGCTGGCGAGATCAAGTGACCCCCAAGTATTTAAACTGGGGCAGTGCTGGTGCTGCTATAGGGAAAGTGTTAGTGTAGGATCCTGTCTTCAAGAACCCCAACGGTCCTTCTTAGGGCCACATCTGATCGTCTGCATTACTGTTGTGGCTGCTGGGAGCAGTTTTGCAAAAATTTTTTGTTTTTGTATATCGGGCATGCAGCCACATTACAGCCATAGCGTTCTCAGGCTGCAGTCTGTACTACATAGTATAGGGACAGCGTTGCTGAGATAGGGAAAGTGGTAGTGTAGGATCCTGTGTACAAGAACCCCAATGGTCCTTCTTGGGGCTACCTGTGACCGTGTGCATTTTACAGGTTGTCTGATGGGAGTTGTAGTCCATCACTATTGCACTTAGGCCTGTTTGCGGTCTTTCTGACTATTTTTTTCTGCCAGGAGTTTGCCCTACTATACTGCTCTCAGCGACAAAGACTATGCGCATAATTCCAAGATTATTTACACCGGCCTGTGTCTGCAGTGAATTAGAGACGCACAGCATACGACCACAGCAACTGATAGAGGGAAAGTGATATACACACTATATATCCTGTATTCTTTTACAAAAAAACCCCAAAAAGCTCCTTGGTTGGGCTACCTTTGACTGTTTCAATTTCACTGGGTGTCTGATGGGAGTTTTAGTCCATCACTATTGCACTTAGGCCTGTTTGCTGCCTTCCTGACTATTTTTTTCTGCCTGGAGTTTGCCTTACTAGACTGCTCTCAGCGACAAAGTCTACGCACATAATTCCAAGATTATTTACACCGGCCTGTGTCTGCAGTGAATTAGAGACGCACAGCATACGGCCACAGCAACTGATAGAGGGAAAGTGATATACACACTATATAGCCTGTATTCTTTGACCAAAAAAAACAAAAAGCTCCTTCCTAGGGCTACCGCTGACCGTTTAAATTTCACTGCGTGTCTGGTGGGAGTTTTGGTGCATCACTATTGCATTGCTAGGCCTGTTTGCGGCCTTCCTTCCATTTTTTTCTGTCAGGAGTTAGCGTTACGATTCCGCTCTCTGCATGAAAGTGTACGCATATAATTCCATAATTATTTACAGCGGTCTGTGTCTGCTTTATTCGTAATCCACCATGCTGAGGGGTAGGTGTAGGGGTCGAGGATGTGGACGCGGGCGAGGATGCTGAGTTCCAAGTGAGGGTGTCGGCACAGGCCGAGTTCCTGGTCCAGGTGTATCCCAGCCGGCTGCTGCGGGATTAGGAGAGAGGCAAGTTTCTGGGGTCCCCAGCTTCATATCACAATTTATGGGTCCACGTGGTAGACCTTTATTGCAAACAGAGCAGTGTGAGCAGGTCCTGTCGTGGATGGCAGAAAATGCATCCAGCAATGTATTAGGCACCCAGTCTTCTACGCAGTCCACTGCTAAAACTCTGAATCCTCTGGCTGCTGCTCCTCCTTCCTCACACCCTATACTGCTGCTGCAAATATGGTACTGGGGTCTGCATATGCTTCTGCTACATAAATGTTACAGGGGTCTGCTGATACTGCTGCTACAGAAATGTTACAGTAGTCTGCGTATACTGCTGCTAGAGAAATGTTACTGGGGTCTGCCTATACTTCCACTACAGAAATGGTACTGGGGTCTGCCTATACTGCAGCTACAAAAATGTTACAGGGGTCTGCCTATACTGCTGCTACAGAAATGTTCCTGGGGTCTGTTTATACCTTTGCTACAGGAATGTTACAGCGGTCTGTCTATACTATGGGTGCACTAAGTCTTCCCATCGCGGTGTTTTACCTATGTGGCACAAATAATACAGTGACTGACTAGGCCAGAATTGCTGGCCGAGGCCAAGTTGCTTGGCGGGGCGAAACTCTCCCATGGGCACTCTGATTACTTCCTGTGTAATACCATATTTGTACACTTACAGCATAGGCTAGGCCAAGGAACTCAAAGACGCCCCTTCCAGTGTTGAGCTATTTATGTTGCGACACATGGATTTCCCGTTGCTATGTAACTCAGGGCACCTTGGATCACAAAGGTGGAGGCTTGGAACTGAGCCTGACTCTGGGCCCGCTAACGTGCTTCCCACACAGACTATTGCGGGTCCTGGTCATGGTGTCTTGGGCTTGTAATGCCACCTCCTCCTCCTGCTTGGGGTCAGGGGATCAGCACTGGGTAACATGTATTTTCTCTCGTGTTACCAGTTATCTGAGACACTGGTTTGGGCCAAACAAGAGGAGCGTTACTGCATTGATAAGACCTTCACAGCTGTACTAGCATCGGAGTCTACTCTATGCCCACGATTGCTGAGGGTGTGTGCTGAGGCCTATGTACTCGGCACAGTGAAAGTCTGGCATGTTTGGGCAGTATCATTTCTTTATGTTTATTACTGTCTTTGGGTTTCTTCGGCTCGCCTACGATGTGGGTGCACAAAGACTTCCCATAGCGGTGATTTACCTGTCCGGCACAAAGTCACTGACTGACTTGGGTAGGGTGCATAGTGCAGATGCCTTTCCCCTTGCGGTGTTGATAGAGCTATCCGACACCTAGACAGAATGAATACTGTGTGGGCGCATGGACTGCCCATTGCTATGTCAGTCGCAGCACCTTGGGTCTCACAAGGTATTTGCTGGGACCGAGCCTGGCCAAGGGCCCACTCACATACTTTCAACACAGGCTACAGCGGGTCCTGGTCATGGTTTCTTGGCCTTGTAAGGCCACCTCCTCCTCCTGCTTGGGGTCAGGTGATCAGCAATGCGCATCATGTATTTTCTCTCGTGTTACCACAGTTATCTGAGAAACTTGTTTGGGCCAAAGGAGAGGAGCGTAACTGCATTAATGTTACAGGGATCTGCCTATACTTCAGCTGCAGAAATGTTACAAGGGTCTGCCTATACTTCAGCTGCAGAAATGTTACCGGGGGCTGCCTATACTTCAGCTGCAAAAATGTTACAGGGGTCTGCCTATACTGCTGCTACACAAATGTTACAGGGGTCTGCCTATACTGCTGCTACACAAATGTTACTGGGGTCTGCCTATACTGTTGCTACAGAAATGTTACTGGGGTCTGTCTATACTGTTACTACTGAAATGTTACTGGGGTCTGTCTATACTGTTACTACTGAAATGTTACTGGGGTCTGTCTATACTGTTACTACTGAAATGTTACTGGGGTCTCCCTGGACTTCTGCAACATAACTGTTACTGGGGTCAGCTTATACCTTTGCTACAGGAATATTACAGGGGTCTGTGCATACTATGGGTGCACTAAGTTTTCCCATCGCGGTGTTCTACCTATCTGGCCCAAAATAAAACACTGACTGACTAGGGCATGGAGTGTGGGCCGAAGCCAACATATATTTTCTCTCACGTTACCACAGCTATCCGGGGCACTGCAATGGGATTTCTTTATATACCTTCTCTGGGTTCCTGGGACCCACCCATGCTGTGGGTGCACACAGACTTCCCATAGCGGAGTTGTACCTGCCTGGCACTTAAAAAAAAACCCAGACTGACTAGGGCATGGAGTGTGGGCCGAAGCCAACATGCATTTTCTCTCACGTTACCACAGCTATCCGGGGCACTGCATTGGGACAAACAAGAGGAGCGATACAGCGCTAATGAGACGTTCACAGCTACGCTAGCATCGGAGTCTGCTCTATGCCCGCGATTGCTGAGGGTTTGTGCAGAGGCCTATGTCCTGGGCGCAGTGAAAATCTGCCATGTTTGGGCACTCTGATTTCTTTATGTGTACTGTCTTTAAGTTCCTTGGGCCCACCCATGCTGTGGGTGCACACAGACTTCCCATAGAGGTGTTTTACCTGTCTGTCCTCAAAAGACTGACAGACTCGGGTAGGGTGCAGAGTGCAGATGGTTTACCCCTTGCATTGTCGATGAGGTATACGACACCCAAACAGAATAAGTAGTGTGTGGACACATAGATTCCCCATTGCTATGTCACTCGCAGCACCTTGGGCCACACAAGGTGTTTGCTGGGACCGAGCCTGGCCAAGGGCCCGCTCACATCCTTTCAGCACAGGCTACAGCGGGTCCTGGTCATAGTTTCAGGGCCTTGTGAGGCCACCTCCTGCTGCTGCTTGGGGTCAGCATGGCGCATGATGTATTTTCTCTCGTGTTACCACAGTTATCTGAGAAACTCGTTTGGGCCACAGGAGAGGAGCATAACTGCATTAATGAGACCTTCACAGGTGTACTAGCATCGAAGTCCGCTTCCTGCCTGCGATTGCTGAAGCTGTTGGCCGAGGCCTATGTCCCGGGGGAACTGCAACGGCGCCAGGTTGGGCCGGTGGAACTTTTTCCTAGCTAATCCAGTCTTTGGAGCGGTGAAAGAAAACGTAACGGAATTACTGAGACCTTCACAGGTGTACTAGCATCGAAGTCTGCTTCCTGCCTACGATTGCTGAATCTGTTGGTTGAGGCCTATGTCCCGGGGGAGCTGCAATGACGCCAGGTTGGGCCTGTGGAACTTTTTCTTGACTAATGCAGTCTTTGGAGCAGTGAAAGAAAATGTAATGGATTTACTGAGACCTTCACAGGTGTACTAGCATCGAAGTCCGCTTCCTGCCTACGATTGCTGAAGCTGTTGGCCGAGGCCTATGTCCCGGGGGAACTGCAACAGCGCCAGGTTGGGCCTGTGGAACTTTTTCCTGGCTAATGCAGTCTTTGGAGCAATGAAAGAAAACGTAAGTGATTTAATGAGACCTTCACAGGTGTACTAGCTTTGAAGTCCGCTTCATGACTACGATTGCTGAAGCTGTGGCCCGAGGCCTATGTCGTCGGCGCAGATTAAGTCTGCCATGTTTGGCCACTCTGATTTCTTTATTGTTCATCTCTTGGGTTGCGTTGAACCCACCTATGCTGTTGGTGCACACTTAGTTCCCATCGCGGTGTTTGACCTGTCTGGCACAAAGGCACTGACTGAGTTGGGTAGGGGGCAGAGTGCAGATGGCTTTCCCCTTGCGGTGTCGATTGAGCTATCTGACACCTAGACAGAATGAATACTGTGTGGGCACATGGATTCCCCATAGCTATGTAACTCATGACCACGTTTGCAGCTCCTGACAGAGTTTGGCACTTTATTGGAATGAAGATCGAACGTCAATTTCTCATCGATTCTCTACAGCATTGTGGGCTATCGCCCGCCCCTTTGAAAGAGGGTTGCTACCTGGCCCTGCCAACCCTTTGCAGTGTGTGCCTCCGGTTCCTCCTCATGGCAGACGCACTTATAACTAGACATGAGGGTGTGGCATGAGGGCAGCTGAAGGCTGCACAGGGACACTTTTGTGTGCGCTATTGACGCAGGGTTGTGCGGGGGGGGGGGGGGGTTGTGCAGCATGTAACCCAGGAGAAGAGGCAGTGATGGGTCCTGCAGGCAGTGATTGTGCTTGGTTGGAGGTAGTGTGGTGCTTAGCTAAGGTGTGCCTTGCTAATTAGGGTTTGTCCGAAGTATTGTTAGGGGGGGGGGGGAGGGTGCACTCTTGCCACTATTGTGGCTTAATAGTGGGACCTGGGAACCTGAGATGCAGCCCAGCATGTTGCCCCTCGGCTGGCCTATCCATATCTGTGTCGTTTCCATCACTTTCGTACGTTTTGAAGATTTGCACAAATGAAAACCTTAGTGAGCATCGGCGATATACAAAAATGCTCGAGTCGCCCGTTGACTTCAATGGGGTTCGTTACTCAAAACAAACCCTCGAGCATCGCGGAAAGTTCGACTCGAGCAACGAGCACCCGAGCATTTTGGTGCTTGCTCATCTCTACTGGACAGACATCTGTTTGGGAAGCAAATAGGCAGCCAGCGGCACACTGCAATCATCCACTCAGTGGGGGAGAAAACAATGCTAGGTGCCAGCAACACAACGACTGTTGACCCACCGATCTTCTATACGCACTCCAACAATAAGAACAGGTGTGCAGCACTCAGGAACTAGTATCATACTCCATATGGTATTATGAAAAAATTCAAACCATTTGTGTCTCAATGGTATCCATCAGATATGCAACGTTTCGACCTATGTGGTCTTTGTCAAGCATCTGTCTGGGATGATTTAGTGAATCCTGTGCTGAGCAGGGGGTTGGACCCGATGACCCTGAAGGTCCCTTCCAACTTCTCCATTCTATGATTCAATTCTATGATTCTAGCTAAGTTGATGGATAAATAAAAGAATTATGTTTTTTTTTTTTTAAAGTGAGGAAGAACAATCGAAAATGGAAAAAAGGGCCGCGTCCTTAAAGGGTTAAAGTATGAAAACACATATAAATAGCTGTGAAGAACATACACAATGGAAATTATTTTAGTACCTGAAACTAAAATCTAGTTACCACTTAGGTAAAGGGAAACCAGACAGCAGGAAGTAATGAGCAAAACTTCTGAGAAATCATTGCTCTTCACACTTAGTGGTATGACTTTACAAAAGTACAGTAAGTAAAATGCTAAGGTGATGGAAAATTCAGAAAATAACTCTGTATAACCTTTCTTTTAAGATCATGGAAAACCCCTTTAAGCTTGCCACTCTCATGAAAGTTTGATCAGCGGTGCAATGCAGCCAATCACTCACCTGTAGGATCGTTCGCAAGAACAATGCCCCCAGCAGCTTGCCGGGCCACACTAGTTGGCAAGGGACATTATGATTTAAAGTGCAAAACAAGAGGCTGGCCTTGTGCCAAGTGGTGAGCGATTGGCTGATTTTGGCTGATCACGCCATACGCTTTTATTTTTAGTTGACCACGGACAACATCTTCAAACTTGACGGATCACTTTTGTCTTTGCCTGCCATTGGCCAATGCAAGTGATACTTCATGTTTTTTTTTTTCAAATAATGGCTTCTTTATATGGCTAAAATTGTACATTTTTGAAGACTTTAATCTGCCGTTTTTGGTGACTTCCTGCATGCAGCTAGCAGTAGACTTGCGTTGGGCAATAGGAGGGGGTGGGAGCAGCATAAAAAAATTCCCCTTCCTGTGTTCAGCACTTCCTCAACTATGAGCCTATAATATTAGAAATGACAGGTTCCCTTTAATTGCAATGCGATAAAATACTTTTGGGGGCAGGTGCTAAATCTCCCCCTGCTAGCTTCCCTTTTGAGATTTTTAGGACTAACATATCATGTCATTATTTGTATCATCATGCTCTCACCAAATATCTGACCAAACTGAATTCCTCTATAAATTTACCAAAGGAAATAATAATAGATTTTACAATTGTTATTTCTTTCAATTTATATCATATATTGATTGGTTTAATTTGTCAGTTTGGGAGATCTCTGCTTGTTGTCAATTAATTTAATCCCTTATTGACGAAGCTGTTTGCACCTTAGTGACGGAGCCAAATTCTGGAAATCTGACATGCGTCGTTCAACATAGCATAACTCCGTAAAGGTTTTGCATGTCCAAGTGATTCTGAGGGTGACTACCCACTACAGTTTTTTTTTACTGCGAAATTCGCAGCGTTTTTTTTTCTGCAGGGGTCTATGGGACTTGTAATGTTAAAATCGCGATCGCGCAAAAACGCAATTTACCACAAAATCGCGATTTTAACATTACGAGTCCCGTAGACCCCTGCAGAAAAAAAACGCTGCGAATTTCGCAGTTAAAAAAATGTAGTGGGTACTCACCCTGACATTGTTTTTTCGCCACATGTTGTACTTCATTTTGGTTGTAAAAATAGTCCGATATAATTTATGCATATTTATTAAAAGTACCAATATAGAAAAAATTTTGAAAGAATTGTCATTTTTTCACATTTTCAACTGTAATATCTCAAATATGTCCAAACATACTGTACACATTTTTGATAGGATACATATTTCCATCTGTTTACTTTATTCTGGATGTTTTTTTAACCATTTAGAGGACGTACAAATTTAACATTACTTTTCAGCATTTTGAGGAACACTTTGTTTTCCTGCACCAAGCCAAGTTTGCAAAGGCTCATAAGTGTCAGAATAATAGATACCCCCCTCAAATGACCCCATTTTAAAAACTACACATCTTAATGTATCCACTGAGGGGGGTCATGAGTATTTTGACCCCACAGTTTTTTTTCAGGAAATAATTACATTTAGAGGAGAAAAAATAAAATTTCATATTTTTGTAAATATGTCATTTTAAAGACATTTTTTTCCTATAGTGAACATGAAAATGAGGATTGACACCCCAAAATGGATCCCCCTGTTTCTCCCGTATTCAGAAACATACCCATTGTGGCCCTAATCTTATGTCTGGATGCACAACAGGGCCCAAAATGAAGGGAGTAGTCGGTGTCTTTCAGAACATAGTTAGGGCCAGAAATATTTGGACAGTAACACAATTTTCGCGAGTTGGGCTCTGCATGCCACCGCATTGGATTTGAAATGAAGCCTCTACAACAGAATTCAAGTGCAGATTGTAACGTTTAATTTAAAGGGTTGAACAAAAATATCTGATAGAAAATGTAGGAATTGTACACATTTCTTTACAAACACTCCACATTTTAGGAGCTCAAAAGTAATTGGACAAATAAACATAACCCAAACAAAATATTTTTTTTTCAATATTTTGTTGCGAATCCTTTGGAGGCAATCACTGCCTTAAGTCTGGAACCCATGGACATCACCAAACGCTGGGTTTCCTCCTTCTTAATGCTTTGCCAGGCCTTTACAGCCGCAGCCTTCAGGTCTTGCTTGTTTGTGGGTCTTTCCGTCTGAAGTCTGGATTTGAGCAAGTGAAATGCATGCTCAATTGGGTTAAGATCTGGTGATTGACTTGGCCATTGCAGAATGTTCCACTTTTTTGCACTCATGAACTCCTGGGTAGCTTTGGCTGTATGCTTGGCGTCATTGTCCATCTGTACTGTGAAGCGCCGTCCAATCAACTTTGCAGCATTTGGCTGAATCTGGGCTGAAAGTATATCCCGGTACACTTCAGAATTCATCCGGCTACTCTTGTCTGCTGTTATGTCATCAATAAACACAAGTGACCCAGTGCCATTGAAAGCCATGCATGCCCATGCCATCACGTTGCCTCCACCATGTTTTACAGAGGATGTGGTGTGCCTTGGATCATGTGCCGTTCCCTTTCTTCTCCAAACTTTTTTCTTCCCATCATTCTGGTACAGGTTGATCTTTGTCTCATCTGTCCATAGAATACTTTTCCAGAACTGGGCTGGCTTCTTGAGGTGTTTTTCGGCAAATTTAACTCTGGCCTGTCTATTTTTGGAATTGATGAATGGTTTGCATCTAGATGTGAACCCTTTGTATTTACTTTCATGGAGTCTTCTCTTTACTGTTGACTTAGAGACAGATACACCTACTTCCCTGAGAGTGTTCTGGACTTCAGTTGATGTTGTGAACGGGTTCTTCTTCACCAAAGAAAGTATGCGGCGATCATCCACCACCGTTGTCTTCCGTGGACGCCCAGGCCTTTTTGAGTTCCCAAGCTCACCAGTGAATTCCTTTTTTCTCAGAATGTACCCGACTGTTGATTTTGCTACTCCAAGCATGTCTGCTATCTCTCTGATGGATTTTTTCTTTTTTTTCAGCCTCAGGATGTTCTGCTTCACCTCAATTGAGAGTTCCTTTGACCGCATGTTGTCTGGTCACAACAACAGCTTCCAAATCCAAAACCACACACCTGGAATCAACCCCAGACCTTTTAACTACTTAAATGATTACAGGTTAACGAGGGAGACGCCTTCTGAGTTAATTGCAGCCCTTAGAGTCCATTGTCCAATTACTTTTGGTCCCTTGAAAAAGAGGAGGCTATGCATTACAGAGCTATGATTCCTAAACCCTTTCTCCGATTTGGATGTGGAAACTCTCATATTGCAGCTGGGAGTGTGCACTTTCAGCCCATATTATATATATAATTGTATTTCTGAACATGTTTTTGTAAACAGCTAAAATAGCAAAACTTGTGTCACTGTCCAAATATTTCTGGCCCTAACTGTAAATTTTGCTTGAAGGCGTTTTAGGCCCCATAGCACTTTTGTAGAGCTCTTGAGCGTCCAAAACCAAAGAGAACCCCCACAAATGACCCCATTTTGAAAACTAGACCCCTTAACGAATTTATCTAGGGGTGTACTGTGTATTTTTACCGTACAATTTTTGAATAAATCTAAGCAAAGCAGTAGGAAAAAATTACAATTTTCATTTTTTGGCAGTTGTATCAATTTAAAAACAGTTTTTTTTGTACAGCATGCAAATGAATGAAGACTTTCACCCCAAAATGGATACCCCTGTTTGTCTCGTGTTCAGAACCATACCCCTTGTGGCTCTAATCTACTTACAGGACACATGGCTAGGCCTATAATGGAAGGAGCACCCGTTGGATTTCATGGTACAACGGAATAAATTCCAGGCCCCATTGCCCACTTGTAGAGCCATTGAGCATCCAAAACGATAAAGAACCCCATAAATGACCCCATTTTGAAAACTAGACCTCTTAACGAATTCATCTAGGGATGTACTGTGTATTTTGACTCCACAGTATTTGAATGAATCTAAGCAAAACAGAAGGAAAAAATTCCGATTTTCATTTTTTTGGCAACTTTGTCAATTTAAAAACTGTTTTTTTGTACAGTGTACATAGAAATAAAGACTTTCACCCCAAAATGGATACCCCCATTTGTCCTGTGTTCAAAAACATTCCCATTGTGGCCCTAATCTACTTACAGGAAACATGGCAAGGCCTGTAATGGAGGGAACACCAGTTGGATTGCACGGCACAACTGAATAAATTCCAGGCCTCTTTGCTCACTTGTACGGAATAAAAATTGACACGTTAAAAAAATTATTCCCCCCTCCCTCCACACCCTTTTCGGCGTTCCCGAAATCTTAGATAAAAGTAATAATGTTAACTGTGTGGTATTTCCGAAGACAGGGGTAATTACGGAGGCTGGTTGGGATGGGTACATGGGGCAATAAAACTGGGTATCCCCCCACCTTTCATGCTTTTTGGGGGTATTTCGCAGCAGGTATGGGTGTAAAAAGTGGCGTTCCGTGAGTCTCCGTAAGCTTGCCGAGGTGCGGCGGTCTCACACAGAAGACGCTCAACAAGCTGCTCCTGACACTGCATGAAGGCGAGCGCTCCCGGGGCTTCTTGTAAATTATGTATTACAGGTAGTGGTCTGAATAACGCCGGGCTCACACGGCTGGATGTGGAATCCGCTTGCGGAGGCCCGCAGCAGATCCCAGCTGTGAGCCTGCATACGGCCGCGTATTGTACTGCGCATAACTGCCTACAATGTAGTTGCGTATGGGCTGCGGGTATATCCGCGACCATGGAGCACAATGGCCTCTATGTTGCAGATATCCGCAGTAAAATAGAACCTGCTGCATTCTCTTTTCTGCGAGTGGATTAAGCAATTCTGACCCACTAATGTGAGCGGAATTGTGTAATCCAATGCGATTAATCTGCGTATTACTGCGGGTCAGACGCATGCGGAATCCGTAATTCCTATCCGGTCATGTGAGACCGGCCTAAGGTAGATTGCTACCTTTTTATCACGTGACCGGCGACCGCTCAACAAGGTCACTGCTCCAGGCTTTCGGCAACCATTGGTCGCTGGGAGTAAGGAGATTTTAAGTTTTCTGGGCTCCCCGACTCCTGCGCATGTGTCCGGTGTTTTGCCGGTGGTCGCATGTGCAGAATCCGGGAAAGTTCACAGAGGAAGATCGCATCGGGGTTCAAATACGGAGGCCTCTGGTAAAAGATTTCATCTCCTCTCACCGATCGCGAACACGTGATCATGAACCGCTCACCTCAGCCCCCCGTGAAATCTCCAGGCTCTCGGCTAAGTTTTGTAGCCAGGAGCAGGGAGATTTTTAAATTAACCTGGCAATCCACGGCTTTTGCGCATGTGTCTGCCGTTATGGCGAAGGGCGCGTGCGCAGAAGCTGGGGTAAGGTCCGCGGATAAATCGGGGGCCTTAGGTACGTCATTTCATCCTCCCTCATGGATATGATCCGTGGAAGGAGATGAAATGTAAGCTTTTTAAACTTTTTTTTACTTTTTAAAACTTTTTTTTAACTTTTTACACCTTTTTTTTTACTTTAAATGATCACTGTTATCCATTGGATAACAGTGATCATGTCTCCATTGACATCCCTCTGCTCCTGGCAACACATGGCAGCCAGGAGCAGAGGGATTTTGATGTCCCGGGGCTCGAGTCCCTCTGTGCGCGCGCCCGATGATTGACATCGGGCGAGCATGCACAGAAGGGGACCTCGGTTCCCGGGAGACCAGGACATCGCAGAGGACCTGAAGTGAGTATTTTCCGATCCGATCCATGAAGGGAGGGGAAACAGACACTTTTTGAAACTTTTTAAAAACTTTTTCGCGATCGCTGCTATCCACTGGATAGCGGCGATCGCGGGCCCGGGGCCTCGGGGACATCTCCTGGTTGCCGGTTACCTTCAGGAGCCGAGAGCCAGGAGATTTTAAATTTGCCGGGGCTCCCGGCCTTCTGCGCATGCGCGTGACGTCATACGTCTGGCGTGCATGCGCAGAAGAGCGGCTCCAGGTCCCAGAGGACCCTTTCACCGCGGCAGACTTCAGGGAAAGCGGGTGAGTACTTTCAGCTGCCCTGATAGATCCGATCCATCAGGGCAGCTGAATCTTTAACTTTATTTACTTTTTTTGCGCTATCCAAAGATAGCGCCGATTGCATTGCCGGGGGGACTGCCCACAGCCCAGGATTATTCATCTCATTTCTATCTATGTATCCCATATCTATCTCATAATCTATCTATCTACCCATGTCATATCTATTTATCTATCTCATATCTATCTATGTCTGTCTATCTATCTATCTTTCTGAGGTATATGTATCTATCTATCTCATATCTATCTTATATCTATCTGTCTCATAATTATCTATCTATCCATCTAATATTTACCTCATATCTATCTATGTATGTCATATCTATCTCATATCTATCTATGTCATATCTATTTATCTATCTATCTATCCTATATCTCTCTATCTTATAATTATCTATCCATCTATCTCATATCTATCATATCTATGTATCTATGTCATATCTATCTATCTATCTTAAATCTGTCACAAAATTATCTATCTATCTATGTATCGCATATCTATCTCATATCTATTTATCTATCTATCTATCCATCTATCGCATATCTATCTATCTATCAATCACATAATTATTCATCTATCTCTTTTCTATCTATCTATCGCATATCTATCTCATAATCTATCTATCTACCCATGTCATATCTATCTATCTATCTATGTCATATCTATCCCATATCTATTTATCTATCTATCTTATATCTATCCCATATCTATCTATTTATCTATCTATCCTATATCTCTTTATCTTATAATTATCTATCCATCTATCTCATATCTATCATATCTATCTATCTATCTTAAATCTATGTCACAAAATTATCTCTCTAATATCTATCTATCTATCTATGTATCGCATATCTATCTCATATCTATCTATCTATCTCATATCTATCTATCTATCTATTTATCTATCACATATCTATCTCATAATCTTTGTATCTACACGTCAGATCTATCTATATATCCAATATCTATTCATCTATGTATCTATCTTTTTATCTATCTATCTGTTTTACTCTTCTGGTTGACAAGTGAACCATAATATGGGTTTTTACGTCCTGTACCGCCATGTGCTAAGCAACTGTTACTTCCTTCTTACATTTTTTATGCAGATTGTGAACAGAGTGTGAAATGTTCATTTCTTCTTGTTGTTAGCAAGCACCTTTGCAACTAGTCATTATTAAAATTTTCTTATAGTTTTGTGTCAACAGCTCCTATGAAGACCTATGCATCTTTAGGGTGAGGCTTTATTCATATGAGCATATATACGCGGCTATCTTGCTGTGTTTTCATGCCCGGCCAATATACGCGACCATCCGAGGCATTGGATTCCAATGTATTCGGTCACACGAGCGAATTTACAGTGTGTAAAATCGTTGCACCGTAAAAAAATGGAACATACGGGACCGAAATCTGGCAAGCTATTATATGCTGGGTAAAAAGATAGTTTTGGTTCTATCTTCCAACCGATATTCACTGGTGGCTCCCATAAACTCCTATGGGAGCTGGAAAAAAAGGTGCCTCTATTTAGAATTTTGAAGTCATTCCGAGGATTTAAGCCGAGCAAGGTTTTTTTGGGCGGGGGCGTACTTTTTAACTTAAACGTCACGCCCGGTTGTGTGAGTGGACGACAAACGCTAATTATCTCTGCCCGTCATCGCTGAAAATTGTTCATTCATGTGAATTTACGGAGCAGACGAGTGAACGTAAAAACACAAATCGCATAAACAAGAGAAAGCCGCGACCAAGTCTTAGCTAAATTTCACATTTTCTCACTCATTTACACGCTTGAGTGTGGTGCATATATGGCGCAGCTAGGAATTCTCCGTTGGCTGGGGGGAGAGAGTTTAGTGATGCGGCAATAGAAGCTCCATAGAAGCCTTTAGCCGCTGCTAAAGTCCCTACCCCTCACAGCCCCATCCCTTCATGGCAGCTCCCATAGGCTTTTATGGGAGCTGCAGGCTTATCGCGGCCAAAAGAGAGGGCAAGACCTATCTTTTCCAGCCAGCTGATTTTACGCGCCGGAAAATCGCCCATCTGAATGAATATATGGGACTCCAATGCTTCAGATGTGTGCGATTTTCGGCTGACATTTTATTGCGGCATAATAGTCACGTTAAATCGTTCGTGTGAATAAGGCCTTAAGATTTATGGCAAATATGCTTCATTTTCAGTTTAGATTCATTGGAACAATAAAAGATGTCTGCAAAGTTAGAAATCTGAAATAATATATAAATTAGGTTCTAATAAGCAATTTGGAAGCAGACAGACACTTTGTAGAGCAATATAGGAAACGTATTAAGAGGAAGCATGTACAGGAGGCTAAAGTCACGTACCACATTTTGCTGCTTATGGGGTTTCCGCTGGCTTTATCAAAGTGCTCGCTTCTTTGTCTAAAATGCTGTGACTAAATGTGGGATGATATAATGATTGGAATGCAAGGCTTGAGGATACAACTTATTGTTGAAAAGACATAGGTCGGTCTGACAAGAACACAATTTTCCAGTGCGCCACACGTGGTGCCAATAGCCCATTGATTTGTATTGGACCACTTAAAACTGTGATTAATTTTGCATTCATATTACTCGCCCCCCAAAAAATTGCAGCATGCACTACCTTGGTGCATATTATGTGCGCAGCACGGCGGCACGAGCCTGGCCTCAGGGCTCACACTCACGCAATAGATTTTTCTGCGATGCAAGACTAAGTGAAAACGCATGATAATGAAACCAATGATTTTTAATGGTTTCATTCTCATTTGCAATGTCTTCACTAAGCCACGCAGTGCTAAGAAAAACCTGCAATATCGCCTATTGTCTTCAGTGGGGCCAGCGGCAGCCCCATTGAAATCATATGGAGTACATCGCGCTCCCCTGACACAGCTGTCACAGCTATGGCAGGGGATTCCTTCATCCCCACGGTGACCTCGGGGATGAAGGAATCCCCTGCCACAGTTTGTTTTGAAAAAGGCATTTTTAATGCGATTGTTTTTTTTCCCCCTATAGGCTTGTTTATAAAAAAATGCATGGTTAAAATGTTTCTAAATAAAAAGCCACTAGAAACCCTTCTACAAAATGCCATGAAAAATGCTAGAAACGAATGGCAAGCCTTTAAAAATGATAAAGAAATAATGTGTGATGGAGACCTTAAGGCTCTTTTCATGCTACAATTGTCTTTGCTCTCCTGCTTTCTGGTGCAGGGTTCTATCTTATATCCCGAAACTGACATTAAAATGGAACCCTGGAGGAAACCAACGGCCATCTCTTATTTTTTGGATTTAGAAATATGACCTTATTGAAGATTCATTCATCATCATTTTATTGAATATTATCTGCAAGTACTTTTCTGTTTGATCGATCAGTTTTTGATAGGTGTCTGGTACTGTGATGAGCACTGGCGTAACTATAGGGGATGCAGGGGATGCGGTTGCACCAAGGCCCAGGAGCCTTAGGGGGCCTATAAGGCCTCTCTTCTTCATGTAGGGAGCGCAGTACTATGAATAAAGCATTATAGTTGGGGCCCTTTTACAGGTTTTGCATTGGGGCCTAGGAGCTTCTAGTTACGCCTCTGGTGATGAGAACACATTAAACTCCAAAGCAAGGCCATAAAGTACTTTTGTTTTATTGCCAATGTTGTGATTTTGTAGTCAAGGATGTTGGAAGAGCGTGCCGACTTTATCTCTTATCTCAACAACAAAGTCTCCAATATACGTACTTCTGATATATTCCATTTCGTAAACCATGGTAGAATTCTTGGATCTGCGGCTTCAATTGGACTGTAATGTAATTTACACTTTGCTGTTCAGAAAGGCCACGGCTGCCAACAGTCTTCTTGAAGCTTTCATGCTCACCGCACCAAAAGAGGAATTCCTATTGGACAACTTCTAAGGCTTAAATGTAGCTGTACCGACTTTAAGGATTTCAAGATGCAATCTAAGGATCTCACACAACGATTTCAGAAGCAGAGTTTAACATTATTGCTAGAGTCTATCAAGTAGCAAGTAACTGTGATTGGAAGGACCTCCTGGAACCAAGATCAAGGACTATGGATGGTAATTAGCAACTAATTAAACAATATAATAACCAGTTGGATAGGTTAATATGTATTCTGAGTTTACATTACCAGATTCTCCATTCTAATCCAAGGAATAGGGCAGTGATTCCTACTAAACCACTACTTACAGCCAGGAGGGCCTATAATCTTAAAGAATAATTAGTATTCCTTGGCCTCCATGTTCCCCGGACCTTACGCCTTGTGATTTTTCCTCTAGGGGAGGGTTAGAGTCTACATGCCCGCCTCACCACCCACCATGTATGATCTGTGAGGATGCATCACAGAAGTCCTTGCATCAATCAATCGTGACATGCTACATGTACATGGAACTTGACAACAGGCTCGATGTGTGGAGTGACAAAGGAGGCTCACATTAAAGACCACTGATGGGGAAAACATTTGTGATGTTGTCAACAAAACATTTTGAGTTTCTGTTTCCATTGATATCAAATTTATGTATCTGAGTGTCATTAAAGTTATCGGCGTTTCACATTGGAAAGATCATCTGTAATAAGGCCTCGTTTACACAAACGGTATTTTAGTGCTCCAATACTCGCGCTGAAAAATCATCCACTTCATTCCCGTGGGGAATCCTTTCATCCTATGAGTCGCAATTGCGACCCGGACCCTTAGTGAATGGGGGCCCTCAGGCCCCCTGCCATATGCCGTTTCCCTGCCACAGCCCATGGGCCGGCTGGGGGGAACTCAGAGTGGGAAGGGACTGTTACCCGGTGAGCCGGCAGTCAGTTGCAGGCTGCAAACTCCCCTGGAGCTCCTCCCTTCTACTGATAGACTGCAGTTGTGACTGGTCACAACTGCAGCCTATCAGTGTACTTCCGGCAGCGTGATTGGTCCGTCCGGCAATGGCTTATAGTGAAGAGTAGGGCGGAGTCAGCAGACCATACAGTACAACAAGATATGTACCGCATGTAAACTTGTATGTATAGCTAGTATAAGTTACACCAGCTGTACATATATAATTATATACAGGAGATCTCCAGGTTACACCAACATGCTCCATATCACTATATACAGAATGCACAGCTTATACCAGTTGTACATATATAATTATATACAGTACCCACGTTAGGCTGCTTTCACATCTGCATTGGGGATTCCACTTTTCTGCTCCATTTGGGGAGCAGGAAAGAGGAATCCCCATGGTCAAACAGCATAGAAAGGAATCCATTGACTATAATGGGGTCCGTCCGCTCTCCGGCCAGCTGCCTGCACTTCTGTTTCTTCCGGTATTTTGAGCCGCATCTGTGACGGAACCTCCGATTGGAGGTTTTAGCGCAGATGTGAAACCAGGCTTACACCAGCATGGTTGATATCACTACATACAGGAGATGTATATACATCTCACTGTATATAGTGATATGGAGCATGCTGGTCCACAAGTTTCTTTTTTGTTTATATTTCCTACGCCATGCAATGGTGTGTATACACACCATCCATACGCAATGTGATTATATATGGGCCGCATTGATTACACACCCATAGAGAACAATGGTCTCTCTTGCACATAATATTCCACACAATAGAACATGCTGCGTTCTTTTTTAAGCTTGGGTATCAGGCAATTTCTACTTGCAAATGTGAGCAGGACTGCATATAACAATGTATTTGCTTGCCTGCGAATTACCACATATCCCATGTGTGTACAGCGCACGTGTAATACGCGGTAATTATACGCTTGTTTGAGCCCGGCCTAAGAAGCTACCAACAAATTTTCATGCAGTCCAGGAAATGAGTCATGTTTGGAAAGCTTTTGCCAAGGGGCTAGATCATGTATAGAAATTTGTTTTGCAGCTGTAGACAGCACAGTTTAGGTATGAGTACAGATGAAGGGGGGCCCAAGCTAAACCTTTGCACTCAGGCCCATGAGCCTTGAGTTACGCCCTTGTCCCCATCTTTCAGAGTGTAGTAGCGGAGGTGAAAGGTCCTGGTGTGTGAAGAATCTTTTGGTGTTAAGATCCTGCGACCAATCAGATGTGTGGGAGGAGTCATAATCAGCCAGTAAGAAGGCAGGAAACTAAAGTCTTTCCACTCATTGCAACAATCATTTCTACCCTTCATTAGAATAAAAAAGATGGCTGCAGCAGAGTCGTATGTGTGTACACAGCGTAGCAGAGCTTTGTGTCTAGCAGATATGTCTGTATATAGCAGAGCTGCGTGTGTGCAGACCAGAGCTGTTTGTGTATAGTAGAGCTATGTGTATAGCATGTATACAAAGGATGAGAACACCAAGTATAAGGCTACATTCACTCGGACGCTTCTGCCCTGTGCCAGTCACTGCACTGGCTGCCCGTCAAATCCAGAATTCAATTCAAACTCTTCACATTCATCCACAAAGCTCTCTACAGCACCGCACTGCCCTACATTGCCTCCCTCATCTCAATCCACCAACTAACCCGCACCCTCGGCTCCACTAGTGAAATCGGATTGAGTACTTTTTAACTAAAACCTCTCATTCCCGCCTCCAAGACTTCTCCAGAGCAGAACCAGTCCTCTGGAACGCACTACCCCAAATCTATCTGGGCAATCCCTGACTCACATAACTTCAGTCATGCTCTAAAAACGCACCTCTTCAGAGAGTCATACCATATTCCCTAAACCAAACCCCTCTGTATTTCACCTGATAACATGCTCCCTGTCCTAGTGACTGCAACCCTGCTAGCCCCCATCAACTGCCCCTGTAGTCATACTGATTCAACCACTATACAGCTTAGTGTCTGACCATGTGTATAGCATCCCTAGCTCTCCACCCGTCATACTGTACACATCTCCTGCCCCTTTACCTTCTGTATCACCCCATTATCTGTAGTATGTAAGCTCGTTGGAGCAGGACCCTCACCCCTACTGTTTCCATCAGTTGATTACTACATGTACTTGTGGTTGTGTTTCTGTTCTCCTTGTCTTGTAAGCGCTGCGGAATATTTTGGTGCTATATAAAGATTATTATTATTATGGAGCCAAAACACTTTGGCCCGATATCAAGCTCGCAAACAGTTGATTCTCGCCGTTATACGTTGCATTTTTGCTTAAAATTCACATCGCAGCATGTGAAAGGAGAGTGACTGCTTCCCATTGTCTCTAATGGGAAAAATGGCACTTGTGTAGTGGCCCAGAACATTTAGTCTTCGCCCCTCCATAAATGTCATACATATAATGTCATATGTAGATGCCCTGTGCAGAAACTGTCTTGTCATTAGTTATGTGTATTGCACAGCTGCATTGGTTGAAGAGTTAATGTCTGTGAATGTATCCATCTCATGTCATGTGGTATATTTGTAGTCTATAAATATAAGTGATTGGGTGTGATAAGGAGTTCTTCAGAGATTGTTCATCAGAAGTTCTTCTGAGTGCCAGCCACATGGGGGTACCTTAAACCCTCATGTGGTGAAGAGAATGGAAGAGGAAGAAAGGTATCTTCAGGACATCAATGTGAAGAACCAATAGCAAGTGAGGAGAAAATGTGAGTGAGTGAGTACAAAGGTGAGCCCAGACCACCATGCAGAGGCACTGTGTCTAGAGAATATCTGAGGAGAGTCTGCCCCTTCCCTTTTTCTAGGAGCAGTCCCGGACAGATAACTAGGACTGTACGGCCGTTGTCATCCTGGGTATACCCTTTCCAGGCGTGGCTCTGTACAAGTCCTAAGTTTTCCCAGGCCCTGACTGTTCCCAGGGACTGAGGTACTAAAAAGTTAACAGTGTGTGGACTCTGCTTATTTCCGCTGATCATTGGACTCTCCTCTTTATCAGACCACTTGGAAAGTTATAATTAGTATGAAATATTTTTTGCTATCTTGTGTTGTCTACACCCGGGGCGAGTTTTATGGTCTGAAAAATTTGATTCAGGTTGTCAAGTTGTTTTTGTCACAATTGTAGTAAAATGTATATTATTTTGCATTCGGTGTCGGCACTAATCCGTCAGTAGTTTTTTTTGTTGCTCACAAAGCATAATTATAGCACATGTTAATTTATAGCAACCTAAATGACCAGTTTCCACATAGATTTACCCCAACATTGTTTGGAGATTAGACCATGGTTGGTTGGGACAGTTTGGCCGGAGTCACCTATAAACTTCTGCTGCACCTCCCTGACTTATCATGAAGTTTTCCTTCATGACAAATGGCATCATGTGGCTTCAGTTAGTTACGGTTCTAGTTGTCTTTGGCGCACAGATTGATGTAGCTTACTCCGCTGCTCATCCCAGTGAACATCTAGGAACCCTTATATTCCACCGGTAAAGTAAATGACTTCCATCAGACCTGTTCTGCTTCCTTTTTGAACTAGTTAATAACTGAATTGTTGAAAACGGAAGCCTATGATCACAGCCTAAGACTAATTCAGTCTTCACACATTGATAATATAATGTTACACACCACTAGATATTCATAAGTGTTTTAGGTGTCAAACATCATATTGTATAACCTCTTCCTCTGTCTCCTATAGAGGCCTCTAACACAACCAACATTCAATAACATAAATGAACGGCGACATCTAGTGCCCACTCAGCAGTACTGCACATGTAGAGACATCTATAATAAAGAAAAACAAGCATAACTAAAATATCAAACCAAATCCAGTATAGTCTTCACAATTCATAATCCGCAGTATATCCCATAGCAGTGCCAGACACTGTGGTTAGAGGGCCTCCATAGACCAGCCAGTGCTACTACCTTGCCAACCATCCTTAGTTATCCCATAATAGTAACTGCCACAGTGAACCCCAGCCACGGTGCCCCATAATAGTGATAGCCAACCACAGTTCCTCCATAGCAGTGCCAAGCAGCTTTACTACTCACATATGTGCACAGTGCCCCTAGAACTGTGGCACACAGTCACCCAGCACTATTACAGTGACTGGTGATTCCTCTGCCACCAACATAATGCATGCCAGCTCTTTTAAACCATGTCAACAACCCAGTGCCCCCATAACAGTGACATTCACAGTGCCTTCATAATGTAATATATTTACCTTCTTAATTCCCCTACAGTTTGGGATGAGCTCTGTTTCTTCTGCAAGAAAAGGATGTTACAGTTTTGGACAAAGAGAGCTTATTGTACTTTAAACAGCTGTCACTCCGGTTCTGTAAGGGCTTTTGAAAAGCTTCTGGTTCCATTTTAACCCTTTCCAATCCAATTTGTATCCTGGTTTTCCTAGGGGGCTTACTCTTTTTCTGCTGTTATACAACGGCGCTCTATGCTGGCTAAAGCCAGTACTGCATGAGGTGACACGTTGGATAGGCTCCGACAGCAGAGAGGTTGACAATATACAGTAAGAATACCCCGACGGGCGTATTCCAACATCTGAGCTGTACAGCCTTAAATCATAATGTCTTCAGATGTCAGACAGTGGATTGGAAAGGGTTAAAGCCAATAACCTGACTTAAAGTCATTTGAAATTGGGTCAGGAATTCTGAATTTGCAGGGGAACATCAACATGTTTTTTTCTTCATGATATCACTTCCCCCCTCCCGTTTCATTAATCAAACAGCATATTTACTCCCTGATTGTCACAAATGGGTGTCTTTTTTTCCCCAGAAAAGGAGTGAAAAGATGAGCACTTGCTAAACTAATCACTCCGCTACTCTTTTAACCCTGCAGATGCTGCAGTCATTGCTAATTGTGGCATCTAGACATTTTTACAGAGAAGTTTTACGTTTGTTTCACCGGTTTACACAAGGCTTTAAACATCTAAAGAATAAAAAATGCTCATAATTAATATGGCCACATCCATATCAACCCGTACTATAAAATATTACATGTATCCAGTTTCTTCACGGAATTTACTAGATATATTCTTCCTGCAGATATGTTATATTAGAATATTATTATATATTAGTATCTGCTCAGCACCTCAATTTGTAATAAAGTTTATTCGCAGTTATATTTTAATGTTTTTTCCCAGTGAGTGGATTGTTATAAATTATTCAGAAACTTTTCTGCTTACATAACTCACATATACATAAAAATAGCACCAAAAAACAGCTTAAAAGTGTTCTGCAAAACAAATAAGCCTTGTCAAGCTCTGTCAATAAACAGATAAAAATGTTCTGGTTTTCGAATGTGGCACCAGGAAAAAGTATTTTTGTAAAAAAGTATTTATATTGTGCAAAAGTAATAAAACCTCTATAAATTTGTTGTCATAATCATAATGGCTCCTAGAATGAAGGGAACATAATAATTACACCACAAGAGATTTAAAAAAAAAATCCCAGAAAATAATGGTGAGATTGATTGTTTTCCATTCCTCCCCCAGCAAAAACATTAAGAAAACGTACTCAATGCATTATATGTACTTAAAATGAGTTCTGCTAAAAACGAGAACTTGTCTCATACAATACAAAGTGTCATACAGCTACACCGATGAAGAAATAAAAAATGCCTCTGCATTTGAATGAAGTTGTGGTTAATTCTGCACGCTGCCGCTCTATCGAAAGTCTATGGGACTAAACGATTATTGTTTAAATGTTCATCCCCCGGTTGTTAGCATGCGATTAGACTGAACAATAATCGTTCACTTTTCGTTCGGCATTCATTTCATGCAGGTATAAATATCATTGTTGGCTCATTCACTAATTCAGTTTATATATAGATAAATATAGATAGCCAATCATTGTACTCACATATGCGTGCATACATGCATACTATAACATGCGTCTATTAGAACCAATGCATTCCCTATTTGTGTGTGCACATGTCTGTGCTTTACAGGCATGTGCCTGCAAAGATAGGACTTGCGTGCACCACAGGGAATGCAATGGAGCTGCGGTTGCTGCCGGCTGCTCCATTTCAGACAATGGTCTGCCGGCACCTCGTAATTGTCTTTCAGGGAAGAGTTTTAAATATAAGCTCTTCCCTGAAAAACAACCATTTTAGTGTAAAAGAAAAAAATTACATATATATATATATATATATATATATATATATATATATATATATATATATATATACTTACCTGTCCACGCTGCCATGTCCCCTGCGGGGATGAAGAACACATCTGCCACATGAGGCAAATGTTTTCTTCATCCCCGCAGGTAAAAAGAATTCGCTGCTGCACCTGTCACATCTGTGACAGATGCAAAGAAGGAATTCTTCATCCCTGGTAGAATAAAGAATTCCCTACCACAGCTGTCACAGATGACAGCTGCGGTAGAGGATCCAGCTGCCAGCATCCTGTAATTGTTTTTCAGGGAAGGTTAAGGTTAAGGGAAGGTTTAAGTTTTAAATGTAAACGAATCACAGGCAGCTCTCTCTTAATGAATGACAGGGGAGAGCTGCCTGTGATTGGCTGAGTGCCTCAGCTACTCAGAAGCAGCTCTTTCAGCAGGCGGGAATTTAAAATCCCTGCCTGCTCAAAGAACTGCATTGCAGAGCCTGAGGACAGTGCAGAGAGGATGTGGCTGAGCCCTGGCAGCTGAAGGAAGGTGAGTATATATATATATATATATATATATATATATATATATTTTTTTTTTTTTTTTTTTTACTTTGCCTTGTTTTTCAGGGAATGGCTTATATTTAAAACCCTTCCCTGAAAAACAATTGCAGGATGCCGGCAGCTTGGTCCTCTACTGCAGCTGTCATCTGTGACAGCTGGGGTAGGGAATTCTTTATTCCCATGCAGCATGAGGCAGATGTGTTCTTCATCCCTGCAGCGGACACGGCAGTGGCGGACAGGTAAGTATATTTTTATTATTTTTATTTTTTTACACTAAAATTGTTGTTTTTCAGGAAGAGCTTATATTTAAAGCTCTTCCCTGAAAAACAATTACAGGATGCTGGCAGGGTATTGTCTTCAATGGACACGCCGGCAGCAGCTGCGGCTTCATTAAAGACAATGCGCACCTGCATACACGCGTGTTTTTGCACATACAGGGGTGCGCACATATGTACGCACCTATGTATGCACACATTCGTGTGAAGCCACTCTTAGCCAATGAAGAGAATTGCTACAAAGAGCATCTCTGGAAGACCCAGCATGCTGGTGCATTACACAGAAAACCCATTAATTTCACTTGGAAGTATGTAATACTTCATTCCCCCTGTGGTGACGCTGCAGGGAAATTGAAAACTTTATGCTAGGTTGCCTCACATAGTTGATAACTGGGTGACCACTACTAGCACCTCAGTCACCAGCTTATAGTCAGAGACTTTTGTAACAGGTAAAGATTGTCCAAAGCAAGGAGCCCCTTTGACTGTTTAATTATTAGATAGGATGAGTCATTTTGCCCTGTGTGGAAGTGTCACACTATTATTGGGCTGTATGGTTGGTGTGAAAATGCAGGATTTTAGGATTTCTTAACACATCGATCATATATAATAATATATAAAATATAACTAATCAAAAACTCAAGACACACAGCCCTGCTAGGAAAAAGAAATGAAAATGCTCCTAAATTTTTATCACTGCATTCATAATCATCAAAAGTTAAGGCCCATTTGCACGGAACGATGATCAGTCAAAATTCGCTCAAACGACAGTTTGAGTGATAGTTGTGAGCGATGATCTTTGCATAACTCTAAGTAGCTAATTAGCTACTTAAGAGTTAATGCAGTTGGAGCAGGAAACCACTGATAACTCAGAGAACAAAGCAGCTGTTTTGTATATGCAAACCGCTGCTTTGTTCTCTGTGCTTTCAGCTGGTGTCCTGCTGAGAGCTGCCAGCAGGATACCAGCTAAAAGAATGCTATCAGCACCGCGCGCTGAGATATCAGTGTGCGGCGCTGATAAGGCTCATCACTCATTTCTAGCTTGCTAGAAATAAGTGATGAATGAATACTGCATGAACAGTGCACGATGGTCGCGCGCTTAGACGCAACAGTTATCACTCAAATAGTGGTCCTAGAAGTAATAGTGCCCCAGTTAATGGCCCTAATAGTAATAGTGCCCCGTTGGCAAACCCAATTGTAATAGTGCCCTCATTAGTGGCCCCAATAGTAATGGTGTCCCTTTTAGTGGTCCAGTAGTAATATTGCTCTTGTTAATGGCCCCCAGTAGTAATAGTGTCTCTGTTAGTAGCCCCAGTAGTAATAGTGCCCCTCATTCGGTCCCAGTCACTTCGCCTTCTCTGCTGCCTCTCCGTTCCACTCGCTGTCCCTTTGGATCCCGCTGATCTACTATGGCCTCAATCCCAACAGCCGGTCACATCCTTGATGGCACATGACCACTGCAGACAATCACTGGCCTCGGTCATGCTAACACTTAGGGTTATTTAGTTTAGATAAAAGACAGCTGAGGGGCGACCTAACAACTATGTATAAATATATCAGGGGACCATACAGAGATCTCTCCCATCATCTGTTTATACCCAGGACTGGGTGTCCTCTACGTCTAGAGGAAAGAAGGTTTCTACACAACATAGAAGGGGGTTCTTTACAGTAAGAGCAGTGAGACTGTGGAGCTCTTTGCCTGAGGATGTGGTGATGGCGAAGTTGATAAAAGAGTACAAGAGGGACCTGGATGCCTTTCTTGAGCGTTACAATATTACATGTTATATCACTGATTACTTCAGAAAAGTCAGTGATCCAGGAATTTGGCTCCTACCTCATTGAGTGTTTTTTTTTGCCTTCTTCTGGATCAACATTGCAGGAAAGTAGACTGAATTAGATGGGCATGGGCACAAGTCTTTTTTCAGCCAAAAAAACCCTGTTACTATGTAATGCTTAGGCCAGGAATTGCAGCGGCATGTAATCAGCTGCAGGGAGAGCAGTGGGATCGGAAGGTACAACGAGCGGAGCGGAGAAGGTGAGGCTTTTTTGTGCGGGGGTGGAGAGGTGCGACATGCCTCCTGCTGAATCAGGGACGGTTGGGCGGCATGTCTATAGACTTCTACAGTACTTCCCTATGCCTTCGAGCCTTTCTTTATGGCAAATGGCATCAAGTAGCTTCAGTTAGCCTCCGTTCCATACGGTCTCAGATGTGGCTGGTGAGCAGAATGATGGAGCTTAGTACGCTGTTCATCCTTGTGAGAATATCAGATCTGGTGCAGAGCCCAAGATTAATTCTGCTTTTACACAACGATAAAAATGTTACCGAGAACTATTGCATCTTTGGTCACATTGTTTTAAAGTATTTAACGTTTTCTTAGGTGTATTATGCAAATACCATTATGGATTTCTGTCTCCCAAGGAGGCCTCTAATGCAGCCAATGCTCAATAAAATAAAGGAACAGCTACATCTAGTGGCCACTCCATAGTACTGCACATGCAGAAACATCTGTAATAAATGTTAATACATATCACAAAGATATGAGAGAAAAGATCTGTAAACAACTGCCTGTTTACTGTGAATGGAGGCAGTTGGGCCAGAATGATCCTCGGCCGCTGCGGCTCCATTAACTGAGCAATGATCGTTCCTGTGTAAAAACACAGGAACAATCATCACTAGGACGGTCTGTTGGTTATCACCTCCCAACAGGTCATCCCATGTAAGAGTGTGGAAAGATATGATTACCCCAGGCAGCTTGAATTCATGCCCAAGTGATTTTCCAATCACATATGTTGAAAGTTTGTTCCAAGCATCTTCTATCTTATTTTTGTGTAAAGTAATATTCTTTTGACATTACTTCTGATCTTTCCCCAACTTATTTCAGATTGTAACTAGAGATGAGTGAGCACCAAAATGCTCAGGTGTTCATTACTCGAGTTGAGCTTTTCGTAATGCTCAAGAGCTCGTTTCGAGTAACGAACCCCATTGAAGTCAATGGGCGACCTGAGCATTTTTTAAGGTGACCAATGCTCCGTATAGGGGAGGTTGTGTGATTCACCTGAAAACATCAGAAAGTGATGGAAACACCACAGAAACAGATAGGGAATGGCAGGGGCAGCATGCATGGCTGCATCTGAGGCTCCCAGGTTGCACTATTAATCCAAATTGTGGGCAAGAGCCTGGCGGTCACCCCCTAGCAGTTCACTTGGGACAGATCATAATCAGCAAGGCACACGTGCTGGCACATCTTAGCTAAGTACCACACTACCTGCAACCAAGGACAATCACTGCCTGTGGGTGACACCACTGCCTCTTCTCCAGTGTCCAACCCCCCCCCGCACGACCCTGTGTCCACAGCATACTCAAATTTTTCCCAGCGCAGCGTTCAGCTGTACTCATGCCACACGGTTGCTTGATAGCCACACCATGCTCATGTGTATTTATAAGTGCGTACTGGATGAGGAGGAACTGGAGGCACACACTGCCGAGGGTTGGCAGGGCCTGGCAGCGACCCTCTTTGAAATTGTGGGCGATAGCCCACAATGCTGATGAGAATTGCTGATAAATTAACGTACGATCATAATTCCAATCCCATGCCACCTCCATCACAAAATTGTAAGGAGCCGCCAACGAGGGCATAAAAGGGACTCAGATGACAGTACTTCTACACATCTCCACAATTCAGTAACGCATTCTAAAACAAAATATTTCTTTTAAGCAGGAGGTGTCACAAAAGTAGCCACCATAGGCACACAGTGACCCTGTGAAAGTCTCATTAAATCACTAATGCTTCCTGTGAATGCTCCAATCCAGTATCTCAGATAACTGTGGTAAAACGAGAGATAAGACATGGGGACCAGCGCTGACCCCCAGGGATGCTGCGTTTATCAGACCCAAACCAAACGGGCTGATTACCACTCAGGGTATTTTACGTCCAAAAATACGCAATGAGTTCAGTGCTGATCAGAATTGCAATTCCATGCCACCTCCGTCACAAAATTATCAGGAGACACAAACGTGGCCATAAAGCGGACTCAGATGCTAGTACTTCTAAACATCTACACAATTCAACAACGCATTCCAAAACAAAAGATTTCTTTTAAGCAGGAGGTGTCACAAAAGTTGCCACCACAGGTCTACAGTGAACCTGTGAAAGTCTCATGAAATCAGTTATACTTCCTTTGATCGCTACAAGGACAGCATAAACCATGAAGAAATTTGAGTGGCCAAACCAGACACAGTTGCACCCCGCCCAGGACCTCTGCCTCTGCCCACACCCTCATTCGGGCATCCACGTCCTCGTCCTCGACCCTTACCCCTAGTCTTCATCATGTTGTATAATGTACTGAGTCAAAATGCTACACAAACTGCGAGGTATTTTACGCACACTTTAAGCCAAAAATAGGCAGCGTAAAATGTGCACAGTCTTGTGTGTCCCTCGATCTGCACTATATAACACTTGGGCCTATTATGCAAATGATTTCAGCCATAAACAAATGAAAAATGGGAGGAGTTTTGTTAGTTCTTATTTAGTCTCTGTACACCAGTAGCAGTATACTGTATAGAAGCGGTAACAGTATGCCGTATACAGCCAGGATGTTTGTGAATGCTTTGTGTGCACTACTGGTCCTAGGCAGCCAAACTGATGATGCACACAATGAGAGGAGTTGTAGTTCTAGAAAGGACTGTTGGGTTCCAATAATTGAAATCACTTGCCACCTCCGTCATAAAATTTCATGAGCCACAAACGTGGGCATAAATGGGACTCAGATGCCAGTACTTCTACACATCTCCACAATTCAACAACCCATTCTACAACCAAAGATTTGTTTTAGGCAGGAGGTGTCACAAAAGTTGCCACCACAGGTATACAGTGAAACGGTCAATGTCTCATGAAATCAGTTACGCTTCCTTTGATCGCTACAAGGACAGCATAAACCTTGAAGAAATTTGAGTCGCCAAACCAGGCACAGTTGCACCCTGCCCAGGACCTCGGTCTTTGCCCACACCCTCATTTGGGTGCCCGCGTCCACATCCTCGTCCTCGACCCTTACCCCTAGTCTTCATCATGTTGTATAATGCACTGCGTCAAAGTGCTACGCAAATTTTTGCATACGTTTTAAGCCAAAAATAGGCAGTGTAAAATGTGTACAGTCTTGTAATATGGTGTGGATCAACAGGACACACATTTAGGCCTATAATGCAAATGATTTCAGCCAAAAACAACGAAAAAATTGAAAAATGTTAGTTCCTATACAGTCTGTGTACACCATCAGCAGTATACTGTATAGAAGTAGTAACAGTATGCAGTATACAGCCGGATACTTGTGTGCACTACTGGTCCCAGGCAGCCAAACTGATGATGTACACAATGAGAGGAGTTGTAGTCCTAGAAAGGACCATTGGGTTCCAATAATTCCAATCCCATGCCACCTCTGTCACCAAATTGTCAAGGACCACAAACGTGGCTATAAAGCAAACTCAGATGCCAGTACTTCTAACCATCTGCACAATTCAGCAATGCATTCTACAACCAAAGATTGGTTTTAAGCAGGAGGTGTCACAAACGTTGCCACCACAGGTCTACAGTGAAACTGTCAATGTCTGATGAAATCAGTAACGCTTCCTTTGATCGCTACAAGGACAGTAGGACCTATGAAGAAATTTGAGTGGCCAAAGCAGGACAATTCATTCTGTCTAGGTGTCAGATAGCTGGACGCTGTGCTGGGAAACATTTGTGTATCAAGAGTATAGGCATACCCCAGAAATATAGGTGTACCAAGAGTATAAGCGAACCCCTGAAACATTTGTGTACCAAGAGTATAGGCGAACCTTTTAAACATTTTTGTACCAAGAGTATAGACAAGGGCCGGAAATTTTGTTTACTGAGAGTATAGGTGAAGCCCGGAAAAATTTGTTTGCTAAGAGTATAGGCGAACCCTGGAAAATTTGTGTACCAACAGTATAGGTGTAACCATGAAGAATTTGTTTACCCAGAGTGCAGGTGAAACTCCCAAATTTTTTTAACATACAGCTCGTACTTGCTTAATTTGTTAACAGAGCCTGGAGGCAGCCCTCCAAAAAAAATTGTTTTTACAGAGCCTTTTGGCCCTCTGAGGAATTGGCTGTTCAGTGTGCTGACATGCTGGTTTAGGAGGAGGAGGAGGAGGAAGATCACAGGATAGACCAAGCTACTTCTCCCCTTTTTTGGGGTGATAGAGGGTGCATCATTTCCCTGTTCCAGCTTAAAGAATCTTTATGTTGCGCTGCTTTCCACCAGTGGAGAAGAGAAGTCAGCGGAAATTTAGGCTTTGTTCATCCTAATGAGTGTAAACCTGTCGGTTCTGTCAGTTGAAAGGAGGGTTCGCTTATCTGAGATAATCCCCTCAGCAGCACTAAATACCCTCCCTGATAAGACGCTAGCGGCAGGGCAGGCCAGCACCTCCAAGGCGTACAGCGCAAGTTCGTGCCACGTGTCCAGCTTTGACACCCAATAGTTTTATGGAGCAGAGGGATCACGGAGGATGTTGGTATGGTCGGCTATGTACTCCCTCACCATCCTTTTACAGTGTTCCCTCCTGCTCAGCCTAGACTGGGGAGTGGTGACACAGTCTGGCTGGGAGCCATAAAACTGGTGAAGGTCTTGGAGAGTGTTTCCCTGCCTGTGCTAGACATGCTGCCTGTTCCCCGCTTTCCACTGCTAGTTGGCCCACTGAACTATGTCCTCTACTGCTAGCATTGTCAGATGGGAACTTTAGGATCAGCTTTTCCACCAGAACCTTGTGGTATTGCATCACGCTTGTAATCCTTTCCTCTTTGGGGATTAGAGTGGAAAGGTTCTCCTTATACTGTGGGTCAAGAAGGATAAACACCCAGTAATCTGTGTTGGCCAGAATGCGTCTAACGCGAGGGTCATGAGAAAGACAGCTTAACATGAAGTCAGCCATGTGCGGAACACATCGCTTCCCTCAATAGGAGGGTGACTCTCAGTCTCCTCCTCCTCTACAGCCCATACACACTGAAAAGATGTGAAGGAATTAGCATGGGTACCCTCTGCAGTGTGGGCAGCAGTCTCTTCCCCTTACTCCTCCTCCAATACGAGAAACAGACCTAAGGGTGGTCTGGCTATCAAGCAACGTATTTTCATCCCCATCTTCTGTTCTATCTGCAAAGCGTCGGCCTTAATGCTTAGCAGCGACCTTCTCAGCAGGCAAAGCAGCAGGATGGTTACGCTGATAATGGCCGCATCGCCGCTCACGATTTGTGTAGACTCCTCAAAGTTTCCTAAACCTGACAGATGTCAGACATCCAAGCACACTCCTCTGTGAAGAACTGCGGAGGCTGACTACCACACCGACGGCCATGTTGCAGTTGGTATTCAACAACGGCTCTACGCTGCTCGTAAACCCTGGCTAACATGTGCAACATTGAATTTCATCGTGTGGGTATGTTGGACAACAGTCGATGCACTGGCAGCTGGAAGCGATGTTGCAGTGTCCTGAGGGTGGCAGCATCTGTGGTGGACTTTCGGAAATGTGCGCATACCCGAAGCACCTTGCTCAGCAGCTCCGACAAATTGGGGCAATTTCTTAGAAAGCGCTGAACCATGAGATTGAACACGTGGGCCAGGCATGGCATGTGTGTTAGTCTGCCAAGCTGCAGAGCAGCTACCAGGTTGCGCCCATTGTCACACACGACCATGCCTGGTTGGAGGTTCATTGGCGAAAGCCACAGATTTGTCTGCTCCATCAAACCCTGTAACAGCTCTTGGGCGGAGTGCCTCTTGTGCCCTATGCTCAGGAGTTTCAGCACAGCCTGCTGACGCTTCCCGACTGCAGTACTGCAGAGCCTCGAGCTACCGACTAAAGGAGACATGCTCACACATGGTAATTGAGAGGTGGAGGAGGAGGGAGGTGTTTTTGGGAGGTGGCATAATAAGCCGGAGAAACTATGACCAAGGTAGGACCCGCAATCCTTGGTGTGGGTAGCACGTGAGCGGACCCAGGGTCAGACCCAGTCCCAGCCTCCACAAGGTTAACCCAATGTGCCGTCAGGGAGATGTACTGTCCCTGCATGCCAGCACTTGTCCACGTGTTGGTGGTTAAGTGGACCTTCCCAGTAACCGCGTTGGTGAGGGCACGGTTTATATTCCGTGAGGTGTGCTGGTGTAGGGTGGGGATGGCGCAGCGGAAAAAATAGTGGCGGCCTTGGGACCGAGTACCGAGGGGCTGCTGCCGCCATGTGGTTGCGGAAAGCCTCCGTTTCTACAAGCCTATATGGCAGCATCTCCAGGCTCAGTAGTTTTGAAATATGCACATTTAGCGATTGTGCATGCGGGTGGGTGGCTGCATATTTTCGCTTGCGTGCCAATGCTCGGGTTATCGACAGCTGAGCGCTGCGCTGAGACACATTGGTGGAGGCAGTGGAGGACCGTGGAGGTGAAGGTGTGGGTGCAGGCCGGAGACGCTCGTGCCTGCATCCTGGGAGGGGGATTGCATCTCAGTGCCAGCAGGTGACACAGGGAAAGAGGCAGTGGTGTGAGCCGCAGGCAGTGAATGGCCTTCATTCCACCTATCATATTCCTGCGCATTCTGGTGGTGTTCAGGCTGGTAGTGGTGGCTCTCCTGCTGATTTTGCTGCGGCACAGGTTGCACACCGCTGTTCATTGGTCGTCTGCGCTCTCAATTAAAAACCTCTAGACTTTCGAACACCTAGCCCTCTTGCCGTGAGGAGGTGCTGTGGGGAACATTTGGTGGGTTGTTTGCCCTGATTCTCCCTCTTGACACCCCACTGCCTCTTCCAACCTGTTCTGGTTCTGCACTTGCCTCCCCCTCTGAAGCCCTGTCTTCAGTAGGCTTAGCAAGCCAGGTGGGGTCAGTCACCTCATCGTTCCCCAGCTCTTCCTCAGAATCCTCTGTCTGCCCCTCCCTCAGACTTACTGCCCTAACAACAACCTCACTAACAGACAACTGTGTCTCATCATCATCATCCACAAAAAGCTCTTGAAACACTACTTGGAAGTCCCCAGCCTCATCACCTGGACTGTGTGAAAGGTCCAAATTTTGGGCATCGGTCACGATAAACTCCTCAGGTGGCTGTTGAAACGCTTTTTCTGACTCAGGGCAGTGACCTGAGAACAGGTTCTGGGAGAATGCCTGTTCAGAATCTCTCCTTTTCCTGGAGTGACCAGGCTGGGAGGAAGGAGGAGCAGCCTGAGGATTCAGAGGTGCAGTCCCTTGGCTAGCATCAGTGGACTGTGTGGAAGACTGGGTGTTGGATAAATTACTGGACTCGTCTGATATCCACGTCAGCACCTGATTGCACTTTTGTGCTTTTAATAATGGTCTACCACGCGGATCTGCAAAATGTCAGATGAAGCTGGGGAGCGGAGATATGCAGCGCTCTACTAATCCTTAAGCAGCAGGCACTGTTTCACCCCACCTAAGACCTCGCCTCTGCCCACACCCTCATTCAGATGCCCACGTCCTCGACCTCGACCATTTCCCCTAGTCTTCATAATGTTGGATAATGCACTTGGACTAAATGCTACACAAAATGCAAGTTATAGGCCAAAGTAGATACAATAAACAGTGTATACTGTTGTTGGATAGCGTAGATTCCCACCACCCAGGCACGGGTATATACCATAGGCTTTCAGCAGGCACCAAAAATATTTCAAGTGTGTATACTGTTGTTAGATAGCATAGATTCACCGCACCCAGACATGGGTATATACTGTACGCTATCATGTCTGCCATGCTATTCTATTGCTTTCAGTGGGATCGGCGCAGTGGTTTGTGAATGAATAGCTAAGCACTAGCTGTAATTGGCTGAGTGCTCAGCCAATTAGCACAGCCCTTTCAGCAGGTGGGGATTTTTAAATCTTCGCCTGCTGAAAGTGCTGGACAGCAGTGGCATGGAGCCAGCCTCAGGACGCATCTGAGCGGCGGAGAGGTGAGTAATTATTATTATTTTTTTTTAACCAGTTAATGATGATTTTCAGGGAAGGGCTTATATTTCAAGCCCTTCCCCGAAAATCATGCAGCAGGGGTTGCCACAAACCACTATTTTCAATGGGACCGGCAGCACCAATGGGATAGCACGGCAGATTTCTGCCACAGCTGTGACAGCTGCGGCAGAAGTCCGTGACATTCTCCCTATGCTTTCAATGGGGCTAGCGCTGCTGCTCCATTGAAAACACTGGCGATATCCCGGCGTCTTTCTTGCGCTGCGAGGTGAGTGTTTACACTTGCTCTCGCAGCGCAAGAGAGAATAAAATGCCAGTGGGTATCAGCCCTCAAAATGGGAAAGGTATTTAACATTAATTATCCTAATGTCTACTATGCCCCAGAAGAAGCTGTATGGCCGAAACTCTGGGTTGGCCGGTGTATGTGACGTGATTATCACTATTATTGTGGCGCTTTTTATACTTGTTCATTGTGAGTATAATCATGAAAGATATGTAGGATCTCATCCTCTGTCCCAGAGAAACGGAAATAAAAACAGAATTAAGCGTTTCACTTTTCTTCCCCATTGATTTCAATGAGTTTTCATAAAAAAAAACAGATATATAGTTCCATTTACCTCCATTCCGTTTTCAAACAGAACAACTAGCGCATTATAAAATGGGTAAAGACTCAGACCCCCAATATCTGTATACATTTATTATTATCAATCCATAAAACACAGGCCAAGTAACAGCAAACACAAATCTCATTTTAACCTCAAAGGTAGAAATCGGCGAAGAAAATGATGTATATTTTACATAACAGATAAAGAAACTGTTGGTGCAAAGAAAAAATACATAAAGGTCATCAAGCATAGAAAGCCTGAAAGTACAAATCTAATACTGCAATCACTTCACATTGGCTCCTCCTTCCCGATCCATGATGTCAGCTATGTCCAGTTGACAGTTCTGTCGGAGCTCTTCTCACTGCTCATGGGTTTAGTGATTTCAGATAAGTTCATCTGGGGGTAAAAGGATAGAGATTTAGGCTTTAGATTGGCTCTAAGGGAAAATGAATATTGTAGCGGACACTTACTGATTTATTGGTGGTGATCGGGGTGGTGTCATCTGATGAACGTTTCTGAGTTCTGCCGAACAGTTTTCTGTACTCTTGTCTCACCTGCAAAGTACACAAAAGTGCAATAGATAACTTTGGGGCTCCAGCAAATCTTTCCATGTTTACACTCTTATGGCACACGGGCGTGGTTACAGTCCACTTTTTGGACCGAAAACCGGACGAAAATAGCATGCATTGACAGTTGTTTTTTTTTTAATGACACTGATAGTCCGAGAACAAAATATCGCACCATGTCCTATTTTTGTCCAATGAGATTAGCACATGTCAATGTGTTGTGTCCAGCAAACAGATGGGATGTCCGAGTGCAGTCTGATGCAAGTTGTATCAGCCGCGGTGGAGGATCACTACTTCCCCATGTAAAATTAGCCTAAGGCCTCATGTCCACGGGCACGTACGGTTTCCTAGTGTGGAATCCCGCAGCGGTTTCCATCCATGCACGCAGCCATGAGGCCTAAAAATACATTTTCTTACCTAAGCCGGTGGGGGTCTTCTCTGTCACGGCCGGATCTTCTTTCTTCTGCATTGCGAATGTGTCTGGGACGCGCTAGCGCCGTGTTTTTTTATTTAAAAAAAAAATCCTGCTTTCCTGCGGATCTTCAGCACTGACACATTGTCAACTGCGGATGGGACGGCTTCCATGGAAGGAATCCGCAGAAAGTGCAGCATGCTGCGATTTGTATCCCGCGCGTGCAATCCAGGATAAAATGACATCTACAGGTATATAGTTACCTGCAGATGCCCAATGATTGTCTGTGGGCATATTGAACTGCAGATTCCACAATTCAATTTTGCCCGTGGACATGAAGCCTCACAAAGTATATGTGAGTCACAAAGTATATGATTTCAAACAGCGCATCCTAGAAGAGATTACCGGCAAAGATAGTGAACAAAGAAAAAAGAGATTACTACAAGTAGTAGGGTACAAGTAGTGATAGAGGGTACAAGTAGTGGTGGAGGGTACAAGTAGTGGTGGAGGGTACAAGTAGTGGTGGAGGGTGCAAGTAGTGGTAGAGGGTAGAAGTAGTGGTGGAGGGTACAAGTAGTGGTGGAGGGTACAAGTAGTGGTGGAGGGTACATACTGCACATGCCTAAAGATGTATGAGGAGCCTTGAAACATTACCGTGTTTCTCAATAAAGTGTGTTTTAATCCACTGATCTGCCTTTGAAATGATCCCAGGTTTGTTATGAAAGACTTTTTGCCCTTGGGTAATATTAAATGTAATTTTTAAAGACACTGTCACCTACTTTTAGCTCTATAAACTATGCCTATGGGCTGAAAGTAGGTGACCCATGGAGTCCGGGGATATAAGTTATACTTATCTTCCCCGTCATGCCGCTGGTGTGAGCGCTGGAAGCCGCATACTCTATGCATTGAGAGGCATGCCAAGTAGTAAGCCCATTATAAAATTACAACGGGCAGACTACTTAGCGCTGCACCGGGAAAACCACAGGGAAGGTAATTGTAACACTTACATCCCCGGACTCCACAAGTCACCTACTGCTGGCACATAAACTTAGCTTATAGGGCTAAAAGTAGATGAAAGATTCCCTTTAAAGATGATCCTTCACAAGCAATCATTACCTGGTTATTCAGGATACAATGTACAAGGAAGATGTAGACGCCTTGCAGGCTGTTACATATGGTGAATATATAGGATATGACCACGGCACCCTCTCCAAATTGGAAGTAGCCAATACCCCAAGTACAGCCAAGAATAAATAACTGAGCCAAGGCTTTGAACGTCAGTGACCTGAAGGGGCAAGAAAGGAAAATCAGGAATGAAGTGAATGGAAACTAAAACACAGTTGTAAAGAAACGTATATTAGATCTCCAGGTGGTATTTCTTATCCTGTTACTTCTTATAGGTTTCATCACCTCTCACCGTAGCGGCAGCAGCGGGTCGTGGAGTATTACCATACCAATGCCCGGATCCCCTCACATACTAACCTACTGTTCTTCAGGGTGGACACATTTGTGTTCAGAGTGGCGAGCCGCTTCCTGAGGAGTACGATGGTGCAGACCAGGAGGGTGGTGTTGGACTAGGAAGAAGAGGAATAACATAAAAGAGAAGGTATAAGGGCTTATATAATGAGTATATCCAAATGGCTTCAATCACGTAATCATAGTGGACTACAATATATGCACAGTATGAAGGTTGTAACAAGGGGGAATACAAAGAAAATCTCTCTATACCTATGGACACATTCAGAACTACATTCAAAAGGCCCTGCGAATCAGCAGTCTTCAAAGTCTAGTGTTCATAGCAGTCAGTGTCAGAGGACGATGGGGGAAAAAAATGTGACAATAGACCCCATAGAAGCGGAATCAACTCTCATGTTATTATTTATCTGCTGATGTTCACAGATCCAACGACACTATCGCGTTTTGGGGCTAGGCTTGAAGAAGGGTCCCTATAACCCCGAAACGCGTTGCGTAGCCATCTTTATTATTACTTGTGTTTTTACTGTATCTGTATGTACAGCCCTGTTATTTGTTAACTTCGATTAAAACGACTGGAAAAGGAGTCCTGTGATTTCCTGAGCAACCTTCAGTTGGGTGACTTGGATTGGGGGGAGTTGGGTAAACCCAAGGCCCCCCCCCCCCTGTGAGGTGAATCCATAACTTTTCCATACCTTTCAGGTACTTCAGTAACATGGAGCACACAACATACCTTTTGTGTAAGATAAATCCCTTCATGGAAAAGACTTTTCCTTTGGTCGTTCAGTTTTTCCCACCCTTATTGCATCCTGCTACATCCCCGTGGGTATATGTGCTGCTGTGTTAGGAGGCCAGGAGAGGCAGACCTCATTATGCCATTCTTCTTTCCTGCAGTCCTGACAGCGGCAGATATCTACCCTCAGGAGGAGGCGCTTAGGCCCTTTTTATAGGGTGTGTTCAACTTTTCAATTAACTCTTCGGGTCACCTGTCCAAAATACGTGGTTTCTAGAGATGAACGAGCACCAAAATGCTCGGGTGCTCGTTACTCGGGACAAAATTATCGCGATGCTCGAGGGTTCGTTTCGAGTAACGAACCCCATTGAAGTCAATGGGCGACCCGAGCATTTTTGTATATCGCCGATGCTCGCTAAGGTTTTCATTTGTGAAAATCTGGGAAATTCAAGAAAGTGATGGGAACGACACAGCAACGGATAGGGCAGGCGAGGGGCTACATGTTGGGCTGCATCTCAAGTTCACAGGTCCCACTATTAAGTCACAATACCGGCAAGAGTAGCCCACCCCCCTCCCAAAAACTTTTACTTCTGAAAAGCCCTCATTAGCAATGCATACCTTAGCTAAGCACCACACTACCTCCAACAAAGCACAATCACTGCCTGCATGACACTCCACTGCCACTTCTCCTGGGTTACATGCTGCCAAACCTCCCCCCCCCCCACGCGCACGACCTAGTGTCCACAGCGCACACCAAACTGTCCCTGCGCAGCCTTCAGCTGCACTCATAGCCACACCACTCTAATGTCTATTTATAAGTGCGTCTGCCATGAGGAGGAACCGCAGGCACACACTGCAGAGGGTTGGCACGGCTAGGCAGCGACCCTCTTTAAAAGGGGCGGGGCGATAGCCCACAATGCTGTACAGAAGCAATGAGAAATATAATCCTGTGCCACCGCCATCAGGAGCTGCACACGTGGGCATAGCAATGGGGAACCTATGTGCCACACACTATTCATTCTGTCAAGGTGTCTCTGCATGCCCCAGTCAGACTGCAGTTTTTTATAAATAGTCACAGGCAGGTACAACTCCGCAATGGGAATTCCGTGTGCACCCACAGCATGGGTGGCTCCCTGGAACCCACCGCCTGCACATTAATGTATCCCATTGCAGTGCCCATCACAGCTGAGGTAATGTCATGTTTAATGCAGGTGGGCTTTGGCCCTCACTGCATGCCCCAGTCAGACTGGGGTTCTTTAGAAGTGGACACATGCAGTTACAACTCCGTGTGGACCCACGGCATGGGTGGCTCCCTGGAACCCACCGGCGGTACATAAATATATCCCATTGCAGTGCCCAACACAGCTGATGTAACGTCAGCTGTAATGCAGGTGGGCTAAAAATTAATTGGATTACACTGTAGGCGAGGGCCCCCAAAAATTGGTGTACCAACAGTACTAATGTACCTCAGAAAAATTGCCCATGCCCAACCAAGAGGGCAGGTGAAACCCATTAATCGCTTTGGTTAATGTGGCTTAATTTGTAACTAGGCCTGGAGGCAGCCCAGTTAAAATAAATATTGGTTCAGGCGAAAGTTTCAACGCTTTAATGAGCATTGAAACGTATAAAAATTGTTTACAAAAATTATATGACTGAGCCTTGTGGGCCTAAGAAAAATTGCCCGTTCGGCGTGATTACGTGAGGTTTCAGGAGGAGGAGCAGGAGGAGGAGGAGGAATATTATACACAGATTGATGAAGCAAAAATGTCCCCGTTTTTGATGGTGATAGAGAACGATGCTTCCATCCGCGGGTGCAGCCTACGTATTGCTTAGGTATCGCTGCTGTCCGCTGGTGAAGAAGAGAAGTCTGGGGAAATCCAGGCTTTGTTCATCTTGATGAGTGTAAGCCTGTCAGCACTGTCGGTTGACAGGCGGGTACGCTTATCCGTGATGATTCCCCCAGCCGCACTAAACACCCTCTCTGACAAGACGCTAGCCGCAGGACAAGCAAGCACCTCCAGGGCATACAGCGCGAGTTCAGGCCACGTGTCCAGCTTCGACACCCAGTAGTTGTAGGGGGCAGAGGCGTCACGGAGGACGGTCGTGCGATCGGCTACGTACTCCCTCACCATCCTTTTACAGTGCTCCCGCCAACTCAGCCTTGACTGGGGAGCAGTGACACAGTCTTGCTGGGGAGCCAGAAAGCTGGCAAAGGCCTTGGAGAATGTTCCCCTGCCTGCGCTGTACATGCTGCCTGATCTCTGCGCCTCCCCTGCTATCTGGCCCTCGGAACTGCGCCTTCTGCCACTAGCGCTGTCGGATGGGAAGTTTACCATCAGTTTGTCCACCAGCGCCCTGTGGTATAGCATCATTCTGGAACCCCTTTCCTCTTCAGGAATGAGAGTGGAAAGGTTCTCCTTATACCGTGGGTCGAGCAGTGTGTACACCCAGTAATCCGTAGTGGCCAGAATGCGTGTAATGCGAGGGTCACAAGAAAGGCATCCTAACATGAAGTCAGCCATGTGTGCCAGGGTACCTGTATGCAACACATGGCTGTCCTCACTAGGAAGATCACTTTCAGGATCCTCCTCCTCCTCCTCCTCCTCTGGCCATACACGCTGAAAGGATGACAGGCAAGCAGCATGGGTACCCTCAGCAGTGGGCCAAGCTGTCTCTTCCCCCTCCTCCTCATGCTCCTCCCCCTCCTCCTCCTCCTCTTCAATGCGCTGAGATATAGACATGAGGGTGCTCTGACTATCCAGCGACTTACTGTCTTCCCACGCCTCCGTTTCCGAGTGCAAAGCGTCTGCCTTTATGCTTTCCAGGGAACTTCTCAAGAGGCATAGCAGAGGAATGGTGACGCTAATGATTGCAGCATCCCCGCTCACCATCTGGGTAGACTCCTCAAAGTTTCCAAGGACCTGGCAGATGTCTGCCAACCAGGCCCACTCTTCTGTAAAGAATTGAGGAGGCTGACTCCCACTACGCCGCCCATGTTGGAGTTGGTATTCCACTATAGCTCTACGCTGCTCATAGAGCCTGGCCAACATGTGGAGCGTAGAGTTCCACTGTGTGGGCACGTCGCACAGCAATCGGTGCACTGGCAGATTAAACCGATGTTGCAGGGTCCGCAGGGTGGCAGCGTCCGTCTTGGAGTTGCGGAAATGTGCGCAGAGCCGGCGCACCTTTCCGAGCAGGTCTGACAAGTGTGGGTAGCTTTTCAGAAAGCGCTGAACCACCAAATTAAAGACATGGGCCAGGCATGGCACGTGCGTGAGGCTGCCAAGCTGCAGAGCCTCCATCAGGTTACGGCCGTTGTCACACACGACCATGCCCGGTTGGAGGCTCAGCGGCGCAAGCCAGCGGTCGGTCTGCTCTGTCAGACCCTGCAGCAGTTCGTGGGTTGTGTGCCTCTTCTCTCCTAAGCTGAGTAGTTTCAGCACGGCCTGCTGTCGCTTGCCAACCGCTGTGCTACCGTGCCGCGCGACACCGACTACTGGCGACGTGCTGCTGCTGACACATCTTGATTGCGAGACAGAGGTTGCGTAGGAGGAGGAGGAGGGTGGTTTAGTGGAGGAAGCATACACCGCCGCAGATACCAGCACCGAGCTGGGGCCTGCAATTCTGGGGGTGGGTAGGACGTGAGCGGTCCCAGGCTCTGACTCTGTCCCAGCCTCCACTAAATTCACCCAATGTGCCGTCAGGGAGATATAGTGGCCCTGCCCGCCTGTGCTTGTCCACGTGTCTGTTGTTAAGTGGACTTTGGCAGTAACCGCGTTGGTGAGGGCGCGTACAATGTTGCGGGAGACGTGGTCGTGCAGGGCTGGGACGGCACATCGGGAAAAGTAGTGGCAACTGGGAACCGAGTAGCGCGGGGCCGCCGCCGCCATCATGCTTTTGAAAGCCTCCGTTTCCACAAGCCTATACGGCAGCATCTCCAGGCTGATCAATTTGGCAATGTGCACGTTTAACGCTTGAGCGTGCGGGTGCGTGGCGGCGTACTTGCGCTTGCGATCAAACAGTGGTGCTAGCGACGTCTGGACGCTGCGCTGAGAGACATTGCTGGATGGGGCCGAGGACAGCGAAGGTGAGGGTGTGGGTGCAGGCCAGGAGACGGTAGTGCCTGTGTCCTCAGAGGGGGGTTGGATCTCAGTGGCAGGTTGGGGCACAGGGGGAGAGGCAGTGGTGCAAACCGGAGGCGGTGAACGGCCTTCGTCCCACCTTGTGGGGTGCTTGGCCATCATATGCCTGCGCATGCTGGTGGTGGTGGCTCCCCAGCTGATCTTGGCGTGACAAAGGTTGCACACCACTGTTCGTCGGTCGTCAGGCGTCTCTGTGAAAAACTGCCACACCGTAGAGCACCTTGACCTCTGCAGGGTGGCATGGCGCAAGGGGGCGCTTTGGGAAACAGTTGGTGGATTATTCAGTCAGGCCCTGCCTCTACCCCTGGCCACCGCACTGGCTCGGCCTGTGCCCACACCCTGACTTGGGCCTCCGCGTCCTCGCCCGCGTCCACGTACTCTAGGCCTACCCTTACCCCTCAGCATGGTGTATTACCAGTAGTGCAGAAACAGAACGCTGTAATTAAATGTGCCGCTTATTGGCCTGTGGTTGGAGGCTGACTTCGCTTACGGAACGCCAGGAAATAATTTTGCGCAAGCCTGCTGTAACACTTAGCTGCCTGCGTATGAATTAGGAGGACAACTACCCCCAGCAGAGACTCAGAACACTGAGGACAGTCACAGGCAGCCCAAATAGATTTTTTTCCACAAATGTTTTTGGAAAGGCTCACTGCCTATATTCAATAAATATATGTCTTCTGTCCCTGCGTCACCACTACTGGCCCTGGAGTATGTATAATTACTGCAGGGCGCAATGCTCTGCACGGCCGATATACAAAAAAAAAAAAAAAAGTGCAACACTGCAAAAAGCAGCCTCCACAGTACTGCACACGGTTAGATGTGGCCCTAAGAAGGACTGTTGTGGTTCTTGAAGCCTAAAATACTCCTAACACTCTCCCTATAGCAGCTCCGGCACCAACAGCACTTTCCCTCCTCTATGTCAGAACAAATCTGTGGCGAGCCGCGGGAGGGGCCGATTTATATACTCAGGTGACACCTGATCTCGCCAGCCACTCACAGCAGGGGGGTGGTATAGGGCTTGAACGTCGCAGGGGGAAGTTGTAATGCCTTCCCTGTCTTTGTATTGGCCAGAAAAGCGCGCTAACGTCTCAGAGATGAAAGTGAAAGTAACTCGAACATCGCGTGGTGCTCGTCACGAGTAACGAGCATCTCGAACACGCTAATACTCGAACGAGTATCAAGCTCGGACGAGTACGCTCGCTCATCTCTAGTGGTTTGGTTTCGGAAAAAATCCCCATGTAAAAGTAGAGATAGAGACACAGCCGCCACCTGGAAATAACTATTCAAGTATTACGGCTCATTCACATGGTTCGTATTCTCACCGCGTATTATGCGGTGAATAGAGTTAATGAAAAAATGAAAGTAACTGGATTTTCATTGATCCATTCACACTTATGTATAGTCATTATATACGTTATCGCATGTTACGCGTGGAATTTTATCGCGTATTATGCGCGGAAGAGCCCTATTGTTCTCTATGGTTGCGTATGATATGTAACGCCAACGTAGGTTCTAGCGTAACGGTTGAGTTTATCACGCATGTTGCGTATAATAATTTTTTTTTTTTACAGCTGACTTTTTTTTTTTTCTTGCGAGCGTAACATACAATGTACATACGCATGTATACGTGTGCAAGAAGACACACGTACGCATGGAAAATTGGAGGGATACGCAAATGCAATGCTGCAATTTACGCATACGCCTGTGTGAATGAGCCCTTACACGCAATCACTACACGCAAGTGTGACTGAATTCTTGAAAATCAATGTATTTTCGTTGACTCCGCGTATTGTGCGCACGTATATTGTGTGAGTAATACGCAATGAAATTACGCTCGTGTGAGCCTGGCCTTAGTTACAGTTACTTGATATTCTCCCTGTGAAGGTCCTGTGTTTGTCTCTGAAGGTATGTAGTTCAACATTACAGGTAGGTGCACTATATGGTGATGATATGTGGCTGTGATGATATGGAAAGGAGCAGGTGGAGAGGGTTCGGAATCCGACATCCACCTCTACATCCGTCATTATTAGAGATGAGCGAGCATTGCCCTTAGCGAGTACCTGCCTGCTCGAGACGGAAGGTTCGGGTGCCGGCGCGGGGGAGCGGTGAGTAGCGGCAGTCAGCTGGAGGGAGCGGGGGGGGGGGGGTGAGGGAGAGAGAGATCTCCCCTCTGTTCCGCCCCGCTCTCCCCCACAGCTCCCTGCCCGCTGCCGGCACCCGAACCTTCCGTCTCGAGCGGGCAGGTACTCGCTAAAGGCAATGGTCGCTCGAGCAATTGCCTTTAGCGAGTATACTCGCTCATCTCTAGTCATTATATACTGACACGTTAATAGATGCTGAAAGGATGATTTTTACTTTGAACTGTACAAAACATGATGTATAGAAAGCGAACAGCACGGTACGGTCAAAGTGAAGTGGAAGCGTTCGCTATCATAAGACAAACACAATAATATAGTCAGCAAAGTCAATAGGAAATATAGAATTTGCTCTACATTTTGACCAACTTGCGTCTTGCTCAAGCATAACGGAGGACTGTATGACGAAAGGAAAGAAGTATGGCACAAAGGGAATAGGCAGCATAGCATAATAGGTGAAGATGGCAGCCCAGAGCTGGTCCAACTGGAGTAGAATACAGCTTTAACAGCGCTAATGCAAATCAGGTTACCATGGTAGGACATTGGCATAGTGTGCGACCCTTCAAAGTCAATGGAAATGGCAAATAGTGTAGATATTGGGACAAGCCTATGCTCCTTGCACAACACACCCAATCTCAAGATCTTTGGTAGATTAATTAAACAGATCTAGTAAACAAGATAGATGAGCAAAGTATAACAGGTAGTGCAGAGCCAATGTATACAGTAGAATGTACCCGAAATAGGAGACACGCATGACTTTGGGCATATGCTCTTGCTGACTTCACTCATTATATTATAGTGTGTTTCGTTACTCTATAATACACTTCATTATTTCTCTTGCTGTGATCCTTACATCCTTCATTATCGAGAGCTGCATTCATAATTCTGCAGGTTTCAGAGCTGACCTCACCCAGCATTATTTGCAGAATCTGATCCTGCTCTGGTGATTGGCATCTGGAAAACGTACTTTTTACATCAAGCACCGAGCACTTATCTGGTATAGAGGAAACTAACTCATCCAGGATGACACTGCGATATTGAATATTTACTACGCTGTTAGGAATATAAATTTTGATGCACATATTTACCATTTTTGCAGCGTCCCATAGGGTGACTGCGGACACATGGCATAAACTGAGATACTGGGAAGGCAAGATGCTGGCTTGTCACGGCTGCTCTTACCACCCTCTCTCCCAGAGGGACGCACACAGACATGGCCAGAGCAGCGCTGGGTCTCTTCCAGACACCCCTAGCATGGGGATGCCAATAAACATTTGAACAGGCAATGAGGGTGTCACGGGTGATGCCACCGTTCCGGTACCCCCGGCATGAACATATACGAGCCACAGACAGGAGTATAGTACCTCAGGTTCCTGGGAACGGTCAGGGTCTGGAATAACTTTACTTGAATGAACACTCTAACAATGCAAGGCAAAAATAGACAGTGTTCCAAGTGCAGGTAGCGTTATAGATATATACAGACAGACTCGAAGATGAGTACCTCCGCACAGCGATCCCGGACTTCAGGACGCTTGTGTGTGTGACAATTGAAGATGTGTGTCTCCACCCAAAGGTCCCAGACTTCTGGACACTTGAGCGTGAACAATTGAAAGAACTGGAAGAGTACCTCTGCACTGGGCCTTGTGTAGGAAAGACTTAGGACTGGCACACGCTCTCGCTCTCTGGGGCTCACTTACTGATCATGCTGATCCTTGCGTTCGGGAAATCTCTCCTCCTATTCCATCTTCAACACATGAGGGCTGAAGGTGCCCCCATGTGCCTCTGTACTTTCTCTCTCAGCTCTAGAAGATGGAGCACGATGGAAGAACAACAACTACCACAACCCTTTTCCTGCTCTCAAGCACTCACATTTATACATTCACTCGCACCTCGTGATAGGATAGAATTTTTACATTTACAGACAGTCAGCTCACAGTTTGCAGATATTAACCTCTCATTTGCTGCAGCTGTGCAATACACATAACAGAATGACAAGACAATTTTGCACAGTGCACCTACATAAGACATACATGTATGGAGGGGGCCATGAAAGCATGTACTGGGCCACTACAATTTCCACTAACAACCAACACAATTATAAATGCAGCTCTGAGCTATAATTCCACAACTCAGCATTGCGACTGACCTGAATGGAGCTTTCCTGCAGCCCAGTGGTGGCCAGGAAGCTGGACCGCAGGAAAAACAGGGAAGGCAATGTAGCTCCAAACCAGCACTGTGGCACCTTCATTATCAGGATCATGGAGGTTGCACAGGTAGAAACCCCACAGATCATAATGTGGTGGCATATGCTAGCAATATGCCATGACTTTATAAGTGGGAAAATGTGTTTTAACTCTTTTGATGATCAGTTTGATATTATAGTATGTACTTACGATGATGAGCACAGCGACCGGACCAAGGAAACTCCAAATCAGAGAATCGGGCTCAAGCCAACAACTGTAGGAAATATAAGATATAATGTAAACGTTTATGGAGGTTCATCTTATATTATACATCTAATAATAAGCTTTTCTAGGCCTGTAATGTAATTTTACTCATACTGTTTCCAATATTAGCCCTATTGGAAGCAGAAGAGGATAACTGGATCAACATAAGCGTTCCACATTCCAGTTTTAGCATATGGCAAACTGGGCAGTTGCCCAGGGTCTTGTTTTTTAAGTGGTCCTTGAGAAGTAGAACCCCAGGATTTATCTGACAGGAGAGAGTTAAATCATTCCACTTCATTGTCAGTCCTAGTATTGATATGTGAGACTGTACAATAGTGCTATTTGCCATTATAAGGCAGTGTTCTGACATAATAAATTGGGTATAAAAGGACACATTTATCTATGTTTTCATAAATATATATAAGGAGGAGAGAAATGGCCTAAAAATGGGGAGTGGTGGGATAAGGGCCCTATTAAAAAAAAGAAAACCCTGCACATATATAACGTACCCCATATGGAAGTCTATGATCATCTGTCTCATGTATACACTTGTTTGAATTGCCCATATGAGAGCAGTGTGTATTGTGCCAAGGGCAAGATCAGATCCTACAAGAATAAGGCTAGGTGCGCACTAGCTGTGTGTCCAAATGTGTCTGAGAGCCTCAACTGCAACCTACCCCAGGCAGCACATGGTCACAAGTCGGTGTGCTGCCCAATTTATGTAGAGGCGGTGCATTAGTATCCCCTATTTCTCGTCTAAGACATGTCATGAGTTTTTAACGTGGATCATTGGTCTGTGTGACAAAATTGTATTGTGCATGTCCTTATACGGCCCAAAATACACTCGTGTACAGGTGGTCCAAAGAAGAGAAAAGTGAAGGAATAACTTTCCTCTGGCAGAATCTAATCTTTCTTTTAATAAAAAGTGTTTGGCTGTCACACATAGCATTCATTCATGTAAAGTCTATGAAAGTAGTAAGACTACTCATAAAGAAAATCAATAATGGACTTCTCCCGTGCTGCACCTACACCCTGGGATGCTTTTGCTTGAAATGAAACCTTTGATCCACTAGATCTGCCCTGTTCAATTGTAAGTGCTATTAAGTATCTAGGAGTAACACCTGAAATATGAAGCAGGACACCACGTAAACTTGCCTGGAGAATGCCACCTACCAGAGTGCATAGTGTCTACTGTAAGGTTCACAAATGAAATATAATTTAGACATCTGAAAAATAGCTCACTGGACTTAGATAAGCCTGAAAAGGACTTACTAGAATTTTGTGCCATAGCCATGTGGCTGAACCGCTGCGGAGATCCCAACAATGATAGCAGGAATCCCAAAACCCAGCAAACACATCACTGGGAAATTTGAGCGCCGAGAGGTCATATAATTGACAGCTCGTAGGTTCCGGACGGTCATAAACAACAGAACACTCTCTATGGACATCCAGCAGAAGGCACAGAGGAATAAGAAGTGGAGGCCACCGGTAATGATAGAGCAGAGGATCTGTATGGAATGTGGAAGAAGAAAGTGAAAGCTGAAGATGTGAAACATACGAGGATAAGAAGTATATTTTATGAGCAGTGGGTAAGTGTTCTCATCAACATGCAAGACTTCAGGAAGCTCATCTCTTGCCCAGAGTGAAGAGTAGTAACAAAGAGCATCTCTAAGGCCTCATGTCCACGGGGAAAAGAAGAATTAAAATCCGCAGCGGATCCACGCCCCATTGGAATGCATTGACCACCCGCGGGTAGATAAATACCCGCGGATGGTCAATAAAAGTGAATAAAAAAAATTCTGTAGCATGAAAAAAATGGACATGCTCCATTTAAGTGCAAGTCTCCCGCGGGGATGGCTCCCGCAGGCTTCTATTGAAGCCTATGGAAGCCGTCCAGATCCGCAGGAGACCCGCGCCTGAATTAAACTGACCTGCTCTGGGTGATGCAGATCTTCCTTCCTTCGCGGCAGGATCTTCTTTCTTCGGCCCGGCGGATGTGCCCGGCGCATGCGCGCGGAACGCAGCCGGCGTGCCGAGCACATCTGCCGGGCTGAAGAAAGAAGATCCGGCCACGAAGAAGGGAAGACACGCACAGCCCGCAGCAGGGGAGTTTATTCTTATTTTAATGCCTCATGTCCGCGGGGCAGGAGGGACCCGCTGCGGATTCTCCATGGAGAATCCGTAGTGGGCCTGATTTTCCCCGTGGACATGAGGCCTAACTCTGGAGGAACGATCTGGTACTATATTACACTGACGCCACATTGATATGAATGAGTACTATGTAATTCCTAATTTGCACTTTGGTGGTGCTGCAGGGAAATTGAATATTTACTTACAGATTACAGCTGATCACTGGGGTTCTCAGCAAGAGGACACTTTGTGATCGGTTTATTGTCGAAGAAGAAAAAAGGATTGTCAGAAGCAGAGGACCCTTTTACCATTATATTAAAGGCGTAATCTCACTTAAGACACTGTTGGCAAACCACAATATGTAACTGTCATATCTCTAATCATTGTAAACACAGTGGGGCAGATTTGCTATTGAAAATGTGCCAGATTTCTGGAAAAAATTTCTCCAGAAAACTGTCTTAGACACTTTGCACTACATTTCTAATAGGTTTTAAACACTTTCAGGCATTTTTTTTGCTGCACCTGAAAAGGGGGCAGGACTTTGCAGGAAGAAGGATATAGCGTCAATGTGACATGGGGCAAGATCTGGCAAAAACTAAGCCAACTAATTAGTAAAAAAAAGTTAGATAGTAGTATCTAAAGATGGTCCAGATTTATCTTTCAGCATGAACCACTGTGATAAATGTTACGCATTTTAACACTGTCTAAGTTTACACTTTCTATTAGACAGTATTAGTAAATCTGCCACAATATTCCAAGATTGAAGTGACAGTCGCTTCAGGAATGTGGTGCAACCAGCCATACAGTGGAGGACACGAGCAGTGAAAAATGGTGGATATCACAGTGGCATAGCTACTCCTGTCTTTCATGGACAGCAGAATGTAGCCTGAAAAAATAACAATATAGCTTTCTGGCTTTTGGGTGCTACCCGCGAAGTCAGGCAGGGCAAGATGTTAGTTGTCAGTTCATGATGCCAGCCTGTATACAAGTCAAGGCCTGTGCTGGACAAAATAATAATAAAAAATGGGGGGAAAAAAATAAGACTTTTCTTTCCCGTGAAGTGTAGTGTGGTACCTCAGTGCATATGTTTGGTGGTGGGAAGGGACTTCAGGAAGCAGAATTAATGATGAAAACATGCACAGTTTATCACAATAACAGACTTCAGATTTCTTAGTGCAAATTCAGAGTTACTTTACTTTGAGATATATTATTTCTTAAGCAAGTACTATTAGAACACGGGCAGGCATGAAGTGCTGACTTTCCATCTGGACACAAACGGGCCCTCTAACAGTAATTAAGCATGGAATTTCTTTGTAAACAGCTAATAGCACTTCATTTTAGCAGTCAGCAGGGAACACAGCTATTACCTACACCCATTTGACACTGATGTAATATCCTACCAATATGCCATCAATATCCTACAGCGAGTTAGTCCCCTTACCTGGAATATAGAGTAGAGCCCTTTCTCTAATGAAGCATGGAATAATCAATTGTCAGTAGTTTGTGGTGTTGCACTTATTCCTAAAGTGCTTATCTGGTTTAAAAACCTCATTTTCAATTACCCATTTTGAAAATTTTGAGTTAATAGTTAGGAATCCTCTATTCAAGACCCTCATCTATTACCCAAAGAAAAGTGTGGCACCAAAGATCTAGCATGCCTATGCATTACACATAAAACTCATTGATCTCACATGAGTGTTATGCCTTATTTCGCCTGTGGTGGCACTGCAGGGGAATTGAACATTTGCTGCCAGGTAGCTCTCCAAATTACAGCTGATTTCTGGAATCCTAGTAGCAGGCCACCCAGTAATCAGCTTATCGCCAGAGACCTTTGTAACCAAGGCTGTGAAGTCAATGTCAGTTTTGGGTGGAGTTCGAAACGTACCAACTAGAACCCCGGTTTCAAGAAAAAACAGTTACATATTTAATTTAGTACAATTTTTATTAATACAGAAATTTTACATGAGGTATTTATGAAGAAAGCCTGCATGCTCCGTTCTGCCAACACACTCTGACTTGACTCCCCCCTAATACGAACCTCACATGCTCGCCTCCAGGACTTCACCAGAACAGCACCGACCCTATGGAACGCTCTACCCCAAAACATCTGGACAATCCCTGATGCACGGAACATCAGACACACCTTAAAAACATACCTCTTCAAAAAAGCATACAACTCCCCTGACCTAGTCCCCCACCCTCCAATTACGTCCATCATGTACATTTTCTGCCCCCATACCTCCTGTACCACCCCACCCATCCTGATTGAGCTCCCCGCTGTGGAATAAGTTAGCGCTATACAAATAAAGATTAATATTACTATTAAAAAAGCACAGTCAGAAGTTTGGCTTGTAATAAAAAAGATTGTCCAAAGCAGAGATCCCCTTTAACTGGAGTAACAGATCTATCATGAGAAAACAGATACCAGATAAACAAGAGGAAGTTGGGGTCTACTACGGTTCAAGCAGTATTAATTTACCATGCTAGACTTTTCTTAAAGGTATTGTACCATGATTTAAAATTGCTTCACAACCACTCTATCCTTCCTGGCTGCTGCAACCAATCACTGGCTATAGAAGGCCACTGCTGTGGCCAGTGATTGGCTGCAGCTGTCACGTGTTCTGGTCAGCCGCAACAGGAAGGACAGAGTGGTTGTGAAGCAATTTTAAGTCATGGGAAGACCCCTTTAATGTTACACACTAAACCCAAAATTCTTAAAATAAATTCTTGGCTGACGCAGTTGTAACTCAATGACTTTCCTTCCACAGTATTTCATTTTAAATGTAGCTTCATCAAAGACCGTCCACCAGGAAACTAACCGAGTGATATTCTGGGCAACTTACCTTGTACCTTGTTCCACGAAATCCCACCAAAAACAGAACTTGACCCAGGAGAAGACAACTGCACAAAGCTGTCAGAACAGACGTGTGAGCGCTCCTCAGGGAGCGACAGAGGATGAAGGTGAGAAGAGACAGCATCAAGCAGAAGATAGACAGACTTAGGCCAATCTCAGAAACAATGTCATGACCAGGATCACTCTATGAAGACAAATAATAATAATGAAATATTTCATAACATTGTTAGAATCTGTACGGGACTGGGTTACGTTGGACTCACTGAGGGTCCCCCTCCACTTACACAAAACAAGTACACAACGTTTCATTGCATCATAATCTTTCTTGTTATCATTGCACACACCTCACATATGATCAGTAAGATCTAAGACATTATCTATGAGAAATAGAGCCTAGTATCAAGGGATTGTTTCCAAAGTCACCTCCAAATGGGGCCAGCTTGTAGACCTCTCAGCCAAGTATTCTGTCTGGCCCAGTGAAGGACTCCCTAGTGCTCTGGGGGTGCCAGTTGGTTAAAACCCCATCCCTCACTAATTTACCAACAGCTCTAGATTGCTAGGGATATGTATTAATTTGAAGGATTCATGGCAGTAGATTTTAGTGATAGTAATGGGTTGGTCTTTGGTGATGTCAAAATTACACTTCATTACTATAATGAACTACTGTCAGATAATTTTGGGCACATGAACTGTCTGTATGGAGGATTACATAATTCTAATACGCACTAATGAAAAAAATGTTAATGTCTGTAATAATGTTATAATAATAATCATTCAAAAACCTCACATTCTGGTGTTCGTACCCAGAGGCATCACTGAATGTCCTGGGCCCCAATGCAAAATATGTAACAGGGTCCCCACATCTACCATGTGCCATTTATAATAATGGTGTCTTCTCATGTTAAAGAGGCGCCTTGGGGCCCTTTCAGATACTAGGACTCAAGTACAACTCAAGTGCTACCTCTGCCCACCATAGTTACACCAGTTCCCATGTGTACCTGAGAGCTACACAAAGATGAGGTCACACAGACCTCACTTTCCAGCTTCCTACGGTCTTTTGCCATTTCATTTTGTAGAAAGCGAATTCTCCAGTGCCAACCACTGATTGGCTGGAAAATGGTGCTCCATCTCCATTCAAGAATTCCATACCGAATTCCCTAAAACAAACCCCTCTGTACTCTGCCTGATAACATGCTCCCTGACCTACTGACTGCAATCCCTGCTAGCCATCATAAACCGCTCCTGCAGTCATACTGTTTCTGCCGTCACACGGCTAAATGTCTGACCATTGTCTATGTGTATATCACCCCTCACTCTCCACCTCGCCATACCGTGCACATCTCCAGCCCCTTTACCTTCTGTATCACCCCATTACTTGTAGTATGTAAGCTCGTTGGAGCAGGACCCGCACCCCTATTGTTTCCATCAATTGATTACTTTGTAACCGTGGTTCTGTAATGTTTGTACTTTTGTCTTTCTGTATCCCCCCTGTCTATGTAAGCGCTGCGGAATATGTTGGCGCTATACAAATAAAGTTTATTATTATTATTATTATTATTCAAGAAGAGGTTCAGTTATCAGCAATCAATGGTGGACAGATACCACCAATCAGTCTTCAAAGAAATTCTGCTGCAACTACACGGAATAATGTGTAGTAAGAATATTAGGAGACATCTGTGGTCTATATGGTCACAGAACTCCTTGGGGCCGCTAATATTCTTATACTTTACAGTGAGTGGGGCAAAATCCCTTATATGATCATGTTCAGCGGTCAGTTCTCTGGATTGTTTAGGTTTTATCATCTCCTTGTTTGGGTCTTACCTTGCGTTGAAATGTAACTTATGCAAGGGGTTGTCTAATCAAGATAACCCACTTATACAGGCTCAGACTGGTCCATAGGGGAACAGGTGAATCTCCTAGTGGGCCCCCAACGCCCACAGGAATGGTGCAGGCACTGTATACCCTCCGCAATACATACTAATAGGCAGAGTATAGCAATATTTGCATGACAACTGTTTATTGGACCCCTAAAATAAATTTTACTGGCGGGTACTGGGCAGCACATTGCAATACTGCATCTATATGCCCTAGCAGAGATGGGACTTTTCTGGTGGGCTCGAGATGCTTTTGTATTACATGGATTGTCATTCATCTTATAGGCTACTATGAAATACTACATTTTCCTGCACTAATGTTGGGTTGGCTATGGCTTCCCTCATCAAAATCAGTTGAGTGTCCCAGGAACGGCATTTGGAGTGATCTGCTCATTGCTCTGGTGGCTATGTTTTCCAAGAGGTTGTCTTTGGTGGGATAACCCATTTAAACAAAGCAAATAACAATTTTAAAGGAGTTGAAGCAAGATTACAAGTTATTTCCTATCCAGGGAGTAGCTTGCTGATCAGTGGGAGTCTTGAGATCCCATGTCCCCCATCCTTCTCACGGTGGGCTTACTAAACCTCCCCACAGTTAGGAGGAGACTGAATGCAGTGCTGGTCACTCAAGCGCATTTGCACTCTATTCATTTTCAATGGGATTCCAGAGATATTCAAGCGGCACGCGCTTGGGTATTTCCGTCAGCCTCATTGAAATTATTGGAGCACTGTCTGCGAATGTTCAGTCAGCACTGTTTATATACTGACATCACTGCAGAGGAAGAAGCAACCCCCACAGTGACAGGCAGAACAGGACATGGGAGTCCTGTTCTGCAGCTTGGTGGGGTTCTTAGAGTGAAACCCCCACCGATCAGCAAGTTATCACCTATCCTACAGATAGGTGGTCACTTGCAATTTTCGTACAACCCCAGCAGTGACCCATAACACAACTGACTCTCCTTAATCACCACTGATCAAAATTTCAATGGAACAGTAAATTAGAGGTCCATTTGCACTTAGCTTTGTTCAAAATCATAGCCCTTAATTACCTCATGTTTTGCTGGCATCAAAAGTAATGCAAAGCTGGATAAATGGTTGCAGGAGCATGTCGTGTGTGTGCTATTAGATTCAGAAGACTTTTTGATACATCCGTCTTCACTCCAATTATTCTTTTTAGGGTCCCAGAAGACACAGGTCAGCTCCTGAGAGGACTTGGGAACCTGAAATGATAACAATTTAAGACCTTCATTAATAAGGTTGTGCTCGTTACTGTATTCCTAACACGCTGGAGCATTGGGGAAAGTCATATGAACTACATCCATAGACATGAAAGCTTCCCAGTTGTTGCTGTTGAACGATTAAGTGAGATAAGGGAAAGATTTCCATCGTCCTCATTTACAGGACTTGTATGGAGGCCTAGAGCTCTGATTTCCCTCCCATGATCATGATTGACCCATACGGATTCCCTTGTAGCAGAGCACAAATCATTTTCTGATTGGCATTTCTCAAATTGGCATTTTGTGCAATGGTTTACAGTTGTAACTATTAAACCTGTTGATACATTTTCACAAAAGGGACTAGAAAAAAATCTAACCTCCTCAAAAATACCTTTGTATGCCAGGCTGTTTCATACCTAAAGGACCAGAGACTTTTTAGGTATTACCCATGTGGTGGTTCTACCATCCTATTTTTTTTGTCTTCAGCTACCAAAATCATTTTTGGTGTGTTTTTTTTTTTCCTGTGACATACGCCTATTTTTTATATATAGTTTATTCCCTGACTTTTTTTTGCTTTTTTAACATTTATAGTTTTTCTTTAAATTCGTATATTTACACTAAAATTAAGTATGGGGATGGGTTCCCCATTTTGTTTCGGACCTTTTGATATATAATATGTACACTTTTGGATTACAGGGTACATACGGCGATGGTTTTGATTGGCGTTGCCTTTGGGTCATTTTCTTTATAATGTATATATTTTTATTTTACTAGATTGAGCCAACGTTCTCTACATGAACATAAAATGTTTGGAAAATTGTAGTAAAGGTTTTAAGAACTGGTTATTTTAATTGGCAAGGACTTCAAGATAAACTATATTTTCAGTGTACAAACGTCCATCGGAGCGTATCCCTTGAAGTAAATCAGGGTATATTTAGACTTTTAAGCTCTCTTTCTTGGTGACTCTCGAAAAAGCTACATACAACATTCCATGAATGAACACAGGGCACTCAAGGTGAATTCAAACATTGTTGAAAGTCTGTCCCTGAGATTTGTTGATCGTAATCGCAAAGGCCAGTCAAAGCGGAAACTGTCTTTGTAAATAAAAAGGGCAACTCGGTTTCAGGAGATGTTAGCTTCATTTTCGAGATAATTGCCTCAAATCCTGCTTCTTCACCGGGTATAGCAGTACAAACCAGGCAATGATTTTGAATCTCTTTCACACTTAACCGAGTTCCATTCAATAAGCCCTCTTTCAAGTTAAGGTTTCTAATCAGCATTATGATAGCTCCAACTTTTAGAGTTAACTTAGGGGGTAGAAAGCCTGAAGGAGTAAGTGAATTGAGAAACTCAGTTGGATGGTTGACTGCTGTAGATAGATCATCGCACTCAATAAAATCAATTGAATTAAAAGTTACTGAGCTACCATTAATTCGGGATATAACTAGAGATGAGCGAGCACCAAAATGCTCGGGTGCTCGTTACTCAGAACGAACTTTTCGCGATGCTCGAGGGTTCGTTTCGAATAACGAACCCCATTGAAGTCAATGGGCGACCCGAGCATTTTTGTATTTCGCCGATGCTCGCTAAGGTTTTCATGTGTGAAAATCTGGGCAATTCAACAAAGTGATGGGAACGACACAGCAACGGATAGGGCAGGCGAGGGGCTACATGTTGGGCTGCATCTCAAGTTCACAGGTCCCACTATTAAGCCACAATAGCGGCAAGAGTGGGGCCCCCCCCTCCCAAAAACTTTTACTTCTGAAAAGCCCTCATTAGCAATGCATACCTTTGCTAAGCACCACACTACCTCCAACAAAGCACAATCACTGCCTGCATGACACTCCGCTGCCACTTCTCCTGGGTTACATGCTGACCAACCGCCCCCCCTCCCCCCCACAGCGCACACCAAAGTGTCCCTGCGCAGCCTTCAGCTGCCCTCATGCCACACCACCCTCATGTCTATTTAGAAGTGCATCTGCCATGAGGAGGAACCGCAGGCACACACTGCAGAGGGTTGGCACGGCTAGGCAGCGACCCTCTTTAAAAGGGGCGGGGCGATAGCCCACAATGCTGTACAGAAGCAATGAGAAATATAATCCTGTGCCACCGCCATCAGGAGCTGCACACGTAGGCATAGCAATGGGGAACCTATGTGCCACACACTATTCATTCTGTCAAGGTGTCTGCATGCCCCAGTCAGACTGGTAATATGCACCTTAACAGTAACCGCGTTGGTGGTAATGTGGTGGTGACTGCGGACCTAGTAGCACGGTTGTATTTTGTTGGTTTTCGGAATGCGGCCAGGATTAAGTGGGCCGTGGCGGGGGGATGGTGTCGGTAAAGGTGAAATTCTTGGACTGCCACCAGACGAACCAATGCAAAGGCATTTGCCAAGAATGTTTTCCCTGTTGGAGGAGGAGGGGGATGTTTTTGAGGCACTACGTGTCCTCTCCACGTGTCCGTGGTTATATGCACCTTAACAGTAACCGCGTTGGTGGGAAATGGCCTCGCCGCCATCATGTCTTTGGGAAGCCTCTGTTTCCACACCCCAGAGACATACCATTAGCAGCGGTATAGGCAGAGCCCAGAATTAGTAACATTTCAGCCGTAGCATTAGGACAGGCCCCACTAACATATCACTAGCAGCATTATAGGAGGAGCGCAGTCTTCGTTCCATGTCAGCAATAGTAGCACTCAAGACAGGCCCCAGTAACAATTCTGAAGCAGCAGTATAGTGGGAGCGCAGTCTTAGTTCCATTTCAGTAGCCTTAGTATAGCCAAGGCCCAAGTTACATTTATGTAGCTAAAGTGTAGGCCAACCCCACACACACTTCTGTACCATGAGTGCAGGCGAAGAACATACAAATTGCTATGATTACACTGTAGGTGAGGGCCCCAAAAAATTGGTGTACCAACAGTACTAATGTACCTCAGTAAAAATTGGCCATGCCCAACCAAGATGGCAGGTGAAACCCATTAATCGCTTTGGTTAATGTGGCTTAAGTGGTAACTAGGCCTGGAGGCAGCCCAGTTTAACGAAAAATTGGTTCAAGTTAAACTTTCAACGCTTTTAAGAGCATTGAAACATATAAAAATTGTTTCGAAAAATTAGATGAGTGAGCCTTGTGGCCCTAAGAAAAATTGCCCGTTCAGCGTGATTACGTGAGGTTTCAGGAGGAGGAGCAGGAGGAGGAGGAGGAATATTAGACACAGACTGATGAAGCAGAAATGTCCCCGTTTGGATGGTGAGAGAGAACGTAGCTTCCATCCGCGGGTGCAGCCTACGTATTGCTTAGGTATCGCTGCTGTCCGCTGGTGGAGAAGAGAAGTCTGGGAAAATCCAGCCTTTGTTCATCTTGATGAGTGTTGGCCTGTCGGCACTGTCGGTTGACAAGCGGCTACACTTATCTGTGATGATTCCCCCAGCCGCACTAAACACCCTCTCCGACAAGACGCTAGCCGCAGGACAAGCAAGCACCTCCAGGGCATACAGCGCTAGTTCAGGCCACGTGTCCAGCTTCGACACCCAGTAGTTGTAGGGGGCAGAGGCGTCACCGAGGATGGTCGTGCGATCGGCTACGTACTCCCTCACCATCCTTTTACAGTGCTCCCGCCGACTCAGCCTTGACTGGGGAGCGGTGACACAGTCTTGCTGGGGAGCCATAAAGCTGGCCAGGCCCTTAAAGACTGTTGCACTGCCTGGGCTGTACATGCTGCTCGATCTACGCACCTGCCCTGCTACCTGGCCCTCGGAACTGCGTCTTCTGCCACTACCGCTGTCGGATAGGAATTTTACCATCAGCTTGTCCGCCAGGGTCCTGGGGTATAGCAACACTCTCGAACCACTTTCCTCTTCGGGAATGAGACTGGGAAGGTTCTCCTTATAGCGTGGGTCGAGCAGTGTGTACACCCAGTAATCCGTAGTGGCCAGAATGCGTTGAATGCGAGGGTCACGAGAAAGGCATCCTAACATGAAGTCAGCCATGTGTGCCAGGGTACCTGTACGCAACACATGGCTGTCCGCACTAGGAAGATCACTTTCAGGATCCTCCTCCTCCTCCTCCTCCTCCTCAGGCCATACACGCTGAAATGATGACAGGCAAGCAGCATGGGTACCGTCAGCAGTGGGCCAAGCTGTCTCTTCCCCCTCCTCCTCATCCTCCTCATGCTCCTCCTCCTCCTCCTGAACGCACTGAGATATAGACAGGAGGGTGCTCTGACTATCCAGTGACATACTGTCTTCCCCCGGCTCGGTTTCCGAGCGCAAAGCGGCTGCCTTTATGCTTTGCCGGGAACTTCTCAAGATGCATAGCAGAGGAATGGTGACGCTAATGATTGCAGCATCGCCGCTCACCACCTGGGTAGACTGCTCAAAGTGTCGAAGGACCTGGCAGATGTCTGCCAACCAGGCCCACTCTTCTGAAAAGAATTGAGGAGGCTGACTCCCACTGCGCCGCCCATGTTGGAGTTGGTATTCCACTATAGCTCTAAGCTGCTCATAGAGCCTAGCCAACATGTGGAGCGTAGAGTTCCACCGTGTGGGCACGTCGCACAGCAGTCGGTGCATTGGCAGATTAAAGCGATGTTGCAGGGTGCGCAGGGTGGCAGCGTCCGTCTGGGACTTGCGGAAATGTGCGCAGAGCCGGCGCACCTTTACGAGCAGGTCTGACAAGCGTGGGTAGCTTTTCAGAAAGCGCTGAACCACCAAATTAAAGACGTGGGCCAGGCATGGCACGTGTGTGAGGCTGCCGAGCTGCAGAGCCGCCACCAGGTTACGGCCGTTGTCACACGGCCGTTGTCAACCATGCCCGGTTGGAGGCTCAGCGGCGCAAGCCAACGGTCGGTCTGCTCTGTCAGACCCTGCAGCAGTTCGTGGGCCGTGTGCCTCCTATCTCCTAAGCTGAGTAGTTTCAGCACGGCCTGCTGACGCTTGCCCACCGCTGTGCTGCCACGCCGCGCGACACCGACTGCTGGCGACGTCCTGCTGCTGCTGACACATCTAGATTGCGAGACAGAGGTTGAGGAGGAGGAGGAGGAGGAGGGTGCTTTAGTGGAAGAAGCATTCACCGCCGAACATACCACCACCGAGCTGGGGCCCGCAATTCTGGGGGTGGGTAGGACGTGAGCGGTCCCAGGCTCTGACTCTGTCCCAGCCTCCACTAAATTCACCGAATGTGCCGTCAGGGAGATGTAGTGGCCCTGGCCGCCTGTGCTTGTCCACGTGTCCGTAGTTAAGTGGACCTTGCCACTAACCGCATTGGTGAGGGCGCGTACAATGTTGCGGGAGACGTGGTCGTGCAGGGCTGGGACGGCACATCGGGAAAAGTAGTGGCGACTGGGAACTGAGTAGCGCGGGGCCGCCGCCGCCATCATAGCTTTGAAGGACTCCGTTTCCACAACCCTATACGGCAGCATCTCAAGGCTGATAAATTTGGCTATGTGGACGGTTAACGATTGAGCGTGCGGGTGCGTGGCAGCGTACTTGCGCTTGCGCTCCAACAGTTGCGCTAGCGACGGCTGGACGGTGCGGTGCGAGACATTGCTGGATGGGGCCGAGGACAGCGGAGGTGAGGGTGTGGGTGCAGGCCATGAGACGGTCGTGCCTGTGTCCTGAGAGGGGGGTTGGATCTCAGTGGCAGGTTGGGGCACAGGGGGAGAGGCAGCGGTGCAAACCGGAGGCGGTGAACGGCCTTCGTCCCACCTTGTGGGGTGCTTGGCCATCATATGTCTGCGCATGCTGGTGGTGGTCAGGCTGTTGGTGGTGGCTCCCCGGCTGATCTTGGCGCGACAAAGGTTGCACACCACTGTTCGTCGGTCGTCAGGCGTCTCTGTGAAAAACTGCCAGACCTTAGAGCACCTCGGCCTCTGCAGGGTGGCATGGCGCGAGGGGGCGCTTTGGGAAACACTTGGTGGATTATTCGGTCTGGCCCTGCCTCTACCCCTGGCCACCGCACTGCCTCTTGCAACCTGCCCTGCTGCTGCCCGTGCCTCCCCCTCTGAAGACCTGTCCTGTGTAGGCGTTGCACACCAGGTGGGGTCAGTCACCTCATCGTCCTGCTGCTCTTCCTCCGAATCCTCTGTGCGCTGCTCCCTCGGACTTACTGCCCTTACTACTACCTCACTGCAAGACAACTGTGTCTCATTGTCATCGTCCTCCTCACCCACTGAAAGGTCTTGAGACAGTTGCCGGAAGTCCCCAGCCTCATCCCCCGGACCCCGGGAACTTTCCAATGGTTGGGCATCAGTGACAATAAACTCCTCTGGTGGTAGAGGAACCACTGCTGCCCAATCTGAGCAGGGGCCCGAGAAAAGTTCCTGGGAGTGTTCCCGCTCCTGAGCATGTGTCATTGTAGTGGAGTGAGGAGGCTGGGAGGAAGGAGGAGCAGCAGACAGAGGATTCGGATTTGCAGCACTGGACGGCGCAGAACTGTGGGTGGATGATAGCTTGCTCGAAGCACTTTCTGCCATCCACGACAGGACCTGCTCACACTGCTCATTTTCTAATAAAGGTCTACCGCGTGGACCCATTAATTGGGCGATGAATGTGGGGACGCCAGAAACGTGCCTCTCTCCTAATCGCGCAGCAGTCGGCTGCGACACACCTGGACCAGGAGCTCGGCCTGTGCCCACACCCTCACTTGGCCCTCCGCATCCTCGGCCGCGTCCACGTCCTCTAGGCCTACCCCTACCCCTCAGCATGCTGTATTACCAGTGATTTGATTTCCCACGCAGGAAATAAATTGGCGCAAGCCTGCCGGCCAAATATAATTTTTTCGCTTTTTTGCAAAGGGAAGGCCCTACTGCGTATATTCAATGAACAATAACTTTTATAACTGTGGTGTGGCCCTGAAAAAGTGTCACACAACTTTAGTGTAGCAGAGTTATTAACTCTGGCAGAGCAGGTATTTGCCAGTCAGGAAAGACAATGGCGCAAGCCTGCAGTAAACCGTAGCTGGTTGCCTTTGATTTTTGTACGTTCTCCACGCAGCACACACGTACACGGAGACCTTAGGACTGACACAGGCAGGCCAAATATAATTTTTTCGCTTTTTTGCAAAGGGAGGGCCCCACTGCGGATATTCAATGAACAATACGTTTAATAACTGTGGTGTGGCCCTGAAAAAGTGTCACACAACTTTAGTGTAGCAGAGTTATTAACTCTGCAGAGCAGGTATTTGCCAGTCAGGAAAGACAATGGCGCAAGCCTGCAGTAAAGCGTAGCTGGTTGCGTTTGATTTTTGTACGTTCTCCACGCAGCACACACGTACACAGAGACCTTAGGACTGACACAGGCAGGCCAAATATAATTTTTTCGCAAATTTGCAAAGGGAAGGCCCTACTGCGTATATTCAATGAACAATAACTTTTATAACTGTGGTGTGGCCCTGAAAAAGTGTCACACAACTTTAGTGTAGCAGAGTTATTAACTCTGGCAGAGCAGGTATTTGCCAGTCAGGAAAGACAATGGCGCAAGCCTGCAGTAAACCGTAGCTGGTTGCGGTTGATTTTTGTACGTTCTCCACGCAGCACACACGTACACGGAGACCTTAGGACTGACACAGGCAGGCCAAATATAATTTTTTCGCTTTTTTGCAAAGGGAGGGCCCCACTGCGGATATTCAATGAACAATAACTGTGTTGTGGCCCTGCCTACACAATTCTGTCCCTGTAGTATCAATGGAGGGTGCAATGCTCTGCACAGACGATTTTTTGAAAAAAAATATATGCAACACTGCTAACAGCAGCCAGCACAGTACTGCACACGGTTAAATTTGGCCCTAGAAAGGACCGTTGAGGTTCTTGAAGGCTACGCTCACTCCTAACACTCTCCCTGCCTAAGCACCACTTCTGTCCCTAATACCGGGTGCAATGCTCTGCAGTGCCGATTTTGAGAAAAAAAAATAAAAAATTTCCACTGCTAACAGCAGCCTGCACACAGGTAGATGTGGCCCTAAGAAGGACCATTGGGGTTCTTGAAGCCTACACTCACTACAAACACTCTCCCTACAGCAACTCCAATAGAACAGCACTTTCCCTCACTAACTCACACGGCATCTGAGGCGAGCCGCGGGAGGGGCCGACTTTTATACTCGGGTGACATCTGATCGCCCCAGCCACTCACAGCAGGGGGGTGGTATAGGCCTTGAACGTCACAGGGGGAAGTTGTAATGCCTTCCCTGTCTTTCAATTGGCCAGAAAAGCGCGCTAACGTCTCAGAGAGGAAACTGAAAGTAACCAGAACACCGCGTGGTACTCGTTACGAGTAACGAGCATCCCGAACACCCTAATATTCGCACGAATATCAAGCTCGGACGAGTACGTTCGCTCATCTCTAGATATAACCTTATAGTTTAGATGCTCAACATCTTCGTTAAGTGGACTAAGGATAACTTTTGACAAATTAGTTTGGAAGTCTTTTATATGAATGTTGGCACCATAAATCTTGTCAATCAAGTATTTAGTCAAAATACATTCTTGAGGCACATTGATGCTGAAAGGTGATATTTTGTTGTTTATGGGCAATCTTCCACTTCCAAGTTTAAGGCAGCACTCGGCGTAGTTAACTTCATCCGCACCAACTCGAATGTTTTGTGTCAAGTGTCTTACTGTAACATGAGTCCAACATTTGCTTTCTGTGAAAGACTGTTCAACGATTGCGTTTTGGTTTCCATGTTTGATAACAGGTAGAACTTGCCTGAAGTCTCCACTAAAAACAACAATTTTTCCACCAAATGAATCTGTGTAATTATGGAAGCAATGCATTCAAACACAAGTTGGGTTTCTGTCTCCAAATGGACCATGAATCATCATTTTTGTTACCACTTCATATAATTCTGGTGCATCGCATGGGTCCAGGATTTTAGCGAGTATCAGGCAATTTGATGACATGTTTGGATTTTACTGTCTCTGTAAGCCAGTGTTTCTCAACTTCAGTCCTCAGGACCCCTCTACAGGTCATGTTTTCAGAATATCCTATAGTACGGACACCTGTGGCAATGTGTGAGGCACCAGCAATAATTATATCACCTGTGCAATACTGAGAAAATCCTGAAAACATGACCTGCTGGGGGGCCATGAGGACTGGAGTTGAGAAACCCTGCCAAGGGTCAATAAAATGTGTGCATGAGGTAGACCACGTTTCTGGAACTTAATTGTATACATGAATGCTTTGTGAGAACCAAAGAGCTTGTTAATTGTGAGGTCTTGCATCCATGCTTTCTGCTTCTCCTTAAACATTCAAACAGTCCAATCAGGTCTGGACTGTGGAGTTGATCCTCAAAATTAATTTTGTACTCTGGCCAATCAGGATTGCAAGTAACAGTAATGAACAAATCCTGTGCATCCGAACCATCACCATTACATCTTGCTTATTTTGGTAATAGTTTTGAGGACTGCCTGTGAAAGCCGATGGTAAATATATTTGATTGGCCACTTATGTCTGGCTCTCTGTGAGCGAGTTGATCAGCAAGTCCAGCATAGGTTTCAACATGTAAAGTTGACTGGTTAAACTTTATGCAGTTTAAACAATATTGTTCAACTTTTAAGAAAGCATCAATAGCATACTGTTCGAAGAGTTTACCATTTGCATGAAGAATGCTGAAGCCTTCACGGATCGCCAAGTGATATTGGCAGAACTGAAGTTGTGTAATAGGGTTTCATTCTGTTGAACTTAAATGAACTTGCCAACCACTGTATGGCATCCCACTTTCCCACCCATGGGTGCCATAAGGGAATAGAAGTTGGTAAACCAAGGGATTTGCAAAGTGAACTGGTAACAGGTAATATCTACATTTCACCAGCTTCTCAGCTTAAGACAAAAAAAATCACAGAGGTGAGGGAAAAAACAAAGACATTATTTACAGAAAAAGCCAAAAATACAATACCTGAAGGTCTGCAAAGCAGACACGGTCGCCATAGGCACAATCGCCATAAGGCAGGCACAATCGCCACCGGCACAATCGCCGTGGGGCAGGTGCAATGGCCGTAAGCCCCGGAGATTGTGCCTGCCTTATGGCGATCGTGCCTATGGCGACCGTGTCTGCTTTGCAGACCTTCAGGTATTGTATTTTTGGCTTTTTCTGTGAAATCAGCTTAAGACAATATGCTATTCTGAAGTCATCTCTCCATTGGTTAATTGAAAAACGGTTTCCACTTGGTCAGCTGTTGGAAGGTTTCATCTTCTATCAGCTCCACCGATATCAATTAATCTAAGGTTGATTTCATCTTGACATCCCCCGCTGTTTTCGGTGTGATAATTGGCAGCAGATTTGAATTGATGAATGTAAGGGTTACAGTCCAATAAAATTTGTTGAATTTTATCCAAAAGATCTTTTGAAAGGTTTTCATTTGCTGGTATTGATTGTCTTTAATTTGCTGCCTTTTCAAAGTCCAGGACCCAGTTTTGAGCAAAGCGCCACTGTTCACCAGGATTAGGATGAAGTGATCAAAGATGATGGTACACTTGTCCCTCAACAGTAAAACGTTTTGGACCTGAACCAAAGTGGCGCTGCTCAGCCGTAAATGCTGCCACAGCCATGCCGCTGTTTGGTTGATGGGTGTGTTTCAAGTATTGAGGACTGGATGCTGTTAACTCTTCAAATGGAGGATGGATTGGGAATGTTTCCAATAGGAGCTTTCCATTCCGGTAACACAGTTTGTAGTGGTCACGGTTCCATTCAGATTGCAAGTGGCGGGCGTAATGCTGGCAAATGTTGTCCATAGATCCCAGAGTTTGAACTGCAGTATGGAGTGATGTTGACCTACTAGAGATACACTTGCGATTATCGGCTCTATGTAGTCGAGCCAAGGATTAGACTTGAGCTGTTCATCGTCCACGGCTTGGTCTTCCATGTTTTGGGGACATGGCAACAGTCAAACTGGCAAGCACAGCTCTTGATATGAACGTCGCTTATCACAACTTGACTTTCCCTAGTGGCGCGGTTGGCTGAAACACAACAGCACAAAGGCCATTTTTTGTTTTTTCATTTATTGTTTTTTCCTCCCAACTTTCAAAAAAATTCCAATTTTTAATTTTTCCTTTTACATAGCTACAAGAGGGCTCTTGTTTTCTGGAAGATCACTTCCTGGTTACGGGATTCATAAATTCGGCCTCCACAAAGAGATGGCTGCGATTGGTTCTTCCAGCGCTGCATTGCTTGGCAGAACCAATCACAGCCGTTGTGGAGACGGGATTTATGAATTGGCTGAGCTGCGGACGTTGATATGAACATCGCTTAGCAACACTTGACTCTCTCTAGCGGCGCTGTTAGCTGAAGCACAACAACGCCACCAAACTTAACATAGGAACTTTGGCCTGACAGTCACTCAATACATCGAACTCAAATTGTAGGATTTTACGGCAGTGATGAGGATGTCACAAATCTAACACCAAAATCATCCACCAAAGGACACACAAAGGGGTCAAAGAGTGGTGCAAGAAAAAGCCTGCAGGCATTTTTATATTAGATTCTGTAATTTTGTTTCACTTATTTTTGTAACCATTTTCTTTTACTATCTATGTCTCCATGATGTCATATAAGACCACTGGGAGACATTTACATTGTTTTTGTTTTTCAATTTGACACTTTTTCACTGTAGCTGGGGCATCCATAGGAGCCTCAGTTACAGGGCAAGACATTCCCCTGTAGTGACATCAGTCACTAATAGAACTGATCAGGGTCTGTAAGGACCATGCAGCTCTGCTGTGCCAAGGGATCTCAGTGGTCACGTGATCACCGGGTCGCATAGTGGAAGAAACACTTCCACTTTCACTTCTTGGTACATAGCGCTCACTGAGCGCTATGTACCCAGGAAAGGAGAAGGCAGAAGCAGTTGAAAAAAAGCTGCTCCCTTCTCCTTCGGGTTCTCAGCTGTGACTAACAGCTTGCAACCTGACCTGCTCCTGCTTGATTGCAACAGCAGAGCCTTTAATCCCATGCCGTATTTTTGCTATCGGCGGAGATTAAAGCCCATGACTAAGCGTCATAAATTTACTGTACTTGGTTCTAAAAGGGTTAAACATGCATTGCCTACTGAATTGTTAAGCTAACCCTGATCCTTATTATACAAACCTGAATATGTGCAAGCTGGAATGTGACATTTTCAGTTAGCTTTCCGGTAATGGCACCAGTGACCACCCTTGAATTGATTACAAGCACCTCATCCTCTTCTTCAAAGGGAGATAATTTTCCATTTAAGCTGGATTTGAGGTCTTTGTAGACAATAAATATGGCACCATCTGAAAGAACAAAGTCAATATATACAATCCTTTATCTATGGTATAGGAGCAGGGTAGGAGCAGGATTGTGGCAACCAAGCTACTACAGTTGGTTGCCACGAGCAGGCAATGAAATAATGCTCGTGATCCTACTATATGCAGTCTGCAGCTCTATTTATGCAACTTTACACCCATACTGATGTCACAGGAGCCGTGGTGCAAGTCACAGTTTTTGCAACCTGCAACCCATGGTCCGGACAACCTGCGACTTGCACTACGACTCCACTAACTTCAATGTAAGAATAAGGTTGTAGGGCTACACAGCAGTCTTCGAACAGTAAGCAGCAGCACGCCCTTTGGAAAAACTTTGAGTGCTCACCCCCAGGCCACACCATAAATTGCCCATATACTCATAGAACAGCACAAATAGCACACACTCCAGGATCCAATGCAACAATGGGTACTTTATTGGATCAACTCCAGATGTCAACAATAGAGCAACATTTTGGGCGAATTGCCCTTTATCAAGCTACACAAAAAATTTGCATATGTGATTGTGCAAGTGCAGGTAAAACAAGCTTCAATTAAATACATGCACATAAGGAGTGCATAGAAAGAGATATCTAGGTAGTTGGAAGTCCAAAGGTAAGAAATATATGGACAACTGGAGGGCTGAGAGATATAAAAAGAGAAATAGCGTATATACTGTATAAATAAATAATATACCATATATACTCAAGTATAAGCCGACTTTTCAGCACATTTTTTTATGCTGAGAAAGCCCCTCTCCACTTATACTCAAGTGAGGGACTAGGTAGAGAAAAAAAAAAAACACACAATCCTCACCTTTTCAGCCGGCATCTGTGTCCCCGGCGCAATGGTCTCCCTGGCGGTGCGGCAAGCTGCTTTGTAATTCTCCCCGCTATGATTTCTCTGCTCGGCTTTGAATTCCCCAACGTCAGCTAGTAAGTGCTGTGATTGGATTGAGTGCCAGCCAATCACAGCCGGCGCTTGATCATTCACAGCCATTCAGTGAAGGACATCACTGAATGGCTGTGATTGGTTTATCGAGCACCGGCTGTGATTGGCTGGCACTCGATTTAATCACAACACCTACTAGATGATGACAGGGGAATTCAAAGCCGAGCAGGGAGATGACAGCAGGGAGAATTACAAAGCAGCTTGCCGCACCGCCGGGGAGACCATCGCGCCGGGGACACAGACGAAGTCTGGGAGGTGAGTATTGCGTTTTTTGTTTTTTTTTACCTAGTCTAGCTAAGCTTATACCCAAGGCACCTAGTTTTTCCAGTTTTTTTGTGGTGAAATTAGGTGCCTCGGCTAATACTCGGTTCGGCTTATACCCGAGTATATACGGTATATATACACACACAAAATTGGCAAACCAGGGGAAAAAAATAAAAGCAGGAAAAGAAAAACAATAATACCCAGACAAACACTAGGAGGGATAGTCTGTAGAGATGAGCGAACTAACTCGTCCGAGCTTGATATTCGTGCGAATATTAGGGTGTTCGGGATGCTCGTTACTCGTAACGAGCACCACGCGGTGTTCTGGTTACTTTCAGTTTCCTCTCTGAGACGTTAGCGCGCTTTTCTGGCCAATTGAAAGACAGGGAAGGCATTACAACTTCCCCCTGCAACGTTTAAGCCCTATACCACCCCCCTGCTGTGAGTGGCTGGGGAGATAAGGTGTCACACGAGTATTGAAATCTGCCCTTCCCGCGGCTCGCTACGGATGTATTCTGACATTAGTTCAGGGAAAGTGGTATCGTGTTGGAGCTGCTATAGGGAGAGTGTTAGGTGTATTGTAGGCTTCAAGAACCCCAACGGTCCTTCTAAAGGCCATAAATCGTCTCTATATGCGCTCAGTGGGGCCGGCGGCAGCAGCGCCGACCCCATTGAGAACATATAGAAGACAAATCCTTCTTTTCTGCCACAGCTGTAACAGCTGTAGCAGAGAAGAACGATGTTTGCCCATTGAATTCAATGGAGCCAGCAATACAGCAGGTTCCATTGAATGCAATGGGCTGCCGGCGATCGCAGGATGAATTGTCAGGAAGGGCTTAAATATATAACCCCTTCCCTGCAATTCATCCAGAAATGTGATACACTAAAAATATATACCGGCGTATAAGGCGACGGGGCGTATAAGACGACCCCCCAACTGTCACCTTATACGCCGGCAATACAGTGGAGCAAAGAATAAAAATTATTACTCACTTCTTCAGACGATCTGCGCCGCTCCTGTAGACTGTCACTCCTTCCTGGTGTTCTGCGGTGCTCCTGCAGGCTGTCGCTCCCTCCTGGTTCCCGGCAGAGCATTGCTTTCTCTACGAAAGGCTTTAAATCCACGCCTCCAGAAACACACGTGCCTTCAGCCAATCACAGCCAATGACAGTGATGTCATTGAATTGCTGTGATTGGCTGTGTTTCTGGAGGCGGGGATTTCAAGCCTTTCATAGAGAAAGCTTTAGTCCGTGGACCAGGAAGGAGTGACAGTCTGCAGGAGCGGCGCAGATCGTCTGAAGAAGTAAGTAATGCTTTTTATTCTTTGCTCCACTGTATTGCCGGCGTATAAGGTGACAGTTGGGGGGTCGTCTTATACACCCCGTCGCCTTATACGCTGGTATATATTTTTAGTGTATCACATTTCTGGATGAATTGCAGGGAAGGGGTTATATATTTAACCCCTTCCCGACCATTCATCCTGCGATCGCCGGCAGCCCATTGCATTCAGTGGAACCTGCTGTATTGCTGGTTCCATTGAATTCAATGGGCAAACATTGTTCTTCTCTGCTACAGCTGTTACAGCTATGGCAGAGGAGAACGATCTTTACGCTGACAGTGCGGGGGGAGCCCACTCTTGCCGCTATTGTGGCTTAATAGTGGGACCTGGGAACTTGAGATGCAGCCCAACATGTAGCCCCTCGCCTGCCCTATCCGTTGCTGTGTCGTTCCCATCACTTTCTTGAATTGACCAGATTTTCACACATGAAAACCTTAGCGAGCATCGGCGAAATACAAAAATGCTCGGGTCGCCCATTGACTTCAATGGGGTTCGTTACTCGAAATGAACCCTCGAGCATTGCGAAAATTTCGTGCCGAGTAACGAGCACCCGAGCATTTTGGTGTTCGCTCATCTTTAATAGTCTGTAAAAGACTGCAAAACAAGGCGGAAAATACAAGGTTGAAGAAGAGTAGCTGAAAACAAATGGGAGCTGAAACACACAAGATCTTCTCTATGCTTGTACAGGCTATTCCCACCTATTGTTTCTCTGGGTATTATTGTTTTTCTTTCCCTGCTTTGCCAATATTGTGTCCATACCCATTAATTGCTATTCCTTTATTTTTATATCCCACAGCCTTCCCGAAACGTTGCTTTATAGTTGTCATCTGGAGTTAAATGAAGTACTCCTTGTTACATTGGCACTTGGAGTCGGCGCTACCTATTTGTGCCTAAGTGTAGGACTTTCCGCACACATGCATCATTATAGTCTCCTAGTCCTTCCATATTTCGGGTTACCGTTCGCTTGATTTGACATGGGACATGGAACTTTCATAAGGTTGTCGTTCAAAATCAGTGCAAAGAAGCGGCAGCCATCAGGAACAAGCTGCATGGAGACATCTGAAAAAAAAGAGATGTAGATTTTGGGAAGCATGGATTTTTATACAGATTTTCATAAATGACACCTGGAGCGCGTGGCGGACAAGAAGTGCGAACACAGCCTTAGGGGGAGAGTTGTGAAAGGATTTTAGAATGTTCTATGGATTTTAAGGTTATACAAGTCCGAAAATGTCTCCGAAACATACAAGCGAGTGCTGAGTCTTTAAACACTTTATATATACAAGGAGAAAATAATCCATATTTGTCTATATGATGAGACCTTCACCCTTTCCTATCCAATTTCCCCGCACCCACATCCTCAGCAACTCTTATTTATTTTGGGTGGGAAAGCGAATTGTGGATTCCTTGAATTTACTCAATAGAAACACATAAAAATGATGTCAGGATGCTTTCATCAGCAATTGTATATGTATATTACAGTAGGTAGGAGAGAAGTCCGACATCAGACCTCTCTCCTGCATACTGTGATATACATATATAGAAGAGAACTCTGACGATGGCCCTCCCTTCTGCATAGTGTTAGAAACGTGTCGGACCTCCTCCAACATGGGAGCTATGCAGGGAAATCTCAATGTTGGACGAGGTCTGACACTGGATTGGAAAGGGATAAATGGGTTGTGTTAAGATAGAAAGTTATTCCATATCCACAGAATAAGTGATGACCTTCTGATTGGTGGGGGGTCTGACCACTGGGACCCTCACTGATCCAAAGAATGGGTGTGTGAAAAATCCCTGCATGGATGGAGCAGCGGTCACTTTGCTTTTATTTTAAACATCAAGGATCAGGAAGACAGAAAAAATGGACAGTGGAATCAAGTCGGAGCTTGTGGATAGAAAAGGATAGTGCAGAAATCTGCTAAAAAACTGTTCTTGGCATTTTGTATTTGAATTATTTGTAAATTGGGAAATAACAGCGCACTGATCTTTTACAAGCAGCTATTTTTGTAGGCACGTACATTGCTCTAATGTTTTCGTCCTCCTGGCCGAGTACAAAGTAATATAACTGGGGTTGGGGTGGGGGAGTGGAGACATATACTCACCTAGTTCAGCTGTTGTGATAGTTTGGTTCCGTGGCTCATCAATAAAAGATTTCAGCGTCAATCTCTCCACATTTTTTAGAATTTCTGTCCTCCGTTCATTGTTTTTTGTGCTGTCAGCAGTGAAGGAGTCATTCTGTGCATTAAGTATATTACTGAGTCTGTTTATTGCATTTTTAAGTTGATGTTGAGGCTTCTATGGAGAGAATAACAGAGTATTAGTGTACAGCATGAAGAATAAACATACAAGGACATATGTGCTATGGAGGCCGTTTCTTCAGCTCGTTTGGGGCCCAGGATATTGTAAAGATATTAAAAGTCTCTCTCAAAAGGAACTAGTAAGTTCCTAAATAAAAGACCTAATGGTCATATAGCCGTCTGATCTGCAAGAGATGGGAAGAAGCTAGCAAATATCATCAGGCCTTCCTATCCCAGAATGAGGGGAAAGTGGCAAGAACTACGGTCACTTAAAGGGATTGTATGGTTACCGGACAACGTTCCCCCTATAGAGCCCACTGTGCTAAAATAACAAAAATAGCTATACTTACCTGTCCTCTGACACCTCATTTCAGCCCTGCAGCCTCACCGTGGGCTTGGTGCTTGTTGTGGCAGATGATGCCATTGGAAGTCACCTGACCGAACCCCTGGCATCATGGATGTCAGGAGAATGGGTAAGTACTGCTCCCTTTATTATTTTAGCACAGTGGGCCCTATAGGGGGAATGTTGGACAACCCCTTTAAGAGGTTATTTCTTCTGTACTGTATGTTCCTACAAGAAGGGCATGATTCTAGTGTCCATAATCCTACAGCTCGACTTGAACATCCGGATGAAAACCAGGTTACATATGTAGGATATAACAAGCTATTCTGGATGACAGCTGCTGGTTATCACACGCTGATTGGCCAGAACAGAATGTAAGACAAGATTCGTAGCAAGAGACCTAACACTAATGATGGCCATGCAAATAAGATAAATGGCCGCAAGTTATCACCCACTAATTAATGACCATTTAGCAAGAGTTAATGGTGCAGATTTACAGTACAAAATACAAGGTTTCTGGCGCAAATTGCAGCAGAAAACTGTCAAAAATATTTTGCACCACATTTAGTATGTGTTTTAGACACTTTCAGACATGTTTTTCGCTGTGTTTGACAAAGAGTTGTTCCTTAATAGAAAAGGTGGCATGGCCTACATGTGGCACCATATACCAAAAATTGTGCCAAGAGTTGCATTAAAAATTGACGCAATTTCTGGTGTAAATGAAGCCAGCCAATAGGTGCTATAAATGAAGACTAGACCGTCTTAAAAATTGACAAATGTATCATTCAGCAGAGTCACTGTGATAAATCTGGTATATTTTAAGACTGCCTAGTTTAAGTTTGCTCTACCTATTAGGGTACGGTCACATGTAGCTGATTGGTGCAGATTTTCAGTTGTGGAAAATCTGCACCAAATCAGCTACATGTGAACGTACCCTAATAGGTAGAGCAAACTTAAACTAGACGAGATCCGTGTCAAATTCCTCACCAAATGGTGCCGATTTTGAACGTATAATTTGTTACAAGTCTACGAAATCTACCACATATGAATGAACCTTTAGGCAGTATTAGTAAAACTGACCCAATCAGTCAAAATGTTATTGGTCATATGTATGTGATGTTAGTCACTCTTGTATAAAGACAACTAAAATATTATGCAGGTGATACCATTATTGGCTAACCAGAAAGTTATATTTACTGTACAAGCTCTCAGAGACCCCTTCATCAGGCCATAACAACTGAAGCACTGAGAGACAAGCAAAGCAATTAAAGGTTACATCAAGATATTGTACATGGGGTGAAACATCATTGAGATAAGCCGGAGCAATAAAAGTTAGAATTGTGTATGTGTGGAAGGATAAAAGGTGATGACCTAGGAGGTCACAGATCTGAAGTCACTGATGGTGGTGTGAAGTGTCCATATAATGGAGCATGAACCCAGGGGTTCAATTTAGCCCTTATGTCAATTTTCGGAAAGTTCTTATCAGTTTGCTTTCCCAGACAGATCTTTCTCACTATGGCCTGCTCCAGAAAAATGATTCCCCACAGACATAGATTCATCCGGTAATCTTTGCTTAGTTTGTCCAATATGGGTTCTACTGTTGACAAGGTGTTTTCTTAGGTTCATTACAGCCAATGGTGTTCGTAAGGCGCCATCTGAGTCCGGCATAAGCCTGATCCAGCACCTTTGGATTTTCTGCTGCTTGATTCCGAGGATGGAGCCAAATAATGGAAAAGATTACCACTTGTGTGAACCTAACCTTACTTAGCATATAGCACTGCATTGTAATGCATGTTACTGTTAGGTGGACTGAACATCACATTATCATTTGAACAACATATGAAAGTATTACATGTTCATATCAGATATGAATATACAGTATGTATGGTCATATATACATATAGGCTCCTCTGATTGACTCACCTCTGTGGTTATATTTGTACAGGAAGAATTCAAAAACAGTAATGTGGCCCGCAAGAACAAGCAGGCCGTATCCTGCAAGATCAGAGACAGTGGTCATCAAACTAAAACTCTTACGGGTGCCATAATATCAGTGCTTATATTCTGCCGTTAGAAGCTTTCATGCAATCTGAGAGAAGCCACGGAGGCCATTAGTCTTGACACAATATATTGCCCCTCTAAAACAGATTTGTAATACTGCATATTTTCTCCAGCGTATATGTTTGTGTTTGCAGTTGGCTGGTGCGTACAACTTCACAACTATATAATGAAAGTGGAGCCAATGCTCACTGCAGCGACTAATATTCTCTATGCATTCTATATACACTAATTAATGTTCTCTTACTGTATCTGCAATAGAAAACAAACATACTCCAGGGAAAGCATCTGGTAAATGCACACTAAGGCTGCCTGTCCACGGCCGAGGCGGAATATTGCTAGCGATATTCCACCACGGGGAATATCCACTGACAGGTCTCCGCAAGTGGAGAATCGCTATGATTCTCCACTCATGGACGTTGGGCTGTGCTTTCCATAGTTAGCCTATGGAAAGCGTGTCATGCGAGAACTAGCCCGTGGACAGCCAGCCTTAGGGCGAGCACCCACTGGCGTTTGCGTTTTCCGCGGGAAAAAAACGCAGCGTTTTCGCCGCGTGTCCCGCGGTTTTTTCCGCCCGTTTTCCGCGGCGTTTTTCGCGGCGTTTTCGCGGCGTTTTCGCGGCTTTACAAATTAATTTCCATGGAGAAAAATAAGGACACATATGCAACTGACAGCTCCTATGTTAAAAACGCAAACGCAATGCAAAAAAAACGCCAGTGGACAGGAACACATGTTATCTCTATGCCTGTGCAGGAAAAACGCAAAACGCAAAACGCAAAACGCAGGTAAAAAAACGCCAGTGGGTGCTCGCCCTTAAGGTACCTTTACACAGGATGACTATGTAGAGGCCAAGAGCTACAGGCCACTTCAAAATGTCTTTCATGTTTGTCTACTGCGTTTATGTTGTCAGCAATTTTTGAATGCATGAAGTGTATGTGGTGCACCTCTGCAGTGCTGAAAGTGGTATGTGAGATGTCTGGAAATGTATCATTTTGTGTTGTGAGTTTGTGGTCACCTGATCATGGTTTATATTAATGTTTGCAGAATGTGAGTGCAAGTCAGTCTAAGTCAGTCTGAAGCAGTGTGTAGCGGAGTCGAGTTTGGAGTCTGGTGTAAGTCAGTTGACAAGAAAGTGAGTTCTTGGCCTAGTCTAGCCTGAACCAGTCTGAGAGACAGGACGCTTGGAATATCTGTTGATGTGTCTTTGAAGCACTGTACACAGCATTCCCCTATGCTGTGGAAGTGAGAATGGAGGAAGCCGAAAGGTATCAACCATCTCCCTTGGATACCTCTTATCCCATGTTCCGCAGAGTTGAGTATCCGCCGTCTTTGCTGCAATCGTGAGGAGAGAGAGAACTGTAGAATATTCTCCCGTGAATTCCATTGGTCGCATTCACCGTGGAGGAAGGAATGGTGGTGTCACCTGTGACAACCCCATAGAAAGAACCAAGGTAAACCAGTTTTTGGTCACCCTCTGTTTAAATAGCCTGCACTTGGCCCTGTTGGACATGTCCCTGGCTAACCCCCGGGTAAGAGACAGTAGAGCCATTGTGACAAGGCCTATAACTCATCCCCGCTGTCTCCTAAGCTAGGGCCCACTCCTCAGATGCTGCAACTGTCAGGCACATTAGTGTCTCGTAGCAGTCCCAGTTACTATCGCTCCTCTGCTTTACAAAGAAGCAATAGTCATTCAAGTGAATGGAGGTAGAGATATGTATATTGCAGTTACCTCTATGCAGTGCAGCCTCCTGACTGATACTTATCAGTCACTATCTTGATGCAGAGATTTCTCCTTGCTGTGCTCTGCCTGCGGAGATCTGATTACAGCTGATAACATTGTATCAGCTGTTCTCAGCTGTCAGCCCCACTGGCAGATCAAAGTGAAAGTAATTAGGAAACAGCAGGAGGTCTCTTTCCTGAATACAGCTCCCAGGGGCTCACAGGCTGCTACTAGGTATTAATAGGTAATAGGCATTAGTGCCAAGCAGTAGTTTATGCAAAATGATCGCTCAAAAGCCATCTTTTAGTGATCATCTTTGCAGTGTAAATGCGACTTTAAAGCGACCCTTTGATCCTGAAGAAACAAAGATGGCCACACCAGGTCTCTGACTAGCTGATGCACATTGTGTATTAGTATACATCATAGGTCTAAATCACTACTGTTTTGATTAACCAGAGCTGCCCATGTGAGCAGTGCTGACCAGTCCAGGCAGAATGTAGTGGCCCAGAACAACGGGGCCCCTCCATAATGCATGAATGAAATTGTCTTGTGCCTACGTGTTGTCAGTGTCTTTTGTGTTGCCTCAATATGATCTGTATTGCATCGCTGCAGCAGTGAATGAGTTCATTGTCTGGTATCCGAGAATGTCTGGAAATGTATCTTGTTTTTGTCACGTGATCATGTTTGATATATGTGGGTGCAAAAGTTGTTGGTTCCTGGCAGCTGTTGGAGAGAGGGGAGCTGCCAGAGACCCATGCGGACACTTTCAGTCAGTGGGGACCATGATGGAAGAGGGAGAAGGGTGACCTCCACTTTCCCTGGGCTTGTTTCACCCAGGAGATGCCGGAGGTTTTAACCCACTGAGGTACTAGAGAAAGCGAAGACAGTTGCAGAGTGGAGAGCGTGTTTGATGTGAGTGCTGACCGGTAGAAAGCTGAAAAGGAGAAGAAAAGTTGTGCTGGTGTAGTGTCCCAGAACAACATCCTGGAGCCCTCCATAATTGTCATACATGTCTGTCTTATGTGGATGCACCGTGCAAAACTGTCCTGTCTATTTTCTGTATGTGTGTTGCACAGCATCTGAAGGGTTAACTCTCTTAAAATCATTGCCTGTCAGCTCTGTCTGCATGCTGAATGTATCTATCTTACAGTGTCATGTGGTACAGGTGAAGTTATAGAAGTGAGTGTCTGAGAGCGGGAGTGATAGTTGATCATCTTCCCATGCTGTTGGAGGACTCACAATGATGCAGGGAAGCACCTTTAGCTTCCCTGCATTGAAAATGGAGAGAAAGGAGAGGCTCCCTATGAGAAGCTGAGGATCTTCCCTTTTATCCGATCCGTTGGAGAAACCGCAGAGGGAGACATCTCTGGTTTCCCAGCTTCTAATATGGAGGAGACAGAGAGACAGCCTTACCACATGTGAAACGCATGAGAGAACGAGTGAGTCTCAAAAAATCCCCAGAGAGAGAGAGACATTCCCCCAAGTAATTCTGTATAAAGAGATCGTTTGTACCAGGTACCCGTTCACATTGCGACACCTATTTTTTCTGTGTGGCCAATGGATCACCACACAGAAATACGTGATTTTATGTGTGGGGTGCATTTAAACTAAGTCTTCTGCTAAGTAATTTTGTCTTGCAAGAGTGTATGTGGAGAGATTGCTGTCTTTTTGCCTGCTCCGGAGTATATTTTGTGTCCAGGACCGGTGACATATAGATAACGTGGACTATAGGGCCGTATTGTTCCTGTGTAATTTTATTCCCAACCTCTGAGCTTCTGCCTGTAACTGCTGCCGTGAATGTACCTGTAATTACCTGTATTGCAAAGTGAAACTAAGTAAAGTTTTGCCGGGCCGCAACCGTTCCTGAAGACCCGAGATACGATATACTTGTCCAGTGTTTATTACTCCACCGTATATGAATGCCTGTGTGTGGAACGGTGGCGTCACAAACTGACAACTACTACACACCTCATCCTGAGGACTACTGGCCCTATCCTCTGCTGCGATAACTCCATCCGGGACCAGAAGTTGGTAAGTGCCACCGTGACAGGTCTACGCACTACACCCTCCCAACTCCAGCCGTATGCGTGGGTAGAGAGTTATTTCCCTGCAGTATCCCACCATGGGTATTGCACTGGGACCGGAACCATACAGATAACTGAGACTGTAGACTACCTGGTGTACCCATGATTTCCCTCGCTGTTGCATCACTTTGTGAAGTTTGTACGGAGTATCTTGCTGGTGTGGATTGTTTCTCGTTGGACTGTAAATAAGTTTATCCAATTGGCCCTGCCAACCGTTCCCAACTTTGCTCATTTAAACTACTCCGTGAGTGTGGACCAGTTTTTTCATTGTCCGGATCCACTGCTAAGGAAGGAGCAGTGGCATCACTCGTGACAAACTGAAGCCTAGGTACATTGCACCGTGGGCTCCCTGTTTGTAGGCCGTCTCTCAGCTACTTGGACGGGTCCTGTGCTACCCTCAGGGTGGGAGATGGTAGAGCCCCGTGACAAAGGCCAGACCTACCCTGCTGTCTCCTAGGCTGAGGGCCCGCTCCTCAGACACTGCAAGAGCAGGGTCTTAGACTACCAATGCACATTAATGCACAGTGTACATCAGGTGGTCAGAAAACTGGTGCAGCCATCTTTGTTTCTCCAGGACCGTAAGGTCGTTTAAGGGTATGTTCACTCTACATTTGAACTTTGTGGACTATAATATTCCTTTTGGCACAAAATGTCATAAATGAAAAGAAACCTGTTGAAACGGAGACCTATTGATTTCTGCTTCAACAGCTTTGTAGAATGACAGAGATAGAACGGTTGGACGAAAACTATCTCGTTCACGTTTTCAGGATTTTGGATGAAAACCAGGATGGAACCCTTGGACGGAAGCTCAAATGTGGTGTGAACATAACCTAGGATTCCAGTCTCCGTTTCCTTCTAAGGTGAATATCCCCTTCTTGTCCTACTTGTAAGACTGATGACCTATTAATAGGTAATCAATAGGCGATCTGCTGGGTTAATCAGCTAATCATGGGGCTTGGTATTTTAATGTACAGAGTAGCTTAATTGCTGGAGGCAGGCAGCTCGGCACAATGTGCAGTGGTACTGCATTCACTTAAAGGGGTGGTCTCGCGAAAGCAAGTGGGTCTATACACTTCTGTATGGCCATATTAATGCACTTTGTAATATACATCGTGCATTAAATATGAGCCATACAGAAGTTATTCACTTACCTGCTCCGTTGCTAGCGTCCCCGTCGCCATGGTTCCGTCTAATTTCGGTGTCTTCTTGCCTTTTTAGACGCGCTTGCGCAGATCCGTCTTCTCCCTTCTTCTCCCTTCGGCTCCGCTCGGCAGCATCGGCATTTTGGCTCCGCCCCCTTGTACGCATCATCGCGTAGCTCCGCCCCATGACGTGTGCCGGTTCCAGCCTCCTGATTGGCTGGAATCGGCACATGACGGGGGCGGAGCTACGCGATGACGCGAAAAGGGGGCGGAGCCAAAACTCCGATGCTTCCAAGACCAGCCGAAGGGAGAAGATGCATCTGCGCAAGCGCGTCTAAAAAAGCAAGAAGACACCGAAGTTAGACGGAACCATGGCAACGGGGACGCTAGCAACGGAGCAGGTAAGTGAATAACTTCTGTATGGCTCATATTTAATGCACGATGTATATTACAAAGTGCATTAATATGGCCATACAGAAGTGTATAGACCCACTTGCTTTCGCGAGACCACCCCTTTAAGTGGGACTCAGGCTTCAGTATGATGCCGGACCACTGCAGAATACATGGAGCTCTCTGCTTCTGGCAACAAAGTTCTGTATATTAGAACAATGGCCTTAGTGATTAGTTTTTGATAACCTATTTTGGTGAGAAGAATGCCTCTAAGACTCAATTACTGTATCACAGCCTGGTCCCTCCGGAGGATCCTCTGTTGGGCTGGTTCTCCATCATTTACGTCACTTTTGGACCTTACGTATTTAAGACACGGCTTGTAACTAGATAATAGCGTCTTTACATTTGCATAACTACAATACTTACTTGACTCTTATCACAGTTCTCCTTTTCCTTCAACAATGAACTATTAAAGTTACATGGATTTTCTAAAAAGAAAAGATATGTTAGAGCCTGTTAACCGCAAGCATTTATAGTGAATAACAGATATTAATGTCCATATATCAGCACACTGCAGCTGAAGTGCGTGGACAGTATATTGATAGGGGTAAATGTGAGCCGTCATTCTGCTCATGGGTCTACAGGGTCAACTAGTTCTCATCACAGTGGGTATTATTATTACTACCATTAGGCCTCATGTACAAGGCAGAGCAATGTGTATGGACCCTAAAGAGGCCTTATATATGAAATACAAATGGGGATTAAATACATAATATATGGACAATTTCTAAGAACAAGTAATATAACCATGTCTTCCTGATTGGCAAATTATTTCAGGGGTTACAGTTGGAGAGAGTCTCGTGTGTTAGGGTAGTGCATTCCGGAGTGTAGAGGAAGCGCGGTAGAAATCTTGGAAAAGAAAAGACAAGAGAACAGCAATCTTCGGTCCCCACAAGGTTTTGTGGGGACCGAAGATTTTATGTGGGGAGGTATCAGGCTATTAGGTCGGAGATGTATGAAGGGGACAGGTTGTGGACAGCCACAAATGTCATTGTTGGGACTTTAAAATCTATTAACTGGGCAACAGGTAGTCAGTGAAGGACTTGATAGAGAAAGGTAGAGATACATGGATAGAGGTAAATTAACAAGAAATTGGAAATAAGGATGATTTGGAGGGGTGCAAGAATGTTAGTGGGAAAACCAAACACGTTGAAGTTGCAATAATCTAGTTCATAGGTTCTCAAGCTGTGGTAGGTGTATACCCTTTGCGTACATCACATGTCTCTAGGGGGTATTCCCCCATCCTTATGCTGTGCTTTTAATAGGAGCAGAAAAGTATATGTTCATAGTCTTGTTGGACTTTGAAGCAGTTTATTTTAGTAGTGGTATGTCTAGTCATGTATGTGGTATATCTAATCATATATGAGTTGTATAAGTTATGCCAATCACTGATAGGTTATGCTTTAACCCTAGATCAATTAAATTAGCACAGATTCCAGTAAAACAGGTTCGTTACTTAAAGGGGTTGTCCCGCGAAAGCAAGTAGGGTTATACACTTCTGTATGGCCATATTAATGCACTTTGTAATGTACATCGTGCATTAATTATGAGCCATACAGAAGTTATTCACTTACCTGCTCCGTTGCTAGCGTCCTCGTTTCCATGGTGCCGTCTAATTTCAGCGTCTAATCGCCCGATTAGACGCGCTTGCGCAGTCCGGTCTTCTTTCTTCTGAATGGGGCCGCTCGTGCCGGAGAGCGGCTCCTCGTAGCTCCGCCCCGTCACGTGTGCCGATTCCAGCCAATCAGGAGGCTGGAATTGGCAATGGAACGCACAGAGCCCACGGTGCACCATGGGAGAAGACCTGCGGTCCACCGTGGGTGAAGATCCCGGCGGCCATCTTAGCAAGGTAAGTACGAAGTCGCAGCAGCGCCGGGATTCGGGTAAGTACCGGACGGTTTGGTTTTTTTTACCCCTGCATCGGGTTTGTCTCGCGCCGAACGGGGGGGCTATTGAAAAAAGAAAAAACCTGTTTCGGCGCGGGACAACCCCTTTAAGAAGCCTTCCTTTTGTGGCTGGCTAACTAAATCCATCTGTATTTACATGCAAATCCAGTTGTAGAGGGGAGTGATGCTCTTCTTACCCCTCTACACTACAGCAGTTCCCTACCACTCATTACAGAAGCTTCGGCTGCTGGGACTTAGCCCCGACCCCTTCTCCCATCTCGGGATCTGGGGAGGAGGTAAGTAAGGGGTTAAAAAGAGCTATGACCTGCGTCAGAAACACTATCTTTTCTCCTTAGAGAGAGCACCCAGATGGTGAGTGAGGAGACTGAAAAGGCCATTCATGCTCCTCTGGGTAATAGGCAAATAAGGGAAGCTCCGTGAAGTTGCCCGTTCACATGATCTAAGGTGCAGGCTGAGTGCTTTCAAGGCTCCCATAGCAGCCTATGGAAAGTGCGCAGCAAAGATAGACCATGTTCTATCTTTCGCGCACCTCGGGGCCAACATGCACACGCATGTCCTATCTTTGTTATGGGGAAAAAATACCGTACAAGCAGCACTCATTCATTGCCCTGCAAGGGCAGGATCCAGGGGTGCACAGCCTCAGTCGGAACCCGGACCACGATTCCACAATCCAAGGAGAAAGTGAGGTGTAGAGGCAGCACTCAGATGCAGTAAAATACAACAAACTTTATTCCTCAGTCATAAAATTTGGCTGCAACGTTTTGACCAGTCTTCTACTGGTCTTTGTCAAGCTTGAAACGTTACGCACTGAGGTCAGTGTAATACATGGATGTGTTGGGTCCATGAGAGCGATTGTCACTCCATGCAGCAATAACAGAGCACAACTCTTCTACATCGGCACCTATTTATATTAATATTATAAATGTGAAAGTAACCCTGTCAGCCTGTTTGTTAATTTTTCATGGCTAAACCGCTGAAGCGATTTCGATGAAATTTGACAGGGAGATAGCTTGCATCTTGAGGAAGGACATGGGCTATGATTTATCTGGAAAATTTATCAAGTAAAATATAAGCTCTTCCCTGAAAATCAATCCAAAAATGTGTAAAAAATTTTTAAAAATGTATACTCACCTCTTTGCAGCTGCTGGGGCTCAGCCGCGTCCAGCCCGCTCTTCTTCTGCACTGCTCTGAGGAGTATCCAGCAGATGGGGATTTAAAATCCCTGCCTGCTGAATGGACTGCCTCTGATTGGCTGAGCACTTTGATCAATCAGAGGCAGCTCTCAGCTATTGAATGACAGCTGAGAGCTGCCTCTGATTGGTCCCTGTGCTCAGCCAATCAGAAGCAGCACTCACCCATTCATGAATTCATAAATGCGTGAGTGCTGCCTCTGATTGGCTATATTGCTGGCTCCATTAAATTCAATAGAAGAACATTGCTCTACTCTGCCACAGCAGGAATCCCCTGTGGCAGCTGTCACAGCCGCAGCACCGGGTAGCGGGCAGTGCTCTTTTTGAGTGGATAATAGCTGCTAGCAGTGTTTTTTCTGCCGTGATACCCACTTCGGTCACGCAAATTTTTGAACGCATAACTAATGCGGTCAAAAATTTGTTCGTTAAAACGCCCGTGTGACTGAGGCCTGAAGGGAAAAGTTGCTGTTTTGGTCCTATTAATACGTAATCTTGATGCGCCAAAACTGTGCAATGGCACACGATTAAAAATTACGCACATAGGGTGAAATATTGTAAGAGCCATTATTATGACTGGAATAGCAAAAGCAGAAAGTGTTTTAATTCCACGCATACCGATAATACTGACGGATTTGCCTTTTCAATTCAAAAGGCTGCAATTCCCTCTAAAAAGAGCATTTGTGATGATAATCAATAAGGCTCAAGGGCAAACACTTAAAGTAGCAGGTGTACATTTAGAAAAAACATGTTTTTCTCATGGGCAACTGTATGTGGCGTGCTCACATGTATAAAGCCCACAAAACCTGTATATCCTGGCAAAAGATGACAAGACCAAAAATGTACAGAACTGTACTGGTGGCAAATTGCAGTTACAGTCCTTTCACTATTTCAACTTTTTATGTTTCAATATACAGCAAAACGCGGACCAAATTCCACACGGAAAACAAGCTAATTCCCTATAAAGGTGTATTAGAAGATTTTGTAACTAACTAGTTTTAATTTGATCATCATACTTTTATCCTAAATATTAAATTAGAATTGGTAGTAAACACCGAAGCATTGGTACAAGAAAGCAATAAATGATAGTTTATAATATCACGCAACAGGAAGCATACAAACATGAAGCAAGCATGTGCTAATACAGCAGGAGCACTGATATTCACCAATGCATAGTGGGGGCGGTACTCCCAGTGAAAATATTCTGTATCCTCTGTCTTGGCAGGTGTATGATATGGAGTTATTTTTTTTAGCACATATAACTCCTTTTGGACACGGGATGTACACTATAAAGGGAAATGTACAAAGACAGTTACAGCAGATTATATAAAGGGAGGAATTTACTAAGTCCAGCATTTCTTGTGCCGGGTTTAGTAAGATTTCCCCCCAGCAAACAGTGCGTTGAATCAATGAGAAGGTGAACGCATTCATCGCATCCCAGCACATCCGTACGCCTTCACTGAAATACATACGCCTCGTCCCAGTGAGACATATACACTACCGTTCAAAAGTTTGGGGTCACATTGAAATGTCCTTATTTTTGAAGGAAAAGCACTACTTTTCAATGAAGATAACTTTAAACTAGTCCTAACTTTAAACAAATGCACTCTATACATTGCTAATGTGGTAAATGACTATTCTAGCTGCAAATGCCTGTTTTTTTGTGCAATATCTACAAAGGTGTATAGAGGCCCATTTCCAGCAACTATCACTCCAGTGTTCTAATGGTACAATGTGTTTGCTCATTGGCTCAGAAGGCTAATTGATGATTAGAAAACCCTTGTGCAATCATGTTCACACATCTGAAAACAGTCTAGCTCGTTACAGAAGCTACAAAACTGACCTTCCTGTGAGCAGATTGAGTTTCTGGAGCATCACATTTGTGGGGTCAATTAAACGCTCAAAATGGCCAGAAAAAGAGAACTTTCATCTGAAACTCGACAGTCTATTCTTGTTCTTAGAAATGAAGGCTATTCCATGCGAGAAATTGCTAAGAAATTGAAGATTTCCTACAACGGTGTGTACTACTCCCTTCAGAGGACAGCACAAACAGGCTCTAACCAGAGTAGAAAAAGAAGTGGGAGGCCGCGTTGCACAACTAAGCATGAAGATAAGCACATTAGAGTCTCTAGTTTGAGAAACAGACGCCTCACAGGTACCCAACTGGCATCTTCATTAAATAGTACCCGCAAAACACCAGTGTCAACATCTACAGTGAAGAGGTGGCTGCGGGATTTTGGGCTTCAGGGCAGAGTGGCAAAGAAAAAGCCATATCTGAGACTGGCCAATAAAAGAAAAAGATTAAGATGGGCAAAAGAACACAGACATTGGACAGAGGAAGACTGGAAAAAAGTGTTGTGGACGGATGAATCCAAGTTTGAGGTGTTTGGATCACAAAGAAGAACGTTTGTGAGACGCAGAACAAATGAAAAGATGCTGGAAGAATGCCTGACGCCATCTGTTAAGCATGGTGGAGGTAATGTGATGGTCTGGGGTTGCTTTGGTGCTGGTAAGGTGGGAGATTTGTACAGGGTAAAAGGGATTCTGAATAAGGAAGGCTATCACTCCATTTTGCAACGCCATGCCATACCCAGTGGACAGCGCTTGATTGGAACCAATTTCATCCTACAACAGGACAATGACCCTAAACACACCTCCAAATTGTGCAAGAACTATTTACAGCAGAAGCAGGCAGCTGGTATTCTATCGGTAATGGAGTGGCCAGCGCAGTCACCAGATCTGAACCCCATTGAGCTGTTGTGGGAGCAGCTTGACCGTATGGTACGCCAGAAGTGCCCATCCAACCAATCCAACTTGTGGGAGATGCTTCTAGAAGCGTGGGGTGCAATTTCACAAGCTTACCTCAACAAATTAACAGCTAGAATGTCAAAGGTGTGCAATGCTGTAATTGCTGCAAAAGGAGGATTCTTTGACGAAAGCAAAGTTTGATGTAAAAACAATGTTATTTCAAATACAAATCATTATTTCTAACCTTGTCAATGTCTTGACTCTATTTTCTATTCATTTCACAACGCATGGTGGTGAATAAGTGTGACTTTTCATGGAAAACACAAAATTGTTTGGGTGACCCCAAACTTTTGAACGGTAGTGTATCTCTGGAATAATTTACCCCAGTTTGTGGCGTAAATTATAAATTAATTTGTCAGTCCAGAGCAACTACAACCCCTCCCACCAAACCCACCCACTTTCCAGAAAAGTCGCAGGACCGTTACAGGTGAAGAAAAAATTGCTAATTTTTGGCGCAAGCAGGTCTTGTGCAAAAATTTGCAATTTATCTACACCACAATTCTGGTGTACATTAGTTAATATACCTTTAAGTTTTATATCAACGGTCAACTTTTCACCCCATCTGGAGGATAATAGTGTGGTTCCTGCATGTCTGCCATATGTCAGTAAATTCCTATCTGGGAATACTAGGCAGGAGTTCTGATATGCAGGATCATATAAATAAAACTGTGTTGGATGTATCAGACATTTGTGATGAAATACACCGTGACCGGATCAATATCAGCATCCATATCACCATTGTTGATGACAGCTGGGGACAGTCATAGATGACAGAAACAACATACAACTTTCTGTATAGAAACGCATTCCATCAGAAACTGTACAATCATACTATAAGATGACCAATCAGAGCAGGTCACATTATAGTCAATGGCTAGAGGTGGATAAAAAGAAGAAAGGGCAAAAGAAGTCACTAGACCACAAATCAGGATGATTAGCTTCTTACCCCACTCTCCTATACTGGGGTATGATACTATTGGCTGCACTGGTCATGTGGGTAAACAACCATCATGACCACTGCAGAGCATTTAAACAAGGCAACGCAGGACAAGAGCGGCGGTGGGAGAGCAGCGCACTAGCAGAGAGGTGAGTGATGGTGTTTTTTTTTTTCAAAAATAATGATAATGAAAAATATAACTTGTCCTACAAAAAAAACAAGCCCTCCTACGGTTATGTTGATGGAAAATAAAAACTTATGGTTTTTGTAATGAGGAAATGGGAAAAAAAATTAAAATAATAATGAAAGGACAAAGTCAGATGTATCCTTTAGGCCTTGATCACACGGCGACAAAGTTGCGCGATTTTCTCACGTTGCGACAAATTGCATGTATGTGAAGCCCATGCTTTCCTATGGGTTCCTTCACATTTGCAATGTTTTGTAGCGTGTGACATTGCAATTCAAAAACCTTGTGGGTTTCGCGACCTGCGAGGTTTTATAGCCCATGTTTCCCTACAGCTCCTTCCTCTATGTTGCATTGCATCACACGAAAACACAATTTTTGTGCGGTGCGATGCCACTTTGACAGTAGGAAATCCTACTACCAAAGCCCTAATCTAAGTCCTAGTTGCAGAAAAAAACAAAACACATATATCATCTAAGAAGCGCTGTCTGGCTCCGGCTCTTCTTCACCCTAGTCCCTAGCAGTTGTCTTCAGCATCTCTTCTGGCCAGGGATTAGAAAATCTCCGCCTCCAAGAAGTGCTGCCTCTGATTGGCTGAGGGCCACAACTCAGCCAATCAGAGCCAGTGCTTGATGAATCAATTACAGCCAATGAAAGTCACAGCATTCAGCCAATGAGAGGCAGCACTTCCTGGAGACAGGGATTTTCCAATCCCCGGCCATAAGAGATGCTGAAGACCAGTGCTGGGGACCGGGGAGAAGAAGCAGCAGTTTTATGTTTTGCAGCTCGGGGCTTATTTTCAGGGTAAGGCTTATATTTCAAGACACCCCCCCTCCCGAAAATACTTGTAAGTGCTGCTATAAGGTCATGCGACTTTGTAGCGCCATAAAATCGCAGTATCCCCGTGAGCAATTGCAGCAATACTGCATGGACCACCGATGCGATATCGCAGCCATTTTCTTGTGTCCATATCGTGTCGCCCGTGTGAAGGAGGCCTTAGACCTGTTTCACCCGGGCTACAAAATCATTGCTACAAAACGCAATGCGCAGTACGGGCACAAAAATACACCCAAATTAAACTTGACTGAAAGTGTCCATGGATAAAAAAAAAAACATGGAAATATAACGTTGTACTCACCCATACATCTGTTGGAAATGTTTTTGTATCCCTCAGCACAAGTACAGTTATATGAGCCTCCTGTGTTGCGGCAGATCTGGTTAGAACCACATTTAATCCCACCAGTTTTGCATTCATCTGTGAAGAAGATAACATCAGGGTCGTCAACCTAAGGGCCCTTTTACAAGCAACGATATTGCTCAAAATTCGTTCACATTGCTGAAAGTGAGCCATAATGGTTACTTGTAAATGCGGCAGTCGCACAATCATAGTTTAATTATGGATTTGAACCGGTACAAAATCTATCGTTGAAGCCGCTGATAGATTGTGCAAATTTCCTTCATTCAACCACCTTAGTGACCAAGCCTTCTTGCATCTTAATGACCAGGCCAAATTTTGGAAATCTGACATGTGTCACTTTAACATAAAATAACTCCATAAAGGTTTTGCATATCCAAGTGATTCTGACATTGCTTTTTTCGCCACATATTTTACTTCATTTAGGTGGTAAAAATAAACTGATAGAATTTGTATATACTTATTAAAAGCGCCAAAATTGGGAACATTTTGAAAAAAATTGTAATTTTTTCGCATTTTAACCCCTTCCCGCTGCAGGGCGTAAGTTTACGTCCTGGCAGCCTGGTACTTCCCGCAACAGGGCGTAAACTTACGTCCTGGAGATAGCACGGGATCACATATGATCTTGTGCTATTCCACGGCCGGAGCCGGCTGTCAGTCACAGCCGGCGTCCCGCTGCTATAGCGGGGGGGGCATCGGAGTTGCGCCCCCGCTGTTAACCCCTTCCCTGCCGTGATCTAAGTAGATCGCGGCAGGGAAAGAGTTCACAGAGGGAGCGCGGCTCCCTCTGTGTCTCCGGCCAGAACTCGCGATGTCATCGCGAGAGCCCGGCCTGTCACCATGGCAACAGGACGCCAGACACTGGCGTCCTGTATTGCCTATGCCTAGGATCGCTGTATAAGCGATAAGGCATGCTAGAGCAGTAGCTCTGCCATGCCTTATAACAGTGATCATCAGGGCAGTGATTAAAGTCCCTCAGAGGGACTCAAATAGTGTAAAAAAAACAAAGATTAAAAAAATGAATTAAAAAAATGTAAAAAAAGAGTAAAAAAAACATTTTTTTCTGCTTTTTCTCAGATTAGCATAAAAAAAGGTAAAAAAACGACGCGTACAATAAGTTGCACATGCTTTTGACTGTGCACGGAAAAAAACGCTAAAAAAAACACTAAAACACTGAGGCAAAATGCTAATTCTTAGCATTTTGCCTCACTAAAAACGCAATAAAAGTGATCAAAAAAGCCATATGTACCCCAAAATGGTACCAATAAAATCTACAGCTTGTCTCGCAAAAAATAAGCCCTCATAGAGTGCCGTACATCAAAAAATAAAAAAGTTACAGGACTTTGAATGCAGCGATTTAGAAAAAAAAAAAGATTTCCAAGAAAAAGGGTTTTTATTGCAGAAAAGTGGGAAAACCTAAAAAAAATGTAAGAATTTTGGTATCGTTGTAACCGTACCGACCCGCAGAAAAAATGGAATGTCTCATTTATGCTGCATGATTAACGCTGTAAAAAAAAAAAAAAAAAATCTATGGCAGAATTGATGCGTTTTCTCTCCCTGCTATCATTAAAAAAAAAAAAAAAAAGTTTTACAATATAGTCTATGTACCGAAAAGTGGCACCGATAAAAACTACAGTTCACCACGCAAAAAACAAGCCCTCATACGGCCGCGTCAACGGAAAAATAAAAAAGTTATGACTTTTGATAAACGGAGAAGAAAATCCGCCAAAAATTGTTGCGTCCTTAAGCTCAAAATAGGCCATGTCATGAAGGGGTTAAACTGCAATATCTCAAATATGTGCAAACATTCTGTACACATTTTTGATGAGATATATACTTCCATCTATTTACTCTATTCTGGAAGCACATTGGAAAAACTTCATTTTCTTTAACCATTTAGGAGATGTACAAATTTAACATTGATTATTAACATTTTGAGGAACATTTTGTTTTCCTACACCAAGCCAAGATTGCAAAGGGCTCTACCATCTCCTCCCCTGATGGTAGCATGGAACCCGACCAAGTTACTGCTTGGGAGTTTCATAGGAAAAAACTAATCCGTGGTTTACCTTACGGTCCTTTGTCACTCATGACACCATCGTTTTGTTCTCTGCGTTTTGGAGCATGATTTTGTTGCCCGTGTGAAAGAGGCATAAAGGTATATCTATACATTGAACAATATATGTAATTTTTGTGTGAACTACTGGGGAGGCCAAAGTAGAAACAGATTGAGAAGTGCTGCCGACTAACCGCAGCATTTTTCTAGACTGTGAACTGACAGCAGGATAGGTGAATATTTATGATCATTGGGTGCACCATCATTGGAACTCCCACTCATCGCTGTAATGGGCATCCCCAGACCCTCATTCTTCCTCCCCAGAGTTGGGCAGTGCAGATTTTAAATGGAGCACTGACTGGTCAAGTAATGGATGCTGCCCCTCCATTGAAAATCTATTGGATTGACAGAGATAACCAAGCACAGTGTGCTACGGAGGACAGAAGAGCACGCTCACAATACTGAAGACAGATGGCACAGAAGGACCATCTGTCACGGATCACTCGGCTAAAGTCATTGTGATGCAATCATGACAGATTAAACTTGTTAATCAAAGACAGTCAGACTGAATACAATGACATATAAGGGCTGCTTTCAAATAAGCATAATATGGGCATTTTTGGGCCCATATTACAGATAAGTGTCCTGGCCCGACCATGAGTCCACTAACCTGAACTCATAGTCTCATAGGGATCAATAATGCTGTAAGTTCGGTTTACTAGACCTGCGGTCTGGCCAAGACATTCATCTGATGTACGGGCACAAAAATGCGCCCGTACTAAATTTGACTGAAAGTTTCCATAGAGAAAGAAAAAACACATGGAAATATAACGTTGTACTCACCTACACATGTGTTGGAAATGTTTTTGTATCCTTCAGCACAAGTACAGTTATATGATCCTGGTGTGTTGTGGCAGATCTGGTTAGAACCACAGATACCCGGATCATCGCTGCATTCATCTATATCTGTAAAGAAGATAACAGCACGGTCGTCAACTTAAAGGCCCTTTTACAAGCAACGATATTGCTCAAAATTCGTTCACATTGCTGAAAGTGAGCCATAATAGTTACTTGTAAACGTGGCAGTCGCACACTTTTAGTTTAAGGATGGATTTGAACCTGTAAAAAATCTATCGTTGAAGCCGCTGATAGATTGTGCAAGTTTCCTTTATTTAACCAAATTTTGGAAATCTGACACGTGTCACTTTAATATAAAATAACTCCGTAAAGGTTTTGCATATCCAAGTGATTCTGACATTGCTTTTTCACCACATGTTTTACTTCATTTAGGTGGTAAAAATAAACTGATAGAATTTGTGTATATTTATTAAAAGCGCCAAAATTGGGAACATTTTGAAAAACTTGTCATTTTTTCACATTTTAAACTGCAATATCTCAAATATGTGCAAACATACTGTACAGATTTTTAATGAGATATATACTTCCATCTGTTTACTCTATTCTGGAAGAACATTGGAAAAACTGAAGTTTTTTTAACTATTTAGGAGACGTACAAATTTAACATTCATACATTTTGAGAAACATTTTGTTTTCCTACACCAAGGGCTCATATGTGTCAGTATGATAGATACCCCTGGAACGTTCGAGGAGCAAGCCCACAGCCGAGGAGATGGCGGGGTAGATTGAGGCTTTGTCATGGGGTCTACCATCTCCTCCCTTGGTGGTAGCATGGAACCCGATCAAGTTACTGCTGAGGGAGTGTCATAGGAAAAAACTAATCCGCAGTTTACCTTAGGGTGCTTTGTCACTCATGACACCATCGTTTCATTCTCTGCAGTGAATCCAAAAGTTGAAATAAAACAGTCCACACACAGGGATCACTTTCTGAGCAAAACCAGAGACGGTCAGTAGAGCTCACTTACTTAAATAAATGATGAACAGTTCACAGACTTTGCATTAGCCAGCAGGACACCGGTGTAGACAAATTAGTGGTATGACAGGGAGGATTCACAGGATGGCAGACAAATCCACAGTCCCAGTTATCTGTGGGGTTCTGCTCGAGGCAACTTTCTTTACTCTTTCTCTCCAGCTCTCTACCGGTATACACTCACGGTCAGAAGTCACACTCAGTGCTACCTGGAGGTTCCTCTCACACTCTCTCAGTTCTCCATCTTAGCACTGAGGAGGCCAAGGTGAATTGGTCCTAGGACAAGCATTAGGCCACCACTCAGCCTCTTCTGTTTTCCCAAGGCAGGCTCCACTACTTGCAAGGTTCCTTGGACTGAATTGGACTCTGGCAAGTCCCAGACGCACACTGACTCCCACTGACTTGCAGAACCTCTTGCAAACACATATACATAGCATGATCACATGACTTACAACATGATACATTTCCCAGACATAACCCAGACATTAACCCATTCAGTGCTGCAGAGGTGCAATACACATCACAAATGCATAAGCATAGAAGACACTGACAATAAAAGGCACAAAACAAATACATTCATATTTATGGAGGGGCCCCATTTACACCTCCACAAATGATCCATTAAAAAAACGACACCTCTTAATGTATTCACTGAGGGGTGTCATGAGTATTTTGACCCCACAGTTTTTTTTTCATGAGTTAAAGGAGATGTCTCGAGGAAGCAGTGATTTTTTTTTTTTGCCCAGTCCCCCTAATTAAACATACATTACTAATTACCCCTGTAAATTACTTTCCTAGCTGGTTTCTACTTACCGTTCCAGTGTTTCAGCAACTTATAAAAGTTTCCCCAAGATGGCCGCCGGCTCTTTCCCCGTCGCTCGCTGCAGCCCGACGTGCGCGCTCCTGAGACGCTGCCAGCTGTGTCTCCATGGCAACCGGACGCCAAGCAGCCGCCGACCGGACGCCCCGCAGCCGCCGACCAGTCACCCACCGCCAGGCAGAAGGTAACCGGCGCTAGCCCCCCCCCCCCCCATCACAGCGACAGCCCCCCCGGCCTAGCGCTAGTTCCCCCATCACATCGGCAGCCCCCCCGGCCTAGCGCTAGTTCCCCCATCACATCGGCAGCCCCCCCGGCGCAGCGACAGCCCCCCCGGCCTAGCGCTAGTTCCCCCATCACAGCGGCAGCCCCCCCGGTGCAGCGACAGCCCCCCCCGGCCTAGCGCTAGTTCCCCCATCACAGCGGCAGCCCCCCCGGCCCAGCGACAGCCCCCCCCGGCCTAGCGCTAGTTCCCCCATCACAGCGGCAGCCCCCCCGGCGCAGCGACAGCCCCCCCCGGCCCAGCTCTAGTTCCCCCGGCGCCAGCCCCCCCCCCCCCCCCCGGCGCAGCCCGGCGCAGCGGCAGCCCCCCCCCCGACCCATCACTTACCTGGGATGCTTCTCGGGGCTGCTGGGCTGGGCTGGGCTTCTCCGCTGGGCAGCTCCAGTTTCTGCACCTTCCTCTAACAGAGGAAGGTACAGAATGGCCGCTCCAGCGCGCTCCCGAGCAGTGACAGCTCGTCTGCGCATGCGCAGAAGAGCTGTAGCGGGGAGCACACTGAAGCGGCTCGTGCTGAATGGAGAAGACCGGACTGCGCAAGCGCGTCTAAAAAAGCAAGCTGCCGGCGAATTTAGACGGAACCATGGAGACGAGGACGCTAGCAACGGAGCAGGTAAGTGGAATAACTTCTGTATGGCTCATATTTAATGCACGATGTATATTACAAAGTGCATTAATATGGCCATACAGAAGTGTATAACCCCACTTTGTTTCGCGAGACCACCCCTTTAATGCAATTTAGGAGGAGAAAAAAATTAAATTTCATATTTTTGTAAATGTGTCATTTTAAAGATAGGATTTTTTTCTATAGTACACATGAAAATGAGGATTTGCACCCCAAAATCGATACCTCTGTTTGTCCTGTGTTAAGAAACATAGCCGCTGTGGCCCTAAGTCTGGGGCCCTATGTCTGTATGCACAACGGGGCCCAAGCCAAAAGTAACAGCCGGTGGTTTTCAGAACATAAATTTTGCTTGATTGCGATTTAGGCCCCATTGCCCACTTGTAGAGCCCTTGAGCGGCCAAAACGATGCAGAACCTCCACAAATGGCCCTATTTTGAAAACTGGACCCATTACCGAATTCATCTAAAGGTGTGCTGTGTATTTCGACAGCACAGTTTTTGAATGAATCTAAGCAGAGCAGAAGGAAAAAAATATGATTTTTAAATTTTTTTGGCAATTCTGTCATTTTAAAAACATAGCACACATATGAATGAAGACAATCACCCCAAAATGGATACGTTTATTTCTCCCGTGTTCAGAAATATACCCATTGTGGTCCTAATATTATGTCTGTATGCACAATGGGGCCCAAACAGAAAGGAGCATTTAACTTCAACTGTTTTTTAACTTTTACATGATCCTCATTATCCATTGGATAACGGTGATCAAGGACTGCTCACTGCTGCCCTCAGTCACTGCTCCAGGCTCTCAGCTACCTTTAGTAGCCACAAGCAAGGATATTTTAAATTTCCCAGGCTCTCCCCAGCTTCTGCGCTTGCGTCTGCCATTTTGGTAACGGGCGCATGCATCGAAGCTGGGGAGAGGTCCGCGGATAAAGATCCCAGCGGGGGCATCGCTAGATGCATAAGTAATTTCACCTCCCTCGCAGTTCGGATCCGTGACGGGAGGTGAAACTAGCTTTTTTTTACTTTTATGTGATCACTGTTGGATAACCAAGGACCGCGTGGAGGCTGCTTTTAGCAGTGTTGCACATTTTTATTTTTTTTTTGCTATATCGGCCGTGCAGAGCATTGCGCCCTGCAGTAATACTACAGGGATAGAATTGTGTAGGCAGGGCCAGAAGACATATATTATAGATTAAATATACGCAGTGGTCCTTTAGAAAAAAATATTTGAAAAAAAACTATTTGGCCTGCCTGTCACTGCGCTCAGTGTTCTGGGTCTGTGTCTGCTGCGGGTTGTAGTTCTCAAAATAAATACGCAGCCAGCTAAGTGTTACAGCAGGCTTGCGCAAAATTCTTTCCTGGCGTTCCGTAAGCGAACTCAGCCTACAACCACAGGGCAATAAGCGGCACATTAAATTACAGTGTTGTGTTTCTGCATTCCTGGTAATACAGCATGCTGAGGGGTAGGGGTAGGCCTAGAGGACGTGGGCGCGGCCGAGGACGCGGAGGCCCTAGTCCGGGTGTGGGCACAGGCCGAGCTCCTGATCCAGGTGTATCGCAGCCGACTGCTGTGGGATTAGGAGAGAGGCACGTTTCTGGCGTCCCCACATTCATAGCACATTTAATGGGTCCACGCGGTAGACCCTTATTAGAAAATGAGCAGTGTGAGCAGGTCCTGTCGTGGATGGCAGAAAGTGCTTCCAGCAACCTATCGTCCACCCAGAGTTCTGCGGCGTCCACTGCTGCAACTCAGAATCCTCTGGCTGCTGCTCCTCCTTCCTCCCAGCCTCCTCACTCCATGAAAATGAGACATTCTGAGGAGCGGGCAGACTCTCAGGAACTGTTCTCGGGCCCCTGCTCAGATTGGGCAGCAATGGTTCCTCTCCCACCAGAGGAGTTTATCGTGACTGATGCCCAACCATTGCAAAGTTCCCGGGGTCCGGGGGATGAGGCTGGGGACTTCCGGCAACTGTCTCAAGACCTTTCAGTGGGTGAGGAGGCCGATGACGATGAGACACAGTTTTCTATCAGTGAGGTAGTAGTAAGGGCATTAAGTCCGAGGGAGGAGCGCACCGAGGATTCTGAGGAAGAGCAGCAGGACGATGAGGTGACTGACCCCACCTGGTTTGCTACGCCTACTGAGGACAGGTCTTCAGAGGGGGAGGCAAGGGCAGCAGCAGGGCAGGTTGCAAGAGACAGTGCGGTGGCCAGGGGTAGAGGCAGGGCCAGACCGAATAATCCACCAACTGTTTCCCAAAGCGCCCCCTCGCGCCATGCCACCCTGCAGAGGCCGAGGTGCTCAAAGGTCTGGCAGTTTTTCACTGAGAGTGCAGACGACCGACGAACAGTGGTGTGCAACCTTTGTCGTGCCAAGATCAGCCGGGGAGCCACTACCAGCAGCCTCACCACCACCAGCATGCGCAGACATATGATGGCCAAGCACCCCACAAGGTGGGACGAAGGCCGTTCACCGCCTCGGGTTTGCACCGCTGCCTCTCCCCCTGTGCCCCAACCTGCCACTGAGATCCAACCCCGCTCTGAGGACACAGGCACTACCGTCTCCTGGCCTGCACCCACACCCTCACCTCCGCTGTCCTCGGCCCCATCCACCAATGTCTCTCAGCGCACCGTCCAGCCGTTGCTAGCGCAAGTGTTTGAGCGCAAGCGCAAGTACGCCGCCACGCACCCGCACGCTCAAGCGTTAAACGTGCACATAGCAAAATTTATCAGCCTGGAGATGCTGCCGTATAGGGTTGTGGAAACGGAGTCCTTCAAAAGTATGATGGCGGCGGCGGCCCCGCGCTACTCAGTTCCCAGTCGCCACTACTTTTCCCGATGTGCCGTCCCAGGCCTGCACGACCACGTCTCCCGCAACATTGTACGCGCCCTCACCAACGCGGTTACTGCCAAGGTCCACTTAACAACGGACACGTGGACAAGCACAGGCGGGCAGGGCCACTATATCTCCCTGATGGCACATTGGGTGAATTTAGTGGAGGCTGGGACAGAGTCAGAGCCTGGGACCGCTCATGTCCTACCCACCCCCAGAATTGCGGGCCACAGCTCGGTGGTGGTATCTGCGGCGATGTATGCTTCCTCCACTAAACCACCCTCCTCCTCCTCCGCAACCTCTGTCTCGCAATCAAGATGTGTCAGCAGCAGCACGTCGCCAGCAGTCGGTGTCGCGCGTCGTGGCAGCACAGCGGTGGGCAAGCGTCAGCAGGCCGTGCTGAAACTACTCAGCTTAGGAGATAAGAGGCACACGGCCCACGAACTGCTGCAGGGTCTGACAGAGCAGACCGACCGCTGGCTTGCGCCGCTGAGCCTCCAACCGGGCATGGTCGTGTGTGACAACGGCCATAACCTGGTGGCGGCTCTGCAGCTCGGCAGCCTCACGCACGTGCCATGCCTGGCCCACGTCTTTAATTTGGTGGTTCAGCGCTTTCTGAAAAGCTACCCTCGCTTGTCAGACCTGCTCGGAAAGGTGCGCCGGCTCTGCGCACATTTCCGCAAGTCCCACACGGACGCTGCCACCCTGCGTACCCTGCAACATCGGTTTAATCTGCCAGTGCACCGACTGCTGTGCGACGTGCCCACACGGTGGAACTCTACGCTCCACATGTTGGCCAGGCTCTATGAGCAGCGTAGAGCTATAGTGGAATACCAACTCCAACATGGGCGGCGCAGTGGGAGTCAGCCTCCTCAATTATTTTCAGAAGAGTGGTCCTGGTTGGCAGAAATCTGCCAGGTCCTTGGAAACTTTGAGGAGTCTACCCAGGTGGTGAGTGGCGATGCTGCAATCATTAGCGTCACCATTCCTCTGCTATGCATCTTGAGAAGTTCCCTGCAAACCATAAAGGCAGCCGCTTTGCGTTCGGTAACAGAGCCGGGGGAAGACAGTATGTCGCTGGATAGTCAGAGCACCCTCCTGTCTATATCTCAGCGCGGTGAGGAGGAGGAGGAGGAGGAGGAGGAAGATGAGGAGGAGGGGGAAGACACAGCTTGGCCCACTGGTGAGGGTAGACATGCTGCTGGCCTGTCATCCTTTCAGCGTGTATGGCCTGAGGAGGAGGAGGAGGAGGAGGAGGAGGAGGATCCTGAAAGTGATCTTCCTAGTGAGGACAGCCATGTGCTGCGTACAGGTACCCTGGCACACATGGCTGACTTCATGTTAGGATGCCTGTCTCGTGACCCTCGCGTTACACGCATTCTGGCCACTACGGATTACTGGGTGTACACACTGCTCGACCCACGGTATAAGGAGAACCTTTCCACTCTCATACCCGAAGAGGAAAGGGGTTCGAGAGTGTTGCTACACCACAGGACCCTGGCGGACAAACTGATGGTAAAATTCCCATCCGACAGCGGTAGTGGCCGAAGGCGCAGTTCCGAGGGCCAGGTAGCAGGGGAGGCGCGGAGATCAGGCAGGATGTACAGCACAGGCAGGCCAACACTCTTTAAGGCCCTTGACAGCTTTATGGCTCCCCAGCAAGACTGTGTCACTGCTCCCCAGTCACGGCTGAGTCGGCGGGAGCACTGTAAAAGGATGGTGAGGGAGTACGTAGCCGATCGCACGATTGTCCTCCGTGACGCCTCTGCCCCCTACAACTACTGGGTGTTGAAGCTGGACATGTGGCCTGAACTCGCGCTGTATGCCCTGGAGGTGCTTGCTTGTCCTGCGGCTAGCGTCTTGTCAGAGAGGGTGTTTAGTGCGGCTGGGGGAATCATCACAGATAAGCGTACCCGCCTGTCAACCGACAGTGCCGACAGGCTAACAGTTGTAAATGCATCTGTTTCCACTTCTAAAGAACCCCAGTCTGACTGGGGCATGCAGTGTGGGCCGAAGCCCACCTGCATTAAGCACAACATTACTACCTCAGCTGTGTTGGGCAATGCAATGGGATATTTTTATGTACCGCCGGTGGGTTCCAGGGAGCCACCCATGCTGTGGGTCCACAGGGAGTTGTAAATGCATCTGTTTCCACTTCTAAAGAACCCCAGTCTGACTGGGGCATGCAGTGTGGGCCGAAGCCCACCTGCATTAAGCACGACATTACTACCTCAGCTGTGTTGGGCAATGCAATGGGATATTTTTATGTACCGCCGGTGGGTTCCAGGGAGCCACCCATGCTGTCGGTCCACAGGGAGTTGTAAATGCATCTGTTTCCACTTCTAAAGAACCCCAGTCTGACTGGGGCATGCAGTGTGGGCCGAAGCCCACCTGCATTAAGCACGACATTACTACCTCAGCTGTGTTGGGCAATGCATTGGGATATATTTATGTACCGCCGGTGGCTTCCTGGCACCCACCCATGCTGTGGGTCCACAGGGAGTTGTAAATGCATCTGTTTCCACTTCTAAAGAACCCCAGTCTGACTGGGGCATGCAGTGTGGGCCGAAGCCCACCTGCATTAAGCACGACATTACTACCTCAGCTGTGTTGGGCAATGCAATGGGATATTTTTATGTACCGCCGGTGGGTTCCAGGGAGCCACCCATGCTGTGGGTGTACACGGAATTCCCATTGCGGAGTTGTACCTGCCTGTGACTATTTATAAAATAACGCGGTCTGACTGGGGCGTGCAGACACCTTGACAGAATGAATAGTGTGTGGCACATAGGTTCCCCATTGCTATGCCCACGTGTGCAGCTCCAGATGGAGGTGGCACAGGATTGGATTTCTCATTGCTTCTGTACAGCATTGTGGGCTATCGTCCCGCCCCTTTTAAAGAGGGTCGCTGCCTAGCCGTGCCAACCCTCTGCAGTGTGTGCCTGCTTTTCTTGTGGCAGACGCCCTTATAAATGGACATGAGGGTGGCGTGACATGAGGGCAGCTGAAGGCTGGGCAGGGACAGTTTGGTGTGCGCTGTGGACACTGGGTCGTGGGGGGGGGGAAATTGGCAGCATGTAACCCAGGAGAAGTGGCAGCGGAGTGTCATGCAGGCAGTGATTGTGCTTTGTTGGAGGTAGTGTGGTGCTTAGCTAAGGTATGCATTGCTAATGAGGGCTTTTCAGAAGTAAAGGTTGTTGGGAGGGGGGGCCCACTCTTGCCGCTATTGTGGCTTAATAGTGGGACCTGGGAACTTGAGATGCAGCCCAACATGTAGCCGCTCGCCTGCCCTATCCGTTTCTGTGTCGTTCCCATCACTTTCTTGAATTGCCCAGATTTTCACAAATAAAAACCTTAGCGAGCATCGGCGAAATACAAAAATGCTCAGGTCGCCCATTGACTTCAATGGGGTTCGTTACTCGAAACGAACCCTCGAGCATCACTAAAATTTCGTCCCGAGTAACGAGCACCCGAGCATTTTGGTGCTCGCTCATCTCTATTAATGAGTTTTAAGTACCGAAAAATAGTACAACTAAAAAATATAAGTCAACCTACAAAACTTAAGCCCTCATACTGCTACAGTGATGGAAAAACGAAAAAGGTTATGGCTGCTGTAATAGGGGAAAAGAAAAGGATAATAAAGATTGCCATGTATGAGCGCCAAAACTTACACTAGATTGGGGACTAGCGGATGACAGCATTCACACAATATGAGGACTGACTGATCGCAGCGTTACACTAAACTGTGGAGTTTAGCGTGACTCTAAACTCTGACTAATGGCAGCATTTACACAAGACTGATGGCCTACAGTGTTTATACAAGTTTGGGACCCCCCTCATTACTAGATTGGGGGTCCTGAGTCCTCCGTTCCTCCTCATCAAGGTTATAAGGTGCATCCTACCACTTCACTCAATATCTATGGGTGAGATCCATAAAGTACAGTATACATTATTATACAGACAGAAGAGCTGCACACAATATGGACCTCAGACCTTACAGAAGGACTATCTGTCACCAACTACTGTGTTATTGACATCTAACCATGGCTGATAAGGTGCTTCTCCACTGCCAGGAACAAGCCCAATTGACCTATTTGCAAGTGGATTGGGGCTCCTTCAGCTACATTAACATGGAACAATCAGATGTTCTGTATGTGGCCAAATAATGGTGAGTACAATAGTTTGTTGGTAATGATGGAACTGTATGCGCCCGATGCATCGCCAGTTGCATATAACACTGGGCTTCCAGCAACAGATGATTTTTGATACCATATAAAAGATTGTCATCACCCGACAAACAAGCATTTGCTCATTTGATGGATGACCGATGATCATCTGGATATGAGCAGATGATAAAGGGAACGAATGGTCAGATGAACATTCATAAACCATCATCTGTCAGTGTAAAAGGACCTTAAGACTTGATAGATAAATAGTCTGGCTGAATGCAACGGCAGATAAAGAGGGGAAAAACGCATGGAAATCTGTCATAGTACTCACCTACACGTGTCGGGGGTGTTTCTGAATGCATCATTATACAATTATATGAACTGGGTGTGTTGCAGCAGATTGCGTTAGACCCACAGAGACCTTTCACATGCCTTCTGTGGAGCGACTTGCGGAATTTATTGCATTTTATTCCGCAGACATTAATTATGGAATTACATACCCTGCATGTTGGAAATCTGCAACAACAATACCGCAAGGGTTCCTTATTTCCACAGCAGAAAGCTTTTCTGCTGTGAAGTTGATTCTTGCGGTTTTGAAGAAAAGACACGAGGATTTTAACAGGTGCGGAATTCAAGCCCCATAGAGATATCATTGTGATGCAGTAATACTCATGTATCCTAGTTCCGTGCCATGAAAGGTCCCATACCGGGGATTCCTGCACTCATCTACATCAGCCAGGAATAAGGTAATGTCCCCTCAGCAGAAAATAACTTTATAAATGTAGTTTGCCTTCAAGGAGAAAACATTGCAATGGCTTCTCCTTCCTGCTACATCTTATGTGATGAATGGGGCGCCTCCTCGGAAATTGGGATGAGGCTTTGGATTTAACATAAATATGCAGTAAATCAAAAGTTACATTTTTTTTTTTGGGGGGGGGGGGGGTGTCTCTATTTTTGCAGCAATATTTATAATCCGTTAAATATTAATACACCCGGAGGCTCGTCGGGGCCGCTTTCTCTCCCTGTTATTTCTGCCAGCATTCAGTTAAAGCATCCCCAAAAAACACTGTAGAACAGGAGTAACCAGCAGAGAGCAGGCAGAAGGGGCGATGGGCCAGAAGGGGTCCGATGTCACTGTTATGGAGTGAAGGGGAGTTATTTCTTCAAAAATTTGAGCCACTTCTGTCACGAGCCGTGTACAGTTACAGGGTATAGTATTCACAGGAGTGCAGATACAAATCTGACTGCAGTAATAAATGGAATATGTAGGGTAACATATATTTGTGGTGTTGGTTTACGTCTCATACTGTATCTCTTTGTTGCTTTTGCCGCACATTACTGACCTGTACACACGTTCTTCTTCTTGTCGTTGGAGGGACAGAATGCTGTTTGATTGTCTTTCTGGTAGCCATTATTACATTTACAGCGATATCCACCCACCGTGTTTTTACAGCCAGTGTGAACACCACAAGCATCTGTGCCACTGCTGCACTCGACTATATCTGAAAAACAAAGTGGAGAAAACAAACCCGTGAGTCCCATTAGTTTGACCGAGTATGTTACAAATTAGACAGTATGGTCCCTGCGCTCTAATGGGCTTTGAACTTATCATATACTTGGAGATATACTTGCGCGTTGCGCAGCTATTAAGACTTTCCCACAACTTAAAATTGCTTCCCAGCCTCTCTGCACTTCCTGGTTGCTGCTGACCAGGACATGTGACTGCTGCAGCCAATCACTGGCTACAATAGAAGGTCACTGCTGTGATCAGTGATTAAGAGAAAAGAAAAAAACTGGCAATGGAGACGGCGCAACACTCCAGATTAACCCCTTCCCGCTCCATGACGTACCGCTACGTCATGGGAGGCGAGTACTTCGCGCAAAATGACGTACCAGTACGTCATCGGGATAGCGCGAGATCATGACTGACCTCGCGCTATCCCGCAGTGGGAGCCGGCTATCAGTCACAGCCGGCGTCCCGCTGCAACAGCTGGGGGGGGGGGCATCGGAGATGCGCCCCCCGCTGTTAACCCCTTCCTGCCGCAATCTAACTAGATCGCGGCAGGGAAAGAGTTCACAGAGGGAGCGCGCTCCCTCTGTGTCTCCGGCCGGCTCTCGCGATGTTATCACGAGAGCCCGGCCTGTCACCATGGCAACAGGACGCCAGACACTGTATTGCCTATGCCTATGATCGCTGTATAAGCAATAAGGCATGGCAGAGCAGTAGCTCTGCCATGCCTTATGACAGCGATCATAGGCACAGTGCTGCAAGTCCCTCAGAGGGACTCAAATAGTGTAAAAAAAAAGAAAAGAAAAATGTGAAAAAAATGTAAAAAAAAAACTTTTTTTGTGCTGTTTCTAATATTAGCATAAAAAAAATTAAAATCCCACATATTGGGTATTGACGCATCCGTAATGACGTGTACAAAAAGTTGAACACGCTTTTTATTTTGTACGGCAAAAAGCGTTAAAAAACGCTAAAAAACAGAGGCGAAATGCTAATTTTTAGCATTTTGCCTCACAAAAAATGCAATAAAAGTGATCAAAAAAGCCGTACAATCCCCAAAATGGTACCAATAAAAACTACAGCTCGTCTCGCAAAAAATAAGCCCTTATAGAGCTCCGTACATAGGAAAATAAAAAAGTTACAGGACTTTGAATGCAGCTATAGAGAAAAAAAAAAGATTTCCAAAAAAAAGGGGTTTTATTGCAAAAAAGTGTAAAAACCTAAAAAAAATTAAGAATTTTGGTGTCGTTGTAACCGTACCGACCCGCAGAAAAATTTAGTGTGTCATTTATGTTGCATGATTAAGGCTGTAAAAAAAAAATCTATGGCAGAATTGATGCGTTTTCTCTCCCTGTTATCATAAAAAAAATAATAAAAGTTTTAGGATATAGCCTATGTACCCAAAAGTGGCACCAATAAAAACTACAGTTCGCCACGCAAAAAACAAGCCCTTATACGGCCGCGTCGACTGAAAAATAAAAAAGTTATGGCTTTTGAAAAATGGAGATGGAAAAATACCAAAAAATCGCTTGGTCCTCAACGCCAAAATAGGCCATGTCATTAAGGGGTTAAAGCAAATAGGAAGTGACCAAATGTATGTGAAACTTCTCCTTTTATTTAATAAAGTACGTGATCAGCTTATGAAAACGCGTTTCTGAGATAACCCCCTTCGTCAGTTCAGCTGGTGTTTAAAATATACAGGCAATTGGTGGGTCCCAAAAGGGTTAATCATTAGATCTGTTTGCCTGTGGAGTGCGGGTCAGCCAGGGCAGGAGCAGGAGAAGTTCAGTGATTGGCTGCAGTAGTCACATGTCCTGGTCAGCAGCAACCAGGAAGTACAGAGCGGCTGTGAAGCAATTTTAAGTTGAGGGGAAACTCCTTGAAGGTCATAAACCCAATACAATACTTTGCAGTCTAGACCACCATGTAATTTGGCTTGTGTTGGATGTCGGAGGCATGGTGGAAATATACAACATGGGGTAGGAATGACTGGGTTGTGCGAGGATAGGTTGAGGGACCTGCACCTATAACATATGTATGATATTTCCTCTGGATATGCCTTAAAAGTCAAGATTAGAAGACCCCTTTAAGAGTACTTTTGAATTCCAGAGAGCGGGAACTCAGCTGCGGGTGTGCCGCGGATACGGACAGCTTCCATAGCCCTCTATGGAAGCCTGCGGGAGCCATCCGCGCGGGAGACCCGCACACAGAATCCACGCCTCAAGGGAAAATGACATCCGCAGGTATTTATTTACCCGCGGGTGTCCAAGGCATCCCTATGGGGCGCGGATCACACGCGCGGGACACCCACTGCGGATCTGTCCCCGTGGACATGAGGCCTAAGGGTCAACAACTCACTCACAGAATTGAATCTAAAAATGGTTCCTTTATTATATAATAATTAAAAACAGAGCAAAACATATGGCTTTGCAGCCGTATAGTGATTAATATGGCTGCCAAGGAGTGGTTTACTTCTATTTCCATTTTAAAAAATCTATAAAAAAACAAAAAAAAACACCCACCCACCTTCCCACTTTTGCTGTAAATGTATCTCCCTCTTAGCTTTAGCTGCAGCCTGTGGATATTGGTGATAATTAGAGATGAGCGAGCGTACTCGTTTCAAATAATTACTCGATCGAGCACCGCGATTTTCGAGTACTTCCGTACTCGGGTGAAAAGATTCGGGGGGCGCCGGGGGGCGGGGGGAGGCGTGGCGGAGTGGGGGGTAGCAGCGGGGAACAGGGGGGAGCCCTCTCTCTCTCCCTCTCCCCCCCCACTACCCGCTGCAACCCCCCACTCACCCACGGCGCCCCCCAAATCTTTTCGTCCGAGTACAGAAGTACTCAAAAATCGCGGCGCTCGGGCGAAAAAGGGGCGTGGCCGAGTAGGTTCACTCATCTCTAGTGATAATCATCCAAATACAGAAATATTTGAAGTAAAGACACAAAAGCAGATCGGGTCGAGGTGGAACAAACTAAAATTTGGGGCAGGGCATAATTTTAGTATTGTTGGATAACATACATTCTGCAAGACAGGAAGATATTAACGCAGGAACACTTGATGCTCATGGAAAATGTGTCCGTGTCATGCAGCATGTCTAAAATTGGTGGACGGTGTTCAAAAAGGTGGCACATTTTTAGGGAAAAGGACAACTTTTTATTTTTTTACTTTTTATATATATTTTTTTCTTTTTTTACTGTACCTAATTATTTTTTATTATACTCTGGGGCAATAAATTAGCAAGGAACACATTATCCATGTGTTCCCTGCTATCTTCACATACAGATTACTGCTAACAGTGATCTAATGGTAACAGCTCGTTAGATCACTGTTCACTGTGTATTTGTATTCAGACAAGCAGAGAGGATACACCGTCTTCTCTGCACACCTCCAAGCCCCTGTCTACAGAGGGAATCCCTATAACTTTATTATTCATGTCACAGGATTCCTAGCACCCTCCTGGATGTGGAAGCCGTGCTTCTGCATTTGGAAACACAGTGCTGTATATGAGCGCTGTGTCCGGGACTCTTTGTGACAAGGAACTACGGGATTGGACTGTCAGTGTGGCCGGCCGCTCCTGCTGATGGGACTGCATGCAGGAGTGTGGAGCGCCACCGAACAGCACGGAACTAACAACCCACCTACTGTTTTTTGTGGGCTGGTCAGGAAGGGGTTAATAAATGTCCACCATTGAAGCTGTTGCCACAAACACACACAGCACTTACCTATACAGTCTCCTTGTGTGTCTTCTCCATATCCTGGGATACAGGGGTATGATTTATCATAGGCCTTGTTTACTCCACAGATTCGATTTTGGCAGTTTGTTTCATCTGAGGGATAATAAAAGTAGTCAGTTCAGCTTTTACTGGAAACCTCCCCATTTAACCCCTCGTGGCTTTATCACTGGTACACGTGTCTGTCACATATACTAATAATAGGTTTTATAGATGAAATGGAGAAAATATTCTAACCCAGGTCAACAGATCAGGAGGTTGTCATCAGACAGCCCAGCACTGTTCTGTGTGATGGCAGCAGACAATGCAGGGACGCTTACCCCCTGACCTGTAAGTAGGCCATATGTAACAAGGTGAAGGAGCACAGTCGTTCCCTCCACACATACAGGTCAGCTGCTGCTGAGGCTATTAAGCTTCTCTGATAGTGGCTCCGCCCCCTTCCAGCTGGAGGGTAGAGGGTAGCTGACAGGTACTCTAAGCGTCCAATGTGAGTGATGCTCTGCAGCCTGGATAATGTGGTGGTGACACACCTAATGTATCACTGCCCAGAGTCAGCCCTAAGTAGGGAAGTTTGCAGAAGGCAAGACCCCGACCTACTCCAAAGAGCCAAGAATCTTCTAAGCTAAGCAAGCACCCTATAAACAAAACAGTTAAGTGGCGGAGGCCGTGATGAGCAATTACACAGACGTGCAGCCAGAAAACAGGCAGAGAGACCATGGGACCTTCTTAAAGGTCTGTACAACTGCTGCTGCTCAGATGAAGTGAGGATTGGCCATACCACCAAAGCCGAGGACCACTCAGAGTGTGGAAGGAGAGGGAATCATCCTCTCCGCTATAGCTTGGAAGCAGAGACTGAGTGGGCACTTTAAAGGTCTGCCCAGTGAACGCAGCACAGATGAAGATGGGAACCAAGTGCCATGGAGAGGACTATATCTGGCAAAGTGGATGTCGAGACCAGTTATAAGTGTACTTGTTCCCATTGTAATGTGCCAAATCCCTAGCAAGGGTGGGGGTCTTGGACCTGATGGGACAACATGAAATGGTTAACATCAGCGTGCGGAGTTAAGTTTAGCACCATGGTTAGTACAAGGCCTTGCATAATTATTCAATAGGATGATGTAATGTTATATGTTTATGATGTAGTGTATTATGGGTATTACATTTGTTATGGTGCAGCAAGGCACTTGGTGGATAGTCCATGTATGGGCTGCTGATGGATGATTTGTGAAATTGTGGTAAAGTGCGATACATCTATCAAGGCTTCCATATACCATGGTAGTAGCTCTGAGGGATGGATGAACCAAAGTAAGTGACGAGGAGGGTGTATTTTAGTTATAGGCCTGTATTGTTTGCTAGAATGTTGACAGGGATGTGTAATGTCCCTGTGAGATGCTACAATCCTAGCAGCTTTCTGTATAGAGAAAGAGTACCGTAAAGAGGGATTTCTCCACATGTATGTGGATTGGAACCATTCATAAGGGCGTTGTCAAATTTTGTTTAGTTCGCACATATAAATGGAAGAGCCAAGCTGACATGTGTATTCATTCCGCCACTGGGAAGAACCTATAGGCTGAAGTGTTACTGTAGCTTTAAGAAATTAATATTGATATTTAATATTATACTGTAACATTTAAGGATACTGTCAGCATCTTTTTGCCCCCCTCACAGAGAACACCGTGCCTGTCACACTGATTACAGTGGTATGTCTGCTGTATGTATCTGTGCAGGTGTTTTGGAGGAACTTGCATATTATGAGCTGCAGGATAGCCACACCCACCCTGCTTTCCAGCCAATGATTGGCAGCTCTCTCTCTCTCTCTCTCTATGCACTTGTAATAGGCAGACAGCCATGACTGGAGAATGGAATGGTTGGAGCTAGCCATGAATATCCAGGATTACTTTTAGAACTCCTCTATGTATGTGATACTAACTAATAAAATGTAGGTTTTTCAAAGACTACTGAACAGATACATAGAGCGGGCATATCACTGTAATAAGTGTAACAGGCACTACCTGCCCTCAGAGAAAAGATGGTGACAGAATCTAATTAAGTGTTCGAACCCTCCGATGGAATATCAAGTAAATATCTTTGGTAAATTTTGGGGGGGGCTAAAAGAGCTGCCTCTGTCCCCGTTGGTCACCACCACGCCAGGACATATCATCCACCTGCTTCACATACATAGCTTTAGAGATGTGCTACAAAAGTGACTACCATGACTAATAATGTTGAGCGGTCTATTAGCAATTACTTGTGACACCATAGGGGTATTATAGGCTATATTGCCAAAAGTATGCATACACCTGATCAACACGCCTGTATGAGCTTGATGGGTGTTAACCCCTTCTGATTTCCAGGACAGAAATGTATTGGTATTAGGCCTCCCTGATGGACATTTACGCCATACTCATTATACAGGAACAGAAGCTCTGCCTGCATGATAGCCACAGAAGCCCAACACAGCCGGACTCCCACAGTAATAGCTAAGATCGAAGATAACTCCATTCCTGGCCATTAAATCCTTAGATGCCATGGTTAATGCTGACCACAGCATCCTGGTGGTTTAACAGAGGGGAGGGGCTCCCTCTGTCCCCATCAGCCCCTATAATCGTAAATGCAGGATGCTGATGTATTGTCATGGCAACTGGAAGCCTAACAAAGGCCTCTAGAGCTGCCTTCAGTACTAATAGATCCTAAGAGATTAGGTGCAAAACCTAGACAAAGGGAATAATACTGTGGGATCAAACAATCACATTATTACATCATTACATGTTACAAAGTTATGGCTCTTTTTATTATGTGCCATTTTTGTACAAAAATAAGAAAGCATACAAAACGATACATATTTGGTATCAGAGAAATCGCACCAAACCCTAAAATAGAAGTAAGATATTTAATTAGAGGCACAAGATGTAAAAAGCAAAATCAGTGGTTGAATTTATGATATATTTTTTTAATCTCCCCTCCCCCAAAAACGTTATTCAATGTATAACATGTACTCCAAAAGTGCTATTGAAAAATAGAATTCATCTTGCACAAAACAAGCCCCCAGAGAGCTGCCTTAGGGCTTCTACCCACTAGCTGAGTCGGGGCTATATATTGGGGTTGGAGCGGAAGCCGTTGCTTTGACCCCAGTGTGGTGGTCAGCACTTGTAATTGCAGGCTGGGGTTTCATTAAAGGAGATGTCCCGAGGCAGCAAGTGGGGTTATACACTTCTGTATGGCCATAATAATGCACTTTGTAATATACATTGTGCATTAATTATGAGCCATACAGAAGTTATAAAAAGTTTTTTACTTACCTGCTCCGTTGCTGGCGTCCTCGTCTCCATGGTGCCGACTAATTTTTGGCCTCCGATGGCCAAATTAGCCGCGCTTGCGCAGTCCGGGTCTTCTGCTTTCTTCTATGGAGCCTTTCGTGCAGGATGCCGGCTCCGTGTAGCTCCGCCCCGTCACGTGCCGATTCCAGCCAATCAGGAGGCTGGAATCGGCAGTGGACCGCACAGAAGAGCTGCGGTCCACGAAGATAGAGGATCCCGGCGGCCATCTTCAGCGGTAAGTATTGAAGTCACCGGACCGCCGGGATTCAGGTAAGCGCTGTGCGGGTGGTTTTTTTAACCCCTGCATCGGGGTTGTCTCGCGCCGAACGGGGGGGGGGGTTTAAAAAAAAAAAAACCCGTTTCGGCGCGGGACATCTCCTTTAAAATCAATGGGAGCTGTGCCTGCAGTTACAAGCACCGGCCACTACATAGGGTTGCTGACACCATGCGCCTGCTCAGCTGGGTTCCCAAGCATCGGACACCGGATAATCAACTATTGATGAGCTGCCCTGAGGATGCGTCATCAATAGTATGTGTGGGAAACCCCTGTAATGGAAAATGTAAAACGCTATACCTCTCTGAATGAGCCAATAGGAAAACAAAAAATATTCCTGTGGGTTTTTATGCCAAAATAGCCTCAGTACTTAAAAGGGTTAATGATATGTTGGGTCCCTGTGCAGTAACAACAGCTTCCAGACTTCTGGAAAGGTTTTCCACTAGAGCGAAGCATTTGTAAGGTTGGTCACAAATGTGCAGGAAAATAGAGTATATTGTGTATATTTTTGTGTGACTCAATTCCGCACACCAAATATGCGCATGTGAAATCAATGGGGTTTATTTTCTGCTTATTGTGAATTTTGCCAGGAGTTGTGTGACCAGAGCTCACCGTGTAGCGATTGAGCTCAGTGGGGTCACGGTGCGACTTGCAAGTTGCCACGACTGCAATCTGCTGATTGCAAAATTTCCACCAAATTTTCCGGCACACCAAGTAATGAATTTATTACATGTTTTATTACATTATTTGCTGTGTAGATATTTTTGACTACGCTGGATAGTGTGAGGACCTCAGTGCATCTCACACAATCACATAAACCACAAGCTCTTTGCACTGACGAACGCCCTTTGACATCTGTATCTGCAAAACATTGATACATACTTGGAAGTAGAGTTCTGATGGGACAGCTTAAGCTTGACTGGCTTGTTGATGTTCTGAGAGCTGTAACAGAACAAACTGTCAGTGATAAAAAAAACACACAAATCCTAAAAGAACAACAGTATAGACTAGTAACCCATAGATCTTGAGGGGGGAACACAAGACCCGACGTGGATCGCTACTGGTTGTGGTTCCATCAGAAGCCCTCCCAAGAAGCATAGGTTACTGGCATATATTGGTTGATTACTTTAACTCATGCATTATCCCTTTAGTTTAGTTTTTTTGTATTGTTAGTTATCTACAAATATGGAATGAGTATCCTCGGGGGAATGTCCCAATGTATAGTAATGCACAGTAATATTGTATTGGGAAGAACATCTCTGTCTATGTAAGTTATGTCGGCTTTGGCAACTGTAACTATTGATGTGTTTGACATTTCAGCCAGCACTCTGCCTGCACACCTTTGCTACTGTGGGTTCTATCCTGACTAGCTAGGGTTAATATCTCCTTTGCTTACTAGTTCAGGCTGCATTCACCCGAATGTATATTGGCATGGTTTTCACTCCGAGCCGATATACGTCGTCCTCATCTGCAGGGGGGGGGGGGGGGGGGAGGATGGAAGAGCCAGGAGAAGGAACTGCGCTCCCGCCCCCTCTCTGCCTCCTCTCCGACCCTCTGCACTATTTGCAATGAAAGGAGGTGGGACGGGGGTGGGACTAAGTTCTCAGAATTAGTCCCGCCCTGTCCCGCCTCTCCCCATTGCAAATAGTGCAGAGGGGTGGAGAGGAGGCAGAGAGGGGGCGGGAGCTCAATTCCTGCTCCTGGCTCTTCCACCCCCCCCCCCCTGCAGATGAGGAGGACGTATATCGGCTCGGCGTGAAAACCGAGCCGATATACGCTCGTGTGAATGCAGCCTCAGGTTAATTAGTCAATTAGTCCTGATGGACTGGCTGATGTGGTGGCTGGTAATTGACAGTTCTTTCAGCTAATTGGTTTCTCCCTTTTGCCTATGTAATCCAGCTCTTCCTGGCTGGGAGCTGCTGGTTATTTTTCAGTGTTCCTGATCAGGTAAGCTTGCTCAGTGCTCCTGTCTGTTGTCTGGCTCCTGTGTTCTGACTTGTCTTGTGTTTCTGTTTGACTTGCATTCTGTGTTCTCGTCTTTTATTTATTGTCAGTTTCTGTTTGTCCCTGGTTTACTGTACTCTGGTTCCCCTCTGACCTTGGACCTGTCCTCATTGAAGTTGTGGGGTCGTCCCTTTCAGGACCCTCCGTGGTGGGTTCTATTGAAGGGGATCCGAGTGCGCTACTCTGATCGCTATCTCTCATTTCAGTCTCCTCTTGCGTCTAGACACCTGAGTAGCAATCTGACGCGTCAATCCTAACTGCTCCAGTACCAAGTCATCTCAGGGGTTTGTTAGCAGTCCAGGACGAACGTAACAATGTGCTTTCTTTCATGCAAATACTTACCTATAACACTTAGAATCTATTATATCACTGCCTGAGGAGCTCTGGCAGATGTTTGTATTTTACTACAGCACCAGTGGTTTTTTGCTATATTCATGTTTTTAAATGGTTTTAGCATTTATTTGGCTTTTTAATAAAGATCTTTGGATTTTTATATTGTTGTGTAGGTTATTTATGGTCATTTTTTTTTTTTTTACAAACCATTTTTCACCTTGTACATTTTTTTACCTCTACGTGAGTCCAGTTTAAAAAAAAGAAATAAATAAAAAAAAATGTAAGAACAGATGTGTGGTTTTTTTTGTTTTTTTTTTTACCCCAAGGCAGGACTTGAACGGCAAAATCAAAAGTTGCTGAAGTATTGCAGTATAAAGTACAAACTATTAAATGATCAAAAGATCAAGTTCCCTATGGGAATGAAATGAAAGTTTAAAAGATTCAGTAAAGTGTTGTGTTTTTTTTTTATATAAAAAAGATTAAAAGTTCAACACAGCCTCCTTTTCTCATTTTTGCTATAAAAAAAACTAAACAATTACAAACCAACACATATTGATTGCCATGTACGTAAAGGTCCAAAATATTAAAATATCACAGTATTCTTCCCATGCGGTAAATGCTGTAAAAAAATAATAGTGGGGAATGCCAGAAGTGTGTGTGTGTGTGTTTTTTTGTTTTTTTTAAATCCCGGCTCCCAAAAAATTTGAACAAAATGATGTATGCACCCCAAATGGTACTAATAAAAAGTACAGCTCACTCCGCAAAAAATTAGCCCAAACACAGCCCAATCGATGAAGAAATACAAAAGTTACAGGTCCAAGAATCTGGTGACGCAAAGCAATTTTTGTTTAAGAAAAAAAATGTATCCACTTCTTAAAAAAAAAAAAAGCATCAAAAAATATATATATAAATTTGGTATCACTGTATTCGTACCGGCCCACAGAACTCAGTTCAAATGTAATTTTTACTGCTATGGGAACAATGTAAAAACGAAGCCCACCAAAAATGGTGCAATTGCATTTTGTTTTCATTTCTTTTCACTTAAGGGGTGCATTCAGACGACTGTATATCGGCTGGGTTTTCACGTTGGTCGATATACGGCGTCTCTCTCTGCAGGGGGAGGAGGCTGGAAGAGCCGGGAACAGTGCTCCCAGCTCCCGCCCCCTCTCTGCCTCCTCTCCACCCCCCCTGTACTATTTTCAATGAGGAGAGGTGGGACAGGGGCGGAGCTAATTCCCAGAACTTAGCCCCGCCTCTTCTCATTGCAAATAGTGCAGAGGGGTGGAGAGGAGGCGGGAACTCAGAGCACTGCTCCCGACTCTTCCAGCCTCCTCCCCCTCCAGAGAGATGCCATATATCGGCCGGCATGAATACCTCGCCGATATACAGTTGTCTGAATGCACCCTAAAATTTGTAAAAGTTTTTCCATACATTACATGGTACCATTAAAAATACAACTCGTCCTGCAAGAAACAAGCTCGCATATGGATATGTCAATGAAAAAATTAAAAGCATATGGCTTTGGTTACCAAAGAAACCGTCTCTTGACTCCTCCTGTGCTGCCCACTGCTAACCAGTCTCTAATCTCCCCTTCATCTCCAAACTCTGGGAATGTCTGCTCTACTCTCACCTCATAAGCTCAGATAACTCTCTTCCTGACTTCATCGGCCCTCTGCAATGTAATCTCAGAGGGCCAAAGGTTTGCCAAGGCAACCGGATGCCATACACTGGTTTCTGGGCCTGCCATGGACAGTGATTTTTATTGTGGGCGATACTGCATTGCAGTACAGCAGTACTGCAAAGCATATCATAGCGATTAGACCTTTTATGGTTCAAGTACTCTACAGGAACATAAAAAATGTAAAAAAAAATATATAAAAATAGTGTATAAAAAAAAGCCAAAAAAAATTGAAAAACTTTTTTTGTGCACTTTACTATGTTTGTATTAAAAAAACACATTTTAAAAACCCACATCTTTAGTATCATCGTATCTGTAATGACTTGCACAATAAATTGAACAATCTATTTATACTGAACAGCAAGAACTGTAAAAAAAACACTAAAAAACAGAGGCAAAATTATTTTTTTATTTATTTTGCCTTCCCAAAAAGGCAATAAAAGTGATCAAAAAAGCTCTATTTAGCCCAAAATTTTACCAATAAAAACTACACTATATTGGCTCATTGGAGTTTTTCCACCTTCACCTGAACCACCAAGGACGGGATGGGGAGTTGAAACAGGCTGAACTAGATGGACATTCTCTTCATTCAACCTAGCATACTATGTTACAGCTCGTCACGCAAAAACAAGCCTTCACAGACTTCCATCCATGGAAGAATAAAAAAAGTTATCAAATGGTACCTCCTCTACTATTTCTTTGCATAGAAAAGTTGATTGGTTTCCCTTGCAACAAGCAGTAAAAAAAACAAGAGGATAGAGGAATCAATATCTGGAGAATGGAGCATTTTGGAAATATCCTATGGGCGAGTACATTGTTCTGTGATTTCTAGACAAATGGTGCTGTTACACATAAAGGAAAACTGGTCAGATCAGTGACCAAGTCACTTGCAATTTTCAATGGCCACCAGGTCTGGGATCGGAACCATCTACTCAATGTCCATGGAGGCCATATTATCAGAGACTGCTTCAATAACATAGTCTAACTGCACACTTAGCGTGGCATCACACGAGCGTGTTTTTGTGCGTGCATACGCGCACACAAAAACACGCTTCTATGGTCAGCCAGCACCGCTGAATTGTTTTTCAAGGAAGAGCTTTACATAAAACCTCTTCCCTGAAAAACAAGAATTTTAGTGTAAAAAAAAAATTAAAAATACTTACCTGTCCGTCGCTGTTGAGTTGCCGCGGGGATGAAAAACACATCTGCCGCATGCGGCAGATATTTCCTTCATCCCTGCGAGGAAAAAGAATTCTCTGCTGCACCTGTCACATCTGCAGAATACACAGTGGAGCTCTGGAGAGCAGCTGGAAGACACATACCGAGTCTGCTAGGTAAGTATTAGAGTTGAGTGAACGTACTCTGCCGAGCTTGATGCTCGTTCGAGTATTAGCATACTCGATGGTACTCGTTACTCAAACAAGCATCATGCCGTGTTCGACCCCGCCCCAGTTTTTGGCTCTCCCACGCTGTGACGTGCCTGTTTTGGCCCCACTGCAATGCAGCGTGAGTGTCAATGGCAAATTTTTGGGCAGGGGGAGAGAGAGAGAACACGAACCAAGAAAAAAAAAAAAGCTCGGGACCCGGCGTTCCACATACAAAAATGCTCGAGTCTCCCGTTATAGCCAATAGGGTTCGTTACTCGAGTAGAGCTCTCGAATTTTACAAAAAGCTCGACTCAAATAACGCGGACGCGAGCATTTGGGTGCTCGCTTATCTCTAGTAAGTATTCCCTTTTTTCCTTAAGTTTAACACAGCTAGGGCTTATTTTTGGGCTAGGTCTTATATTTCATGCCTCCCAAAACGGGTTTTGGAACGACACACTGTACGGGATCGAGGAACTCGTCAACCGGCATCACCCAGCCCCAGCTTCCCCTTGGCAGGGCCGGAGGGACACAGGCGGGTGAGTCATCTTGTCGCAGGGTTTGGGATTTTTCAGTATCCAGAAGTGACAGAAATAATAAAGATTTTATGGTAGCACTTAAGGCGCTGGTAAATCGATTTGATGTGGATAAAGGGCTAACAGTGTCCAATGCTCAGCCAGGGGGCTTAGCCTCACCTGTGGTTGGTGAATTTTATCACGCACCTGGAAGCTTGCCTACGGGGGCGAGCGGAAGGGGCGAAGAGTTGTGCAGTGACGGCCTAAAATTCGCAGATTCTTTGTTCTGTGGGGTAGCCCCGTTGGGAGTGGGCTTGGTGGATGATGTAGTTGAGAAAATCAGAAGTGGTTTATACGTGGATATATGGTCACTGCTGTCGGTGGAACATATTTCAGTTGATAAGGAACGTTTTTCGGAATGTGGAGTGGATAAAAAAGCAAAGGTAGCCAAAACTTTTGGTAATTGGCTATAGGCATTTTGACATTTGCGCACGTGGTGTGTCAGCAACACCCTCAGAAGGGTCCAGAGTTATTCGTTTACATAAATACCATCCACAGCGCTTACAAACTGCACGGCGGATCTGCATGGTGGCGTTACAACGAGGATTTTAGACACCATATTTCGAGTTTGAAAAATATAAGCTGGGCTACAAAAGCAACTGACATTTGGATCCAGCTTATCCTGGCTCAGAAGGCCTCAAAGCCATTTTTTTTCAAGGAACCGCCACAGGCGCCATGGGCAACAGGCACCTGTGCCCCAAAGCCCTCTGGCTCTTATTGGTCATTCAACGAGGGTCACTGTCGCTTCTACACCTAATGCAAATTTCGTTATGAGTGCTTAGTCTGTGGGGGATCACACGCGGCGGTACGATGTTTCCGACGCCAGAGAACGGCGGTCACACCTGGGGTGCCCGGCGCAGCAACGAACCCCGGTGAACGTCAAGTACCTGGAGCGGTGGCTCGACAGGTACCACAAGAAGCAGGAGGCAAAACTGCTTAGATCAGGTTTTACCGATGGTTTCGTTATCTCGTTCACCCCAGGTTGTTCGCTCATGCTTAGTGGTAACCTAAAATCCGCTCGAGACAACAAGGGGTTGGTGATTAAGAAGTTATTCAAAGAAGTTGCTCTGGGTCAGATGGCGAGTCCCTTCCAGGAGCCTCCATTCGGGAACTTGCAGGTTTCACCTTTGGGATTGGTACCGAAGAGGGAACCAGGCAAGTTCCGACTTATCCATCACCTATCCTTCCCGACGGGCGATTCAGTCAACGACGGGATTTCAAAGGAGCAAGCGGCTGTATGCATCTTTTGACCGAGCCATTTTTCTAGTTCGACAAGCGGGGCCGGCGCTCTTTTGGCTAAGGCGGATATCGAATCAGCTTTCCGCTTGCTCCCGATGCACCCTGATTGTTTCCATCTTTTAGGCTGTTGCATCGAAGGTCTTTATTTCGTGGACATGTGTTTACCTATGGGGTGCTCGATTTCGTGTTACTATTTCGAAGTGTTCAGTTCCTTCTTGGAATGGATGCTTAGATTTGAGACAGCCGCCTTATCGGTATTACACTATTTGGACGATTTCCTTTTTGTCGGGCCCCCAAATTCCGAAGTTTGCGGGTTTTTATTAGCATCGTTCCGGAGACTAAAAGAAAAAGCCAGCATTCCGCTATCGGAAGAGAAAACGGTTGGCCCATCGTCGTGCCTAGTTTTCTTAGGCATTGAAATAGATGCGGAAAATATGTTTTTTTGTTTACCGGAAGATAAAACCGCGCGCTTGCGGCAAATGGTAGAGATGATTTGCAGTTCACGCAAAGTTATCCTGCATCAAATGCAGGTACTACTGGGTTTGCTAAATTTCGCATGTCGGGTCATTCCCATGGGACGCGCCTTTTCCAGGCGCTTGTCCCTGGCAACAAAAGGGGCTAAGGAGCCGCATCATTTTATCAGGGTGACAAAGGAGATGCAGGCAGACCTGCAAATTTGGAAGGTTTTTTTCAAAACTTTCAATGTGTAGGTCATCTATCAAGAGAAGGAAGGCGGAAACGAAGAGTCGTGCCTGTTCTGGAACGCGTCGGGATCGTGTGGTTTTGGAGTAATTTTTGGAAACAAATGGTGTAGCGCCCCATGGCCAGAAGCCTGGGTGGAGAGAGAGTGGGTAGAAAACCTAGTGCTGCTCGAGATTTTTCCTCTAATGGTTGCCATGGAGATATGGGGCCCGGATTTGGCGAACAGTAGCATCTGTTTTTGGTCAGATAACCAGACGGTGGTGAGGGCAGTTATTAAGCAGTCGTCCTCCTCCTTTTTAGTGTTGGCGGCGCTACGCCATTTGGTACTACGTTTTTTGCAACATAATATGAAGTTTAAGGCAAGCCATGTTCCAGGCTATTTGAATAATACGGCTGACGCTCTTTCTCGATTCCAGATGAAGAATTTCAGGGAGCTGCACCCGACGGCGGACGTCGAGGGGGTATGTCGCCCTGCTTTATTGTGGAAGATAATAGAAGGGAGCTCCTAGCCTTGATGCGAAAGTCAGTAGCGGAATCCACATTGAAGCGGTATAATAGCCTTTGGAAGCGATGGTTCGTGGCCGCAGGGGGGGGGGGGCGTTTTTCCGGAAACGGAACGGGCCAGGTCGGTAACTTTAGATATATTGGCGGCCTTGCGCAAGAATGGGGCATCGGCGGACGCAGCCAGAAAACATGTGTCGGCTATCGCCTTTTTGCTGCGTCTTCACAGTAGCCGCGACGTAACGAAGGATTTCGTTTTTGGACAGATATTGAAAGGTTGGAAAAAGGAGAAGCTGACTCGGGACGGCAGGCACCCGATCACGTTCGAACTACTCTGCGCGATGCTAGAAACCTTGGAGTTGGTTTGGGAGGACGAAGCAGTGACGTTTCTTTTTCGTGCCGCTTTTTCGCTGGCTTTTTTCGCAGCTCTAAGATTGTGCGAATTTGCTTTCGGCTAGCAAAAGCAAACTGGGGGGTCTTCTGTTTTCCGACGCCGTGACCGAAAGCGACAATATTAAGATTTGCGTTCGCAAGTCGAAAACCGACGTGTACGGCGCGGGCGAATGGTTGCATATCGGAACCCTGGGGACCAAGTGGTGCCTGCTCTTTTTGATAAAAAGTTTTTTGACCCAGCACAGCAGAGCGGGTCCGCTGTTGGCGCATGCGTCGGGCTCCCCGTTGACAAAATTCCAGTTTACGGCGATAATCCGGGCGTGCCTTGCAAAGCTGGGTTTTACGCTGGGTGAATTTGGCTCGCATTTGTTTAGAATTGGAGCTGCCACGTCAGCTTTTGCTTGCGGCTTACGCGGTGAAGAGGTGAAGAAGGTGGGTCGATGGAAGTCGGAGGCTTATCGGGCATAAGTCAGACCGGATTTGAGAGTTTTTATAATATAACAGGTTAAGGCTTTGATGGTTGTTGTTTGGGGTCCTTTTCTTTCCCCTTTTGTTTGGTTTGTTCAACAGATTCCGACTGAACAGTCTGGGTAGTGGGCCACTCGTATATATTTTGGGCAGAGAAGAGAGCCATGTCCAGGCCTATGGGCACGGATTTGGGACTAAGAGATGCACAAGTACGGTGGCACGGCATCAGAGGCATGCAATGGACCAGGCTGCTCCATGAAGTGCTAAAAATCAGCAGCTGGTCCCCGGATAAAGTTATACTGGTCATCCACACAGGAGGAAATGATTTGGGCATAGTAAAATTAGGCGAATTGATAGCGCTAATGAAGCAGGACTTATGTCGCTTTAAGAAGTTTTTTAAAAGGGTTATTCTAGTATGGTCGGATATTGTAGCCAGAAGGTTTTGGAGGGAAGCAAGGAACACAGAAGAAATAGAGAGAGTTAGAAAGAGTATAAACTTTAAAATGTCCAAGTTCGTTCAGTCGCTAGGGGGTGTAGCCATAAGGCACTGGGAGTTAGAGAAAAGGGAGATGGGGATGTTTAGGAGCGATGGAGTACATCTCAGCGACATAGGGATGGACACTTTTTTGTCGGGATTACAAGATGGGGTGGAGGCGGCCTTCTTGCTGGCAGGTGGGGGGCGGAATGCAGCGTAGGATTACGCTGCATCCTTCGTGGCGGAATTTTCTGGACTTCCCATGCCAGCAATGGATGGAAGGGCTTTTCAGGCCCATTATCTGGCTTTCTTATGCCTTGTTGTTTTTTCTAGTTTTCACACAGTTTCAATTTCATGGCCGTTTTTGGCATGGAAAGGGATGAGTGGATGATTGAATTTGTTTAAAAAATATTTCAATAAAGCCGTGGCCTACCCACATTTAAAAGCCAGCAAGTCTTTTTGGTCATTTCGTTCAGTGTGGGGAGCAAAGGGGTAAGTGGGTTTAGAGTCCCCCCAGTCCTGTATGCCTGCTTAAGACACTCCTCAGAAGTATACCTGGAGCATTCCTCTGGTCTGTACTCCTGATGTACACTGCAGGCTCAGTACTGCACCACACTTATCAGAACTGTCTAGCAGAAAAGCTGTCCTGTTGCCCCTATGGAAACCAGTTAGAGCTCATCTTTCATTTCTTAAACCCCTTCCTGACATCCGCCATGCACATGCTGTGGTAAAATGAGAGCTGCACCGTGATTGGTTGATATGGGTGACTTATGCCACTACATGGCTATAAAGTGCCATACGTCAAAGGCATCTCTCAGACCTATGCACTGGCCAATCCTCCCAACATGTGAATGGACCTTTATGAACACATTGTTGCCTGCATTGTATATCATTTGTATAATGTGTCTGTACTAAAACCCTATGAAACTTGCCTGACTTTATATTTTACTTTGTATTTGAAGCATTAATGTAGTTATCTGCATGTTACTAGGTGTAATGTGGTGTTACATGTATCACTGCATCTGTTACTTTTGTTGCTCTGCTGCCCCCTTGTGTAGGAAGACCACATTTCTCCTGAGCACTCTTTCTGTTTCCTCTACTGTAAACGATTCAAGACCTTCCACCTCCTTAGTACTGTTGAGCTTATTATTGTCATAATCAGTTTAGTCTCTAAAATAAAATAGCCAAACAGACTTTTTAAATCAATGAATATAAAAAAGAACAATACAGCAACCTTGTGATTAGACATAACAAAATAACAGACGCTCACCTTTGCAGAGTATGACGCCCTTCTTTATACATTGGTAGTATCCCGTTGTGCATCGGCATAAAGTTGTGTTGGCACAAGGTACATTTGCTGGGCAGATCCAGTTGTTTGGGCATTGTTTCTCACCTGGGAGTAACACATTGTTTCATATGATTACACAGTTATACAGATTGAGAAGGGCCATCGTAATTAGTTTCTGTATTAATCCCAACAATTACAGATACAAAACCCATGGGAAAGGACCAATCATCAGCCGATAGAGGAGTGAATACTCATTCATTCATCTGACCAGAGGTATATCTCCCTAGATGTACATGTAGCTTGTGGGGACAAGCAATCATAACTATAACCAGTTCTCAGACTACGAAAAAGAAAATCAAATGAACGCCGATCGACATGCGAATTGATCGGTGCTTGATACATTGGGCTGAAAAGTTGGCTCATGTAAAAGAACTTTAAAGGGGTTGTCCATTTATTCCTGTGTGAAAATAATACATAGAGACATACTTACCCTTTTGCAGCAACCAGTGACCAGCACTGCAGAGGTGGGGTTTGTTGTGACAGATGATATCACAGGAATCACATGACCACTGCAGCCAATGTATTGCATTCTTGAACTCCTGCATCATCACACTCAGGATGTGAGCGCCATTGCCAGGAGAACGGGCGTGACACTGCAGCCTCTCCTTGGATGCAGCAGTCATGTGATTTCCTGTAACATCCTCTGTCACCACAAACTCAAGGACCATAGCAGGCTACAGTGTTGGATCGCAGCATCCGCCGAGGGGTACGTTTGTTATTTTCCCACAGGGGATCCTATTGAAAAAGTGTTGTCCAGTATCTGGACAACCCCTCTAACAATGAGGCACCTTATGTTATCAGACTTCCCAGTGTTTTCTGATAAATCAACTAGGAAAAGGAGTCAACAAACTGGTAACTGGAGGTTGCACCCAAAAAGAAAAATCTTATGGGCCATATAAATTGAAAATACACACATAAAAGTGGACATCCTTTTTACAGATAAAATGTAACCTTTAATAGAACAGAAACCCTATCACAGTCCCATTACTTTACTGCCTAAGCAGGGTATCCTCCCTGAGAAAGGCAACCCCACTCTCAAACCTATCAATAGAAAACCCTACACTGCAATGTAGGAAGATAGAGCTAACTAGAGAAAGGAGAGGCATATGGCTCAGTCACACGGTCGGAGATCCGCGCGCAACTCTGCACGGAAAAAAAAAATGCACCGCAGATGCTGACGAAAATCCGCACCTGCCAAAGAAAGAACATATGGGTGGCAATGGATGTGGTCATGCGGATTTTCGTCCGCATGCGGTGCAGACGTTTTTCCGCACAGAAATACGCGCAGAAAGCTGTGTGATCTCCGAATAAAATATGACCATTGATACAGGCACTATAGTTCTAAGACATATCAGTACTGAGAAGTACCAACAAAAGTGGCAACAAAAATAGCATACAGTATCTTCCTACAGAAAATCCCTGGACAAAACCAAATTCCAAACAGAGACTGAGTTCCAACGTGTTTCCCCCATAAATCATGGGTTCATCAAAGAACAATTAACGTAATAGTTTAAGACTAGAGATGAGCGAACACCAAAATGCTCGGGTGTTCGTTATTCGAAACGAACTTCCCGCGATGTTCGAGGGTTCGTTTCGAATAACGAACCCCATTGAAGTCAATGGGCGACCCGAGCATTTTTGTATTTCGCCGATGCTCGCTAAGGTTTTCATGTGTGAAAATCTGGGCAATTCAAGAAAGTGATGGGAACGACACAGCAACGGATAGGGCAGGCGAGGGGCTACATGTTGGGCTGCATCTCAAGTTCACAGGTCCCACTATTAAGCCACAATACCGGCAAGAGTGGGCCCCCCCCCTCCCAACAACTTTTACTTCTGAAAAGCCCTCATTAGCAATGCATACCTTAGCTAAGCACCACACTACCTCCAACAAAGCACAATCACTGCCTGCATGACACTCCGCTGCCAATTCTCCTGGGTTACATGCTGACCAACCCCCCCGCACGACCCAGTGTCCACAGCGCACACCAAGTTGTCCCTGCGCAGCCTTCAGCTGCCCTCATGCCATGCCACACTCATGTCTATTTATAAGTGCGTCTGCCATGAGGAGGAACCGCAGGCACACACTGCAGAGGGTTGGCACGGCTAGGCAGCGACCCTCTTTAAAAGGGGCCGGGCGATAGCCCACAATGCTGTACAGAAGCAATGAGAAATAGAATCCTGTGCCACCGCCATCAGGAGCTGCACACGTGGGCATAGCAATGGGGAACCTATGTGCCACACACTATTCATTCTGTCAAGGTGTCTGCATGACCCAGTCAGACCGGGATTTTTACTTCATAGACACAGGCAGGTACAACCCCCTATTGTGAAGTCCCTGTGGACCGACAGCATGGGTGGCTCCCTGGAACCCACCAGCGGTACATAAAAATATCCCATTGCATTGCCCAACACAGCTGAGGTAGTAATGTCGTGCTTAATGCAGGTGGGCTTCGGCCCACACTGCATGCCCCAGTCAGACTGGGGTTCTTTAGATGTGCTTTCAGATGCATTTATAATTCTCTGTGGACCCACAGCATGGGTGGGTGCCAGGAAGCCACCGGCGGTACATAAAAATATCCCATTGCATTGCCCAACACAGCTGAGGTAGTAATGTCGTGCTTAATGCAGGTGGGCTTCGGCCCACACTGCATGCCCCAGTCAGACTGGGGTTCTTTACAAGTGGACACATGTAGGTTACACTCCGTGTGCACCTACAGCATGGGTGGCTCCCTGGAACCCACCGGCGGTACATAAAAATATCCCATTGCATTGCCCAACACAGCTGAGGTAGTAATGTCGTGCGTAATACAGGCGGGCTTCGGCCCACACTGCATGCCCCAGTCAGACTGGGGTTCTTTACAAGTGGAAACAGATGCATTTATAATTCCCTGTGGACCCACTGCCTGGGTGGGTGCCAGGAAGCCACCGGCGGTACATAACTATATCCCATTGCATTGCCCAACACAGCTGAGGTAACGTCAGCTGTAATGCAGGTGGGCTAAAAATTAATTTGATTACACTGTAGGCGAGGGCCCACAAAAATTGCTGTATCAACAGTACAAATGTACATCAGAAAAATTGGCCCTGGCCAGCCAAGAGGGCAGGTGAAACCCAGTAATCGCTTTGGTTAATGTGGCTTAAGTGGTAACTAGGCCTGGAGGCAGCCCAGTGTAACGAAAAATTGGTTCAAGTTAAACTTCCAACGCTTTTAAGCGCATTGAAACTTTTAAAAATTGTTCAGAAAAATTATTTGAGTGAGCCTTGTGGCCCTAAGAAAAATTGCCCGTTCAGCGTGATTACGTGAGGTTTCAGGAGGAGGAGCAGGAGGAGGAGGAGGAATATTAGACACAGATTGATGAAGCAGAAATGTCCCCGTTTTGGATGGTGAGAGAGAACGTAGCTTCCATCCGCGGGTGCAGCCTACGTATTGCTTACGTATCCTTGCTGTCCGTTGGTGGAGAACAGAAGTCTGGGGAAATCCAGGCTTTGTTCATCTTGATGAGTGTTAGCCTGTCGGCACTGTCGGTTGACAAGCGGCTACGCTTATCTGTGATGATTCCCCCAGCCGCACTAAACACCCTCTCCGACAAGACGCTAGCCGCAGGACAAGCAAGCACCTCCAGGGCATACAGCGCGAGTTCAGGCCACGTGTCCAGCTTCGACACCCAGTAGTTGTAGGTGGCAGAGGCGTCACGGAGGACGGTCGTGCGATCGGCTACGTACTCCCTCACCATCCTTTTACAGTGCTCCCGCCGACTCAGCCTTGACTGGGGAGCGGTGACACAGTCTTGGTGGGGAGCCATAAAGCTGTCCAGGCCCTTAAAGACTGTTGCACTGCCTGGGATGTACATGCTGCTCGATCTCCGCACCTCCCCTGCTACCTTGCCCTCGGTACTGCGCCTTCTGCCACTAGCGCTGTCGGCTGGGAATTTTACCATCAGCTTGTCCGCAAGGGTCCTGTGGTATAGCAACACTCTCGAACCCCTTTCCTCTTCGGGAATGAGAGTGGGCAGGTTCTCCTTATAGCGTGGGTCGAGCAGTGTGTACACCCAGTAATCCGTTGTGGCCAGAATGCGTGCAACGCGAGGGTCACGAGAAAGGCATCCTAACATGAAGTCAGCCATGTGTGCCAGGGTACCTGTACACAACACATGGCTGTCTTCACTAGGAAGATCACTTTCAGGATCCTCCTCCTCCTCCTCCTCCTCAGGCCATACACGCTGAAAGGATGACAGGCAATCAGCCGGTGTACCGTCAGCAGCGGGCCAAGCTGTCTCTTCCCCCTCCTCCTCATCCTCCTCATGCTCCTCCTCCTCCTCCTGTATGCGCTGAGAAAAAGACAGGAGGGTGCCCTGACTATCCAGCGGCATACTGTCTTCCACCGCCCCCGTTTCCGAGCGCAAAGCAGCTGCCTTTATGCTTTGCAGGGAATTTCTCAAGATGCATAGCAGAGGAATGGTGACGCTAATGATTGCAGCATCGCCGCTCACCACCTGGGTAGACTCCTCAAAATTACTAAGGACATGGCAGATGTCTGCCAACCAGGCCCACTCTTCTGAAAAGAATTGAGGAGGCTGACTCCCACTGCGCCGCCCATGTTGGAGTTGGTATTCGACTATAGCTCTACGCTGTTCATAGAGCCTGGCCAACATGTGGAGCGTAGAGTTCCACCGTGTGGGCACGTCGCACAGCAGTCGGTGCACTGGCAGCTTAAAGCGATGTTGCAGGGTGCGCAGGGTGGCAGCGTCCGTGTGGGACTTGCGGAAATGTGCGCAGAGGCGGCGCGCCTTTACGAGCAGGTCTGACAAGCGTGGGTAGCTTTTCATAAAGCGCTGAACCACCAAATTAAAGACGTGGGCCAGGCATGGCACGTGCGTGAGGCTGCCGAGCTGCAGAGCCGCCACCAGGTTACGGCCGTTGTCACACACGACCATGCCCGGTTGGAGGCTCAGCGGCGCAAGCCAGCGGTCGGTCTGCTGTGTCAGACCCTGCAGCAGTTCGTGGGCCGTGTGCCTCTTATCTCCTAAGCTGAGTAGTTTCAGCACGGCCTGCTGACGCTTGCCCACCGCTGTGCTGCCACACCGCGCGACACCGACTGCTGGCGACATGCTGCTGCTAACACATCTTGATTGCGAGACAGAGGTTGTGGAGGAGGAGGAGGAGGAGGGTGCTTTAGTGGAGGAAGCATACACCTCCGCAGATACCACCACCGAGCTGTGGCCCGCAATTCTGGGGGTGGGTAGGACGTGAGCGGTCCCAGGCTCTGACTCTGTCCCAGTCTCCACTAATTTCACCCAATGTGCCGTCAGGGAGATGTAGTGGCCCTGCCCGCCTGTGCTTGTCCACGTGTCCGTTGTTAAGTGGACCTTGCCACTAACCGCGTTGGTGAGGGCGAGTACAATGTTGCGGGAGACGTGGTCGTGCAGGGCTGGGACGGCACATCGGGAAAAGTAGTGGCGACTGGGAACTGAGTAGTGCGGGGCCGCCGCCTCCATGATACTTTTGAAGGACTCCGTTTCAACAACCCTTTACGGCAGCATCTCAAGGCTGAATTTTGCTATGCGGACGGTTAACGTTTGAGCTTGCGGGTGCGTGGCGGCGTACTTGCGCTTGCGCTCCAACAGTTGCGCAAGCGACGGCTGGACGGTGCGCTGAACTACACTGGTGGATGGGGCCGAGGACAGCGGAGGTGAGGGTGTGGGTGCAGGCCATGAGGCGGTAGTGCCCGTGTCCTGAGAGGGGGGTTGGATCTCAGTGGCAGGTTGGGGCACAGGGGGAGAGGCAGGGGTGCAAACCGGAGGCGGTGAACGGCCTTCGTCCCACCTTGTGGGGTGCTTGGCCATCATATGTCTGCGCATGCTGGTGGTGGTGAGGCTGTTGGTGTTGGCTCCCCGGCTGAGCTTTGCGCGACAAAGGTTGCACACCACTGTTCGTCGGTCGTCAGGCGTCTCTGTGAAAAACTGCCAGACCTTAGAGCACCTCGGCCTCTGCAGGGTGGCATGGCGCGAGGGGGCGCTTTGGGAAACAGTTGGTGGATTATTCGGTCTGGCCCTGCCTCTACCCCTGGCCACCGCACTGCCTCTTGCAGCCTGCCCTGCTGCTGCCCGTGCCTCCCCCTCTGAAGACCTGTCCTGTGTAGGCGTTGCACACCAGATGGGGTCAGTCACCTCATCGTCCTGCTGCTCTTCCTCCGAATCCTCTGTGCGCTGCTCCCTCGGACTTACTGCCCTTACTACTACCTCACTGCAAGACATCTGTGTCTCATCGTCATCGTCCTCCTCACACACAGAAAGTTCTTGAGACAGTTGGCGGAAGTCCCCAGCCTCTTCCCCCGGACCCCGGGAACTTTCGAATGGTTGGGCATCAGTGACGATAAACTCCTCTGGTGGGAGCGGAACCACTGCTGCCCAATCTAAGCAGGGGCCCGAGAACAGTTCCTGGGAGTGTTCCCGCTCCTGAGCATGTGTCATTGTAGTGGAGTGAGTAGGCTGGGAGGAAGGAGGAGCAGCAGACAGAGGATTCGGATTTGCAGCAGTGGACGGCGCAGAACTGTGGCTGGACGATAGGTTGCCCGAAGCACTTTCTGCCATCCACGACAGGTCCTGCTCACACTGCTCATTTTCTAATAAACGTCTCCCGCGTGGACCCATGAATTGTGCGATGACTGTCGGGACGCCAGAAACGTGCCTGTCTACTAATCGCGCAGCAGACGGCTGCGATACACCTAGAACAGGAGTTCAACCTGTGCACACACCCTGACTTGGCCCTCCGCGTCCTCGGCCGCGTCCACGTCCTCTAGGCCTACCCCTACCCCTCAGCATGCTGTATTACCAGTGATTTGATTTCACAGGCAGGAAATAAATTGGCGCAAGACTGCAGGCCAAATATAATTTTTTCCCTTTTTTGAAAACGAAACGCCCCACTGCCTCTAGTGAATGAATAATCTAAGTTTAATAACTGTGCTGTGGCCCTGCTAATGTGTCACAGAACTTGAGGGTAGCAGAGTTATTAACTCTGGCAGAGCAGGTATTTTTTTCCCAATTAAGGAAAGCAAATGGCGAAGCCAGCAGTAAACCGTAGCTGGGTGCGTCTGATTTTTTAACGTTGTACACGCAGCTCACACGTGTCCACAGCCCTTAGGACGGACAGAGGCAGGACAAATAGATTTCTTTTCCCTTTTTTTACACCAAAAGGACCCACTGCGTATATTCAATGAACATGAGAAGTTTAATAACTGTGCTGTGGCCCTGCTAATGTGTCACAGAACTTGAGGGTAGCAGAGTTATTAACTCTGGCAGAGCAGGTATTTTTTTCCCAATTAAGGAAAGCAAATGGCGAAGCCAGCAGTAAACCGTAGCTGGGTGCGTCTGATTTGTTAACGTTGTACACGCAGCTCACACGTGTCCACAGCCCTTAGGACGGACAGAGGCAGAACAAATAGATTTCTTTTCCCTTTTTTTACACCAAAAGGACCCACTGCGTATATTCAATGAATAATAACTGTGTTGTGGCCCTGCCTACACAATTCTTTCCCTGTAGTATCAATGGAGGGTGCAATGCTCTGCAGAGGCGATTTTGAGAAAAAAAAAAAATATGCAGCACAGCTAACAGCAGCCAGCACAGTACTGCACACGGTTAAATATGGCCCTAGAAAGGACCGTTGAGGTTCTTGAAGGCTACACTCACTCCTAACACTCTCCCTGCCTATCCAACACTTCTGTCCCTAATGCCGGGTGCAACGCTCTGCAGAGGCGATTTTGAGAAAAAAAAAAGTCACTGCTAACAGCAGCCAACACACAGGTATTACTGGCCCTAATAAGGACCTTTGGGGTTCTTGAAGCCTACACTAACTGCTATTTCTCTCCCTACAGCAGCTCCGGTACCAGCAGCACTGTCCCTCATCTAACTCACAAGGCATCTGAGGCGAGCCGCGGGAGGGGCCGACTTTTATATTCGGGTGACATCTGATCTTCCCAGCCACTCACAGCAGGGGGGTGGTATAGGGCTTGAAGGTCACAGGGGGAAGTTGTAATGCCTTCCCTGTCTTTCAATTGGCCAGAAAAGCGCGCTAACGTCTCAGGGAAGGAAGTGAAAGTAACCCGAATACCGCATGGTGTTCGTTACGAATAACGAACATCCCGAACACCCTAATATTCGCACGAATATCAAGCTCGGACGAATACGTTCGCTCATCTCTATTTAAGACCAAAACGATATTTCAAAAAAGAAAGAATATTTGTACAATTCAAAGGACATCAGCAAATATGTAAAAAATGCCATACATTGGCTAGCTTAAACATAAAGTCAGAGAAAAAAAAGTATACTTAGCTCCAGATGCACAGATTAGCGAAAATCCTATTCATGTAGTGCAGGGATAGGGAGAGTATAATACATCTCCTTAGAACTATGACGAACAATGCATGTCCACCCTCATCGGTAGCCAGGGGGATATCCCGCTTATCTCCTAAAATAATAGGACTGTGATATTGTTTCTTTTTTAATAGTATTATTATTGGTTATGTTTGCAGCCAATCACAGACCTCAGCGATCGATTAGGTATAATGGAGATACTCGCTGATGCTGTAGGGACTGGGGATGGATGAGTGGAGGATCTTTTATTAATTTTTTTTAGCATGAGCAGCCTATAAGAAAAAAAAAACTTGGAAAAATCCTTTAAAAAACACAACTTTATAGGACAAGGGAGAGAGCACATGCATACTTAGCATGATCTCTTCATTTACTTATTTATAAACAGTATCTTTGATATTCAAGTTTGCAACCTACCCATTAGTGAAGTCACACAGTAAGTTACCGCATCCTGATTTTTTTTTTCTTAGATTAAGCTCACTTATCAGCTTTAGGCTTCTTTCACATCAGCGCATATCGCCCGGCCATTTCACGGCCGCCCGATATGCACTGTGATCTGATGCATTGGATTTCAATGCATCAGATCATATGGGCATATTTATGAGACGTAAAAAAGCCCGGCCGGCCAATATAGCTCCGGGCGTTTTTACGCTGGCCCATGGCAGCAGCCTTAGGTGGGAGGGAGTTTAGCAGACAGAAAGAAATATTTGCTTTACAAAGTTTTTCTAGCATGTTGGAATATGTGTTTGTGTGGCATCCATAATTTGTAATTCTCCTTCTCGTTAATACAACAGGCCATAAATCTGTAACATGTCTAATGTGTTTAAGGGAATTTCAGAAATAGTCTGACTTTTAAGAATTTCATCTTCTTTTACAGGTCGAATCTCACCTTGTTGAGCGATGGTATGAATGGTGAGACCTGTGAATAGAAAAAGAAACAATCAGCATTGGTTTAAACCAGTGATTCGGTCCCAGGAACCTTAAACCAGTGAGCGACCCACCAAAGAACCGTAACGTGTTTGTAAGCATAAAGGAAATTTTTGTTGCTACCTTTCTGGCATTTTTTTGTTTCCTCCTCCGGTCTAAAATGTGACACATTTATCGATACATTTTTCGCATCTTTAAATACAACGCCAATTCCAAAATTGCCAGAACGCTGTGTATAATGTAAATTAATGCAAAGAAAAAATGAATGCCATGATTTGAAAATCTCATATAACCATATTTTATTTACAACGGAACATAGAACACAGATTAGAAGGTGAAAGGGAGACATGTTTCTTTTTCTTAAAAAAAAAAATTAACTCAATTAGAAATTGTGGCAGCAACACAACTCAAAAAGTTGGGACAGGGGGCATGGCCTAGCAGCCGAAGGGAGAAATCGCAGGGCTCCATCGCACCTGCTACCCATGTAGGAAAATGAAGTTCCAGCACCTCCTCTGCCCCTAAAAGAGAGCATTACGGGTCACACTAACCCTCCTCAGGCCAGGTGAGCTTCCGCAGTGCTGCACCTCCTGCCATCCTGTGGCAATAGCTTGCGACCCGTTCCGGCCAGCTGTAGCCCAGGAGCCTCCGGCCTGCATCTACAGCCCCCCCCCAGTCTGACGGATCTCAGGCTCTCCCACATACCAGCCTGCGGTGGGCGCCGCTCCTGACCCTCTCTGGCAGGGTGAAGGAGATTCTCCTGCATCATTGGGGCTCCTGCCGGCGGCACCGCTGATGCCAGCACCGAGGAAGAGGCTCCTTCACACTGCTTCCCGCCACCGAGCGCACCCTTGCAGGCTCCGGTGACTGCAGTGAGTGAGAGATCACCTCCCCTCCTCTCTGAGACTGGGACAGAGGGCTCTGTGGCCCAGTAATCATTTCTGTGGGGCCGCTGACCCAGTGTAGGGAAGCCCCCTGCACACTAGGTGGCCGCCATCTTGTGTGGGGGCACGGATCAGCAGGCTCTCCATTGCGGCTGCAGAGGAGAGCAGCTGGAAAGGAAAAAAGAAAAAAGTGAATAAAATGATTTAGAGACTTCCTCTGCGGTTTATTACATTTCTGCCTTCTAATTAGGATTGCTTTCTCCCTTTGAATTACTATAGGGAAGCTCTAGCACGACACAGTGGTGGAAAAGCAGTATTACAATCTACAATTACCTATAGAGGCACTAGACCTGAAGAACCTGGTATAATAAAACGTAGTATGTGAACACAGTCCATTCCCTTCTCTCCCAGCGTAACGTTATTCAGACAGGCCAAATGGGAAAGCTTACAAAAACAGCAAATATTGAAAACGCCAGAGAATCTAAGACACCAAAAAGACCCCAGGATCCTGCAAAAAATTGCTGAAAATCCCCTCATGGTACCCTACATATAAACCAGCCAAAACAGATGCCACCTGAAGAAGATAATAAATTCTACACCGCCTCCCCTACAGGTTGAGAAAGCGAATCTGAAGACAACTCGCAGATAGTTTCTGACGCAGAGTTAAAAAAATACATGAAGGCCATGCCTGCTACCAAAGATTGCATCAAAGATCTCTTTACAGAATTCATGCAGACGGTTAAGGAAGAGATATTAGATGTAGAAAAATATATAAAAGAAGTACATACTAGAATCAACACCCTCGAGGACGTATGTGCCACAATGATCACCCATGCAGAGAAAGATAAGGAGATCCTGATCAACAAGCATAAAGAACTCTACCTCCAAAAAATCCACATAGATGATCTAGAGAACCCTCCGGATGGAACAACATATGTATACGGGGGATTCCAGAACGTGTACCTGACAAAGAGATCTTTAATACCCTCTCCCAGATTTTTAATAGCATATTGGAGAGACGAAGGCACGGATCTTGGCCTGGAAAGGGCTCATAGGGTTTTAGGCCCAGGTCTGTAAAATCGGACAGGCCACATGATGCTCTCTGTTGCCTCCAAAAGCTTTAAAACCATAGAAGAAATTTTATATAAAGCCGAGGTAGCCAAAAGATTAGAATACGATGACAAAGAAATCCAGATCTTCCAAGACGTCTCTAAATTTACTTTAGATCTAAGAAGGCAACTTCAACCCCTTACAAGAGCACTGAGAGAAAAATAAATGCCCTATAAATGGCTCTTCGCTTTTGGCCTGGCCATCTCATGTGTAAACAGAACCTGGATTATCAAAACATTGGAAGACCTTCCCCTGGTCTTAAACAAATTAGACCTTTCCAACATCCAGATCCCAGACTTGACATCAGTGGAAGAATCACTTGACCTGCCTCCTCTCTCCAAAGTGGATTCCTTGACACAAATCACCCCAAATAAGCCAAGGAAGATGAGAAAAATGGAATCCCACCACACCAGATCCCCCAGAAGAAGACCTTGACTATTCGACCCTTAACCAGATGGGACATTACGCGTATCTACAACCTTTCATTCCCCCCTGGGGAGATAAGTAGTGATTTCATGTTTTTCAAGAATACAATTTGCCCATTTTCTCTTTTTCTCTCTTTTTTTAATTGTATCTTCGGTTACCCTTGGAGATCCGATTTGAACAAATTTGATTTGGGCCATTCAGTTGATCCCATCAAACCTTGACAATATAAGAACGTAAATGTTCCTACCTTGTTTGCGGGCCTCCCACCCCAAACTTTGATTACTTGCTCCCCTCACCCTTAGCAAGCACTGCTGATCCTAAGATACAACAAAACCCAACCCTTAGAATAATTAATGGCTAAGCTACATATCGCTTCCTTTAATGTTAAAGGCATTAATGTCCCACAAAAGAGATCCCAAATCCTACACTATTTAGAAACTAACAAAATGAATATCACCTTTCTACAAGAAATGCACTTTAAGAAGAGTTACACCCCTTTATCGAAGAGCAAAATATTCACTAAATGGTATAATGCCTCTTCTCCACTTAAAAGACATAGAGGCATGGCGATCTTAAATAAAAATCTCCCATTCCAATTTTTGGACGTCCAATCAGATCCAGAGGGACATTATATATTCCTCAAAGGCACGATCCTTGATAAAATGTACACCCTAGCAAATATCTACTTCCCAAATAACAATCAAGTAAACTTCTTTCTCAAAATTTTTGACCAGCTAGCAAAAATTTAAAGGAGGACATCTAATACTTGGGGGCGATTTCAATGTACCCCTTCAGCCCTCGATCGACACATCTAATGGCACATCCTCATATCTTAAACTTAAAGAAAATAAAAAAAAACTGTTTTCTGAGCTAAATTTGGTTGACCCCTGGAGGATACAGAATTCCTACTCAAAAGACTTTTCTTTCTTCTTGCCAGTGCATGAAAAATACTCCAGAATAGACTACATCTAGATACCGCACCATCTACTCAGCTCTGTGATCAAATAATCCTACGACTTAATTCGTCTTTTGGACCATGCCCCCTTCTCCCCAGAAATAGCCTTTACAGCAACAAAAAAGATGCCTAACTTACTGGGTACTAAACGACAGCCTCCTCCAAAACAGAAGGGACCTTGCTACTATCCAACGATATATCCAGACATGTTTTTAAAGATAACGCAAGTTACCTCACAAAACCAGCAATACTATGGGCAGCTCATAAGGCAGTAATGCGAGGCCACTTAATACAAATAGGTTCTAGAAGAAAAAGTGAAAGAGACAAAGAAAAATCTGACCTAATTTAACATATTAAAAAATTAGGACTACAACACAAAAAACAACCGTGCGTTATAGAAAAAGATCTCTTTGATCTACGCACAAAATTAAGCGGATCGCTCAACTAAAAAAAGACTGAAAAACATCTCTACTATGCTAAATTTAAGCATTATGCCTTATCAGACAAGTGTGGGTAAAGACTAGCTTCCCTGATCAAAAAGCAGAACTCTAAAACATTTATCACTAAAATCAAAGATAAAAAGCACCAACTTCACCACACGATAGAGGAAATAGCCAAAAAACATTCTGTGCCTACTACTCTGACCTTTGTAATAAGGCAACAGTCCAGGCCTAGATTGCCTCAGCTCCATTATTATAAAACATGTAAAGACACCCTAATCCCGGGCTTACACAAACACTTCAACCACATTAACACCACAAATGATTTCCCTAGAGAAGCTCTCACAGCCCACATCTCCCTTATTCCCAAGGAAGGGAAAGACAATACTCTCTGCAGCAGCTACAGGCCAATCTCACTAATCAACAATAACATTAAATTGTATGCAAAAATCCTCGCTAACAGAGTTAAGCTGCTTCTCCCAAACTTCATCAACATAGAACAAGTGGGATTCATCCCCCACAGGGAAGTGAAAGACAACACTACTAGACTTCTAAATCAGACACACAATGCCAGATACACCAAGACCCTATTAGCGCTTCTCACTACTGATGCAGAAAAGGCATTTGATTGGGTAAATTGGCTATTTTTCAAAATGACTCTACAGAAATTTAGTTTCCCGGACAATTTCATCGATAAGATCATGGTCCTTTACAAAAAACCCTCAACCGAAATTAAAGTTAACGGAAACCTTTCCCCCTCCTCCAATATTAAGAATGGTACAAGGCAGGGCTGCCCACTTCCTCTTTTATTTGTTCTTTCGATGGAAGTCCTCTTGGGAAGAATTAGGCAAAACCAACATATCAGGGGTTTAAAATGTGGGCGAGCAGAACACAAGACAGCATCCTTCACAGATGATATCCTGTTATTCATAGCCTACCCCTGTCCTCTCTCAAACCACTCCTGAGAGAATTCAAGCTTTTTGGTCAAATCTCAAATTTTAAATTTAATTTCTCAAAATCAGAGCTAGATAAGACTACGTGGGCCCATCTATCTAAAATATCCCCATTCAAAAACACCTGTTCCCTGTATCATATTTAGGAACTAAAATCCCCCTAGACTTGTCTGACATATACAATCGGAACTTTATTCCACTGCTAGACAAAATTGAAAAAGATTTAGGCACATGGATAACACTCCAGACCTCATGGCTGGGAAGGAAGAATCTAATTAAAATAATAGTTGTACCAAAAAAGTCCTCTACCTGCTACAAGTCCTTTCTATAGAAAAATATTACCAATTTATCTGGCAGGATAAAGGCCACAGAGCAAACTATGTAACACAGAAATCATGGGGGCATAGGATTACATGATTTTGAATCCTACCAAAATGCTGTTCACTTAGCCCGAATGATCGACCTGACACACCTCTAAATTAACAAACTTTGGACCGAACTAGAACGCCAACCCTTAAGGACCAAGCTCTACTCATCATCCTGGTTAACCCCGCATAATAAACCCTTGCTGAAAGAAATCACTAAACCTCTCACTGCAACCCCCTTTAAAATCTGGCATAAATTAAACAAAAAATGCAGATTCATACCCTATATAAGCGGATATACTCCTTTCTTAAATTTAATGCCAAACAAACTAAAACAACTAAAAAACTACCTTTTGGAACACTCTAAATATCCCAACACACCATCTTCGAAGCTTTTCCATAATAACCTGTTCATCTCAATACAAGATTTTTAAAAGGCGCTATGTTTACAGCAACTCAATGAAAGGGGCTATGATGTAATCAAAGACTCAGTATCTGTTTTTCAGTCAGACATCCTTAATACCAACCATGACTTGCCTGTTCATAAGCTCTTTGGAAAAGGCTACCCCTTTAGAGGGATTATCTCTAAACTGTACTACACACACATATAATACAGACTATCCTTCATACAGCAATCGTTGAGCGATCTCAGCATAGCACTGATGAAGTTAAGACCATCCTAAAAAATTTGCACTCAGTATCAACATCAATAGATACCAAGAGCTAAATTATAAAATATTCTCCAGATGGTACAAGACCCCAGATCTTCTCCACAAAATCAATCCAAATTGCCCTCCTCTATGTTGGAGATGTCTCATAGTGGAAGGTACACTCTCACATATTCTGTTCTCTTGCTCACATCTACAGCCTTTCCTGTGCGAAGTGCAAAGAATGCGAAATCTTATTTTTAAAAAGAAGCCCTTGACGGATATAGACAAAAAATAACTTTATTATTATCCTTTAAAGAACGTATATGGGCCAACAAACAACAAACACGACTATGACAAGGGAGACAGTGATGAGTAACCAAATTTGAAACCATTAATGGTTTAAGGTTAAGAACTCATCTGATAAATTTTTTGATAATTTGGCACAATGCCAATATAATCGCTCTGCTCATCCAATATATGATGGCAATTTTGGATGGAGGGCAGAATGATTATGAGTGTCAGATCAGTATGGCTAATTCCGACGTGTGATTTATCATATGAGATAACGGCTCATGTTTCTGACAGTAGATGTTTTTAGAAATAAACACGGCTCAATGGCTCGTACTACTGACATAAATCTTCTTGAAAAAGAAGCCTACAGCTCAAAAAGAAAACTGCTCGACGCGTTTCCCTGTTTTATTATAAACAGTTCATCATCAGCTGATAGTCCACCAGTTGTGACCAGTGTAGTGCACCAACTGTGTATATAATGTCAAAAAACTGATTATCACCAGTCAGGCTTATTAGGATCTACTGAGTAAAAAGGTCTAAAGATAATTTGCCCTTGTCGTCATAGGACAAATAGCTTGGTGTCAAATATGACACTAACAACTAAGTGTTGAAGTGTCAGTGTGCAACATCCTCCTCGCAAGATGCAGGGGTAAATGCAACTTCTCAAAGATTCGGATTTTGTTAGAAAAAGTAAATGATTTTAATTAGCCAACATAGGATACCACCAGCCTTAATGATTGGCAAGGTGAATCATGTGGCGAATTGCCCTGGGGTGATTCGGCCATAGTTGCAATAGAGAGACAAACTATAGTTGTCAAGAGCAACAGGGTTATATTCAGCCCAGAAAAAATTGGATAGTGTATGCACAATAGCAAAAAACACTATTGTGGTATAATCCCACAGCAGTGGGGACAAAGCACCAAAGAAGATGAAACCTGTTCTCTCTACAATGCTGGCATATAGATAAATAATCCAGCCTTACAAAATCCCTATCTATGAGAAAATATCAGGACTAGAGATGAGCGAGCATACTCGATAAGGCAAACTACTCGAGCGAGTAGTGCCTTATTTGAGTACCTGCCCACTCGTCTCTAAAGATTTGGCTGCCGGCGCGGGTGAGATGTGAGTTGCGGGAGTGAGCAGGGTGTCGCGGGGGGGGGGGGGGAGAGAGTGAGAGAGAGATCTCCCCTCTGTTCCTCCCCGCCCTCCCCCTCTGCTCCCTGCCCCGGCAGCCGAATCTTTAGAGACGAGCAGGCAGGTACTAGCATAAGGCAGGTACTCGCTCGAGTAGTTTGCCTTATCGAGTATACTCGCTCATCTCTAATCAGGACACCAAAAATAAAGATGAAAATAACAAAATAGAGCGATAGGGCCTGATGGTGAACCACATACGCCTGTGTTGCATCACCATCAGAGCCACAGGCCCTATGGTTCTATTGTGTTATTTTCATCTTTATTTTTGGTGACCTGATATTTTCTCACTTATTCTGAAAGAAGAAGTAATACTCCCACCAAAATGTTTCCTGCTCAACATAATCCCCCTGACCTTAACAGGAAAGAGAAATGCATCACTCCCATTCCTAATTGACGCAGCCAAAATACTAATTCCCAGACGCTGGAAGGAAACGGATCCTCCCAACATCTGGGAATGGCTAAACAAGATCAGCCTACTTAGCAGCCTTGAAAAAACGAGACTTCTGCAGGATGGAAAGGTAGAAAAATATCTTAAAACATGGGCCAAGTGGATTTCATTTAAGAATAGATAACCTCCACCCCTCAGCTAAACCCATTAGCCAAGGTGTATACTTCCTTAATACAATGCATTTTCCATTTATCTCTGTGAACGGATCAACAAGCAGAGCTTCTATTCCCCCTCGTTCCTGCCCTAAGCTTTACCTTTGTTAATTCTGTCTAACTTTTTGTAATTCTCTTTATTGATGTTGCAATGCAATTTCACATTTACGATTTGAGGTGAGATTTTGGGTGTGCTGTTACACCCGTACCTCCATTCCCCTTTTCCCCTTCTGCTGGGGAAGGTGGGGCAGGGATAACAAGCTGGATTGTAGCTCTTCTCTTGAGTCCGCAGGGCACGGTGTCCGTGTTTTCCAAAAATAATTTCATATTTGATGCATCTGACCACAAAACAATTTTCCATTTTGTCTCAGTCCTTTTTAAATGAGCTTTGGCCCAGAGAAGACGCCAGCGTTTCTGGATTGTGTTGGTATATAACTTCTTATTTGCATGATACAGTTTAACTTGCACTTGTGGATTGCACTGCAGACTGTGTTCACGGACAATGATTTCTGTAAGTATTCTTGAGTCCATGCTGTAATTTGCATTACAGAATCATGGCTGGTTTAACCCTTTCCAATCCACTGTCTGACCTCTGAAGACATTAGGATTTAAGGCTGTACCAACTCCGATGTTGGAAGACATCCGTCGGGGTTCTCTTACTGTATATTGCCAGCCTCTCTGCTGTCAGAGCCTATCTAATGTGTTACCTCATGCAGTACTGGCTTTAACCAGCAGATAGCGCTGTTGTATAATGGCAAAAAAAGAGTAAGCCCCCTAGGAAAACCAGGATACAAATTGGATTGGAAAGGGTTAAATTTTTGTGACACTAAAGGGTTAATTTAAAAAAAAAATGAAGTGGAAAAATGTCTCTCTTCCACCTTCTGCTATGTGTTTATGTTCTGTTGTGAATAAAAGTATTATATGAGATTTCCAAATCATTGCATTATTTCTTAACATTTATTTCCACTTGACACAGCGTCCCAGCATTTTTTTGAATTGGGTTGTATGTCTGGAAATGTGGAGTCATTTTGTACAACACCCAGTTACTGGATTGAGATTGCAACAAACTTTGTGACATTTTAAAAACAAGACATCCCAGCAAATGCTATGCTCTTTTCATGTGCAGCAAGTGGTAGCTGTTTTGACCAGCTGACCCTTGCCTACAATGGGCAGGATTAAAGAGACCGGTGATCCTGGCCATTTAACTTCCAAATGGCTAAACAGTGGGGATCTTCCCCATCACCACATTGCTCCCCACCACGGGAGTCTGATTGGTTGCGCCAGTCTAATGGGTTGTCATGAATGACTTTCCAAAATTGTGCCCAACAACAATGAGTAATGCCAACCCAGCACATCAATTGTATTGCAAGTATTTGCGTGTAACGTGAAAAAATGTTGACAATTTTCAGAAAATGGTCAGCTAGTCTGAACTGTCCTCTTTGGCCTTCTAAAGTCTATATTGTAAGGCCAGCTTTAGGCTACATTTACAAAATGTATCACAAAGTTCTTATAAAAATCAGGAGAAGATCAAATTAGAGGAATACAAGCAAATCCTTCTCATGAAATGTCTCAGCTTTCCTCTGGGATCCAATACAATTTTAGCACAGAATAGAGAACTTCTATGTAAAGTGTATGTGAATGAAGTCTTATCTGATAAGAATGAGATTATTCCAATGTGGACAAAGATATCTAAACAACTGAATTGGTGCATGTAGATATGACTTTATTGTATGTTGAAGTGTATAGGTTCATTCCATGCCAAATCATCACAAAAAAATGAACTTTTCAACCCAACAGTCTCAGATTTCCCATAAATTTTATAGAATGGTAGAAGACATGAAGTAATTTAGAGATTTAGCCCTCAGAGATACGCAGTATTCATACAGCAGGGTTTCAAACATGAGAAAAAAATGTGGAATTTATGCATACCAGGTAAAAAAAAAATGTATAGCTTTGCTTCTGGTAGAGCTTTTATCTCGGGCTCGTTTTGAAGACAATGGAGCATACGTTTCAAAAAAATAGTTTTATGATAAAATATTACATTTTTTAGTCAAGGTCACATGATGTAAACTGTGACCTTGAATATCTAAAAAAGTCTACTATTTTTTTAAGGAATAAAACATGTAATACGGGTAAATGTAATCTCTCCATGGTGCAAGTTTCATTTGGGGATGGCTTTGGGAATAGAAGTAAAAACAAATATGAAATTGGTATAGGTCACCTTCAATGTAATACCTTAGCACTTCTAATGGTGACGCGATTGGATACGAGGATACCTATGTGCATTCAGTCCTGAGAACCTAGAAAGGACCCCCTGGCTGTTTGTACACTACTAGGCTTGCTGTTAGATCGTAAGTGTTGCTCTGACAACAGCTGGTATCATAGTAACACAGATCCTAATGTATTCGCACACAGGAGTATGCTAATACATCATAATTTCAAAATAAACATAAAATAGTAACCTTTTAATGGGATTTAGAAAAGGTAATAAAGTTTCATAAATTTTTTTATAAATCACTTTTAAAAAGTCTGCAAAAAATACTTTAAAAAATTGAGTTATAAAATATATTTTTTTGAAGATACATTACATAAAAACAGGAAAACCTACACTTATTAAGTATTCACGCAACGGTAATAACCTGCCGAGTTTATCTTACAAGCTATTCAGTGGGAAGCATTAACACTTTAAAAAATACACAAAAGCCACTGCTGAAAATCACTTGCTTACTATATTCGTATTGTAAAAAAAAAAGATATACATTACACAATAATTTATACTGTATGTACCTTGAAACAGCATGGAAAAAAATACCATTTTTTGCACTTAACATGAGGCCTATGCAGCATCAATAAAAAAAAAATCTTAATGCTGAAATGCACGGAGGCAAAGAAAAACAAAAATTAAATGGTGAAGATTAAAGGGTTAAGGGGAAGGTCAGGATTTCATCACATCTACGATTGTCAGGTCTAAATTACGTCTGCCATTTCTATCCTTTATTCCGACCATTACTTCCATGCTAAAGTTGAGACAAGTTTTGAAGTTTGTCCTCTTTCTGTACCTTCTATAGAGTTGTGATGAGTGACAGTACGGAAAACATGTTCGACTGCCAACCCATAATTTCCTCCACACTTTGGATGTGTTGATGGAGAGGGACTGCGGACACGTGGTCTCCTGATTGGTAGTAAAAATGTATTTCCATTGTATTATTAGTAGGCAAAGCAGTCTAATGGAACTTAATGGATGCAAATATCTTAACTGTTGATTATGCAAAAAAACATACAGCCAAGGAATACAACGCTCATGTGCTCTTCTACATACAAGATGTAAGCTAGATGAGAATAAATCAATCCTCATGGCTTGATGAACCTCTCAAAATGGCAAAGAGTCCATAGTGGAAAATGATAGGAGATACCACCAACAGTCCAGATAATGTTGAATTAATGACTGTAATATCCTAGACCACATGTGTCGCTGTGGGACTAATATGGCCACTGCCTCATTTTATGTGGCCCGTCGCCCATGTAGTATTCCATTCACCCAGTTTGCAGGTCTGGTGACGAAGATGCAGTCTGATTGCTGACCTCTCTCCAACGTGTCTGCATGCACCATTCTGTATGCAGTGCAGGCATTGAAAGGAGAGGTCAGTGGTCAAAGAACTGTGCACTGCCACCACCGGACCGGACCTGCAGACTGGGTGAGTGGAATGACTGTTGGGATGCTGCCCGGCCAACTGCCGACTCGGAGGTCGTTATTACTACTGGGAATTCTATGGGGATCATTTATTTCTACTGGGGCCTGCATGAAAATACATTCTCATGTGAATGAACCCATTGAAATCAATGGGTTCTATTCACTGCGTATTACGTGTGCAAAAGTTGCATACATAATACGCTGCACAAATACGCTTGTGTGAACATACCTTTACTGTTCAGTCTTACGATTACAATCAGTAATGCAAAAAAATTACAAACAGAAAAAGCAAAACAGTCACATACTAGGCGTGAAAAAAATCGTATTAAAATAGTTAGACCGCAGGCCATTTCCCTTTATACCTGTTAGAAAATACTATTTTTGTGCCCATGCTAAATTCTGTAGAATTGATTTAATTCAACCACATTGGAGGACATTTCAGCATGAACTTTTTATTTAAGGTCCAGCCAGAGCTTTTAATGGTGTTCAGAACTTTAAAGGGTTTTTTCTAGTAATTGGTTGTGGTGGGGGATTGGTGAAGGCAATGGTGGCAGTGGGGGGTGTACCGTTGAATAACTCGTTCCGCAAAAAACAAGCCCTCATACAGCGACCTTGATGGATAAATAAAGGAGTTACAATTTTTTTAAAAGGGGGAGAAAAAAACAAAAATGGAAAAAAAGGGTCTGCGTCATTAAGGGGTTAAACGTTGGCCTTCTTAACATCATTTTTAACCAATTCACCATTTTCATCTTGTAAGCATCCACTAGCATCTTTGACTTTTCTTTTGCTTTTGACATACCCCCCAAATCCTTTTTTGTTGCTTTTGGCCTCTGTTGCAAGCCTTAATTCATTATCAGCTTTAGCTTTTCTGACACTATCCCTACAGTTTCCGCAGACTGCATTATATTCTTCTTTAGATATATCCTCCCCACACTTTCCATTTGATAAACATATTTTTCTTCCTTTTTAACATGTGTGCAAGTTCTGTGTTCATCCATCCTGGTTTCTTTAAATGCTTCCCATTCTTCCCTCTTTTTGGGATTTTTAACGATTGTACTTTGAGAATCTCATTTCACAATATTTCCCAACCTTCTTGGACATTTCTGTCCTTAAGAACATCCAGCCATTGGATTCCTCTTACCCTCTTTCTGAGTTCATTGAGATCTGCCTTTCTGAAATCCAACCTTGAGGTCTGAGTTTTCTCAGGTCTTCCTCCCCTTTTTATCCAAAATTCAAGGATAGCAAGAGCGGATAAGAATTTGTTGGAGCCATTACTTTTACCTGAGAGAAATTCCCAACAAATGTCTGGATAGTTACAATCTGCCATGATCACTATGTCATGCTTTTGAGAACTTGGACATCTTCGCTTGTCCAGGTAGCCTTTAGTAAATGCCTACAATAGTGTCCCTTCTGTTTTTCTCTCCTTGTATTCTTACCCAAACAGTTTTATAAGTCTTACTTATAAATTAGTTGTATCCTTCAAGCCTTGTATTCCAATCATGTGTATCATTCCACCAAGTTTCCGTGATGCCTATGACATCCTATTTCTCTTCCTTCATTAGGAGCTCTAATTCTCCTTCTACACTACAAGCCCACATGACAGGCTTATGGGTCTTCTGGCACGTTGACGTCACCTGTCAGATGCCGAAATGATGGTCCGGCACCGTGGTGAGTATATATTTTTTATATAGTTATGGGTATGAGGAAATGCTTAACTGAGCCTAACAGTGTGAACCAGCTCTAATGCAGTCAACACTGAGCCAACATGCCCTTTTACCAAATATGAGTGCTGTTTTCAAATTATTGTTTGCACTTTTTTGTAGATAAACAGCAGTTTTGCCTACAAAAAAATGTTTGGACAATAATAATTATTTGAAAACTGCACTGATTTACGGTAAAACTGCACGTTAGCTCTGTGACCATCTGCTTCACTGTCATACCTCGGTTCTGCTATGGTTGCTAAGTCTGTCCATACAATTAAAGTGAAAGGAAACAAGACACTAATCTAATTCACCAATATTTTAACCCCTTTGCGATTACCGATGGTAAATTTACGTAATCAGAGATTTCAGCGCTGTAATAACCTCTCTTCCCTCTGGTCTCCTGTCAGTGTGACATTGGAGGAGAGAGAAGCTGATCATATTGTAAAACACCACATAAACTCTACACATTAATGCCTTCAATTACAGTAACCTATGCTATTTAATTAGTACAGGTGATTGTATAGTGTAGCATTAAGTATTAATAAATTAACCAGAAAAAGGTACATTTATAAGGGTGTCACAGATGACAGGGTTTGTAGATCTAACAGTCACTAACCTATGACGTATGGAACCAAGGGGCAGACCGCAGGGTCGAATTATTTTCAGCTTCCTGAATCCTGCACTCATGTAAGATGGAGCACAATTTTCACCTTGCATGGCCTAGCACGCCCCAATAAAGCTCGCTGCCACCACTGACTGTTTCTGACGGGTAGGTTAGCCACCTCGGTTTCCACCAGCCAACACACAAATAACACACTTTAGGGTTATGAATCACTTAAAGCGTTCAAGTAACGACTAATAAATATTTATTTCAAAAAGGGTTTGTAGTGCTTAGATAAAAAATATACAAAAGGAGATATTTACAAAGGGTAAGGAGCATACAAATACACACAAAACAGTATGAAAATAAAGAGAAATAAAATACCAGTCTATTAAGTCTTTACATGTAGTCCTGGAGCGAGGAGGATGTGGAATAGGGGACAGGCTGGCATTAGATGCCACTGACAAATAGGGAAGCAGATTCTGTTAATTTTTAAAGCCTCCTCTGAGTCTCACCTCCGCTGACCTGCTTTTGACATCATCAATGGCCTAGCTGAGTATATGCGCAGATCTTCTGAAGGAAACCTAATTTAACATTTCGGATATATTTCCCTAGAAGACTCTCCAATAGGAAAGCTATTTTTCATATGAATTTTCCTACTCATGAATACCAAAAATGATATGTGACAAATGATTAGCTTCCCAGATATCCGATTCTCTGGGTCCCGGGAGTTTCACGGCAGCAGGAGTGGATGCACTATGGCATAGTACACTCACGGTTCCGAAAATATAAATGTGCTTGAGCTGGGTACTTTGGATTACCCATAATCCTTGTTATTAATTCCTTCTGTGATTAATGACAGTATGACACGCCGCAAGGTCTGGGTTTCTACATTCAACACAAGATGAGAGACATTGGTGGAGGAATAAAACCAGTTGACATCCCCTTGTAATATCCCTTTTCCATTCTTGTTTGTCCGAGCAAACAAACTAGTGGCGTCATCTCCGACTCATAGGCTGTTGGGCAGCCTGTTTAGACTGCCGATTTTCATTGAGGATCATGCAGTTCTCATTCACTGATCGTTTAGTGCTATGGTTCTCAACCTTTTTCAGCCCAGCGTCCTTTTTAGGTATTGGGATGGTGGTCAGCGCCCCCCAAGCCTTACTAGTTTAAGCCCAGTTAAAGTCTACCTTGTTTACAAAGTTAAAAGTAAAAATTAAAATACCAAATACCTTTTTTGGAAAGTTTTATAGTGTTTAACAAATTAGCATTAATTGTGAAAACATGTCTCCAAAAATTACCAAAGAAGTATTTTAGTCAGCTACATTTTAGCTGCTAAAATGTAGGAACTAAATATTTAAAAACAGGTTAATTGTGGATGCAAAAAGAAATAGATTTTATTGCAGAAGATAATTTTTTGGGGAAAGCAAGGAATAATACCATCCTTAATTATCATTCAATAGAAACGTACAACATATAAAGAGAATGCAAGATACGCCTTAATCCTTAATGGCTGGAAGACTAATTAAGATGCAAGAACAATGAAATTTGACTAATAATAATAATAATGTTTGCCACAATCAATCTGTGTCATTAATGGCTGCCTTGGGCCTGATAAGCGGATGCCAATTTTGCAAATTCTAGTTCTATCTTTGTCAACTGCAGTCTTAAGTCACCCATTACACATATCTGAAATTTGTTTCTCGCTTTTGTCAGGAGCTGCTGAACCGCACTGAAGCCCCTCTCCACTAAGTACGTAAATGGAAAAGCTAACACAAGCAACCTAACTTCCTGCCACAGGATAGGATAGAAATTCTTCACTTTCAACCAAAAACATTCATAGCCACATTGTTGAAAAAGTGCTTGGGCTTCGCTGTTGTGTTTCAAGTCGATCAACTGCTCTTGTAATCTGGGATGAAATTCTTCTGTGTCTGCTGAAAATGGATTTAGTGCCCACATTGGTATTTCAAGTGTACAGAGATCATTAAACCAAGTTTGTACGTCTTCTTTGGCTTGTTTGAGGTGTGAGCAAAAAATGTCTAAGTCTGCATCTTGAAGTTTGCTTCTGTCTTCGTGTGCAATTTCTTGAAGACTTGGAAACTGACAGAGCTCGCGTCGACTCAGGTTTTTGGTATGAAGGTCCAGTTTGGCAATGAAGGAAGAGATTATACCTTTAGCCCTAATGAAATTCATTTTCTTTCCTTGTAGCTTTGTGTTGACTTTGTTGAGTTTGTCAAATATGTCTGCAAGATAGGCAACCTTAAGACGTCGTAGTTCGATTGCATCACAAAGACTTGGGTCAATTGGCCAAAGAAACTAGACTACTGTGTCAAAAAGTTCATTGAAACATCATAAGCACTTTCCTCTTGACAGCCACCTCACTTCAGTTTATAGGAGTAGGCATTCGAATTCTTCGTCATGGTCTTGACAGAGCTTGCGGAAAAGACATTAGTTAAAAAGTGCGCTTTTATCTTGTTAACAGCATTAATTACATAGCGCAGAGAATCATGCAATCTCTCACATAAATGTTTACCAACAAGGTGCTGCCGATGGATCACACAGTGGACTGCCATTATGCCAGGATAGCAGATTTTAAATGGGCTATAAATCCGCGATATCGACCAATCATGGATGCAGCTCTGTCAGTTGCACAAGCAAGTACTTTTGTTAAAAGGGTGTTTTTTTCTTGGAAAATTTCTTCCACTCTTTTGTATATAGAGGAGCCTTTCGTGTTAGTGGTTACATTTCTGGTAAACAACAGTTCCTCTACTACCTCTACATTCTGATTAATGAAACTAATGTAAGCCAGCAGCAATGCTTCATCGTTGCTAACCATTGATTCGTCAATTTGCATTACAAATTCTGTGTTCTTTAACATGTCCAAAAGCATTTCTTCCACATCCAATTCTTCTTGAAATGGTGTCATTATTTAAAGGGATTGATTTCACCATGGCACACGTGTCCGGCCCCAGCATAGTACTGACAATCTCTTTAACTGCAGGTAACACAAGTGTTTCCCCAATAGTATGTGATTTGCCACATTGCGCTATTAATAGAGACTTTATAGGAAGCAAGGAGGCCTTTGTCAGCATTGAGAGCAGTTTTTACAAATAGCTTGCCTACAGTGCTGCGGTTCATAAACTTTGACTTTAAACTTTGAAAAAATGAAATAGGCTTACCCACATTGTTTGAATGCATTTTTGCAAGATGATCACTCAGTCTTGAAGGCTTCATAGCTTCATTCTAAAATGCTTTTTCACAAACAAGGCCCAAGGGAAGGTGTCCGTTTGTAGGAGAAGGACTGAATTCGTATTTCAAGTATTCATTTGAATATTGATGGCTTTTTTTTCTTCTCAGCCATTTTTATAAAGTATGCTTCAAGAATGCACTGCTTATGTCGCTCTATCATATAATGCTGTATGACTTTTATAACTCCATGACTCCTCTAGAGATCAATTACACTAGATAACCTAAAGAACAACCTAACCCGCTGTATTCTATAATGCCGCTGATTGGCTGAAAGTTTCAATTGTGTGGGTCTGTGGGAGTTGTAATTTATATTAGTGTTCTGGAAAGACACTTAGCGTCTACTAAGACTACAACGCCCAGAGATCCACACAAGTGAAAGTTTGAAGCAGTTCCAGCCAATCAGCGGGTTAGGTTGGGCTGTAGGTTATCCAGTGTTATGAAGTGTGATTGATATGTAGCTGAGTCATGGAGTTATAAAAGTTATACGTTATATTATAGAGGCGCGCTGGCTGCACACAACTCCCATTACACATAAGTGATTCATATGGAAATAATTGTCTCGGATTTCATCGGTTTCGGATTTCACCGATTGGTTTCGGATGGATTATCAACGAAAATCGGGGTATCACTACTAGTTTTTAGAAAAATATAGTTACAAGCCAAAAAAAAAAAATCAACAAAGCAAATACAGAATGCCCCTGTGAAGGCTATGGGCCCTGTATACTTCATCTTGTCTCCTATGAACATTTCTTATATGAACTTTATGCACACTTTATAATTTCCAGGAATAAAAATCAGACGGTCATCTCAGCAGCGCAGCTAAAAATTTATTTTAGATCCTCTTTTATTCTACATTTTAAATTCCTAAATTCCTCTTTTCTTCTATATTTTAGATCTTATATCCTCTTTTCTTTCTCTGTGCAAAGTTTAGCGGCAGTTTCCCATAAATGTATATGAATATGCAAATCTTTAGTAAACTGCTATACATGTATATTGGCATAATGCCACTCGCCTTGGCTTTTGGTAAAAAGGAAGATGATTTTGGAATAAACTTCAGATTGCTTATAGACACAGCTCTGATCTCTGTGTCAATTACTTTCTCACGGCGGCCGCCATAACCACCTTTTAATTTGGAGCATCACAGCATATAGACGGAACCATTGAATTTCCCTGACACTCCCCCTACCGCCCCTTTTTGTTCCAATGTTTCCCTTCCACCCCTTTTCGTTCCACCACCCCCTTGAAAAGTAAAAATGCCCTCCACATTGAGAATCACTGATTTAGTGTTCCCCATTTAAACTTCCCGAGCTGGCACTATTTTTTTTTTAATGCCGGCTGAAACTGAATGAAGAACCGCATGATTCTTGTTCATCGTTCAGTCATTGGTTCATGTTCAAACTGAACAATAATCATTTAGTTTCGCTTGCTTAACCCCTCAAGGACATGGCCTATTTTGGGCTTAAGGATGCAACGATTTTTGGCAGATTTTCATCTCCATTTTTCAAAAGCCATAACTTTTTTACTTTCCTGTCGGCGCAGCTGTATAAGGGCTTGTTTTTTTTGCGTGACGAACTGTAGTTTTTATTGGTGCCATTTTTGCGTACATAGACTATGTAAAACTTTTATTATATTTTTTATGATAACAGGGAGAGAACGCATCAACTCTGCCGCAGATTTTTTTTTTAAAAGCGTTAATCATGCAACATAAATGACACAATACATTTTTTTTCTGCAGGTCCGTACGATTACAACGATACCAAAATTCTTATTTTTTTTTAGGTTTTTCTACTTTTCTGCAATAAAAATTCCTTTTTTGGAAATGTTTTTTTTTTCTATTTCGCTGTATTTAAAGTCCTGAAACTTTTTTATTTTTCTATGTACAGAGCTCTGTGAAGGCTTATTTTTTGTGAGACGAGCTGTAGTTTTTATTGGTACCATTTTGGGAAATAAACAGCTTTTTTGATCACTTTTATTGCATTTTTTGGGAGGCAAAATGCTAAAAATTAGCGTTTTGCCTGTTTTTTAGCATTTTTTTACGCTTTTTGACGTACAAAATAAAAAAGTGTGTTACACTTTTTGTACATTTCGTTACGGACGCGTCAATACTACATATGTGCCATTTAAATTTTTTTTTACCTTTTTTATGCTAATATGAGAAAGCACATTTTTTTAAACATTTTTCTTTTTTGTACATTTTTATTAGCTTTTTTTTACACCATCTATGTTCCTCTGAGGGACTTAAAGCACAGCACTGATGATCGCTGTGATAAGGCATTACGATCGCTTATACAGCGATCCCAGGCACTGGCAACACAGGGCGTCCTGTTGCCCTGGCAATTGGTCGGGCTCTCTTCGATTATAATGCGAGAGCCCGGCCACTTCACAGAGGGAGCTAGGTCCCTCTGTAAACCCTTCCCATGCTGCGATCAATATAGATCGCGGCAGGAAAGGTGATAATGGCAGGGGGTGCATATCTGATGCACCCCTGCTGCTGCAGCCGGAGGCCGGCTATGACTGACAGCCGCTTCCCACTGCGGGATAGCGCGAGATCATTACTGATCTCGCGCTATTCCTATGAGGTAAGGGTACGTCATTTTGCGGGAAGTATCCCGCTCCCATGACGTACCCTTATGTCACGGGGAGGGAAGGGGTTAAATAATTTCATGAACTTGGTAACTTTGTTATCACCACAACAAAGGGCTTCCTTGCTGGTCCTAAAAGGAGCAAGGAACATGAAAGACCCTTCCAGTATAGGTGTGAAAGGCAGTAGAATGAATAATGATGAGCTCTGCTTGTCAGGAAATACACTGGACCAACTGCTTAGATCCAATGAGCTTTCTCTGGACCAAAAAGGGGACAGATTGATACGGAAAGATGAGTGACGATCTACCAGTACAATTTCATCACGTTCACACATGGCAAATTCCGCATTACAACATTGGGGTTGATTTTGACATGTGTTTTAATGCGGATTCACAGCTGAAGGCGTGAAGTCTGCTGCAAATCCGACTCAAAATCCGTGTCAAAATTCACATCAAAGGTGTAATGCAAAGTTTGATGCAGATCTTGGTGCAAATTTTTCAAAGTGGAAAATCCGCACCATTTTTCTTGCGTGTGAATGTAGTTTTACATGAATTTATCAGTTATTTATTGCCTCAAATAATTCAATTGTTATCTGAATAAAACATTATGAATTAAATGAAAATTAAAATGAAAAACAATATACTTCAAAATTTAAAACATTGATGTTAACTAGAGATGAGCGAACCTACTCGGCCACGCCCCTTTTTCACCCGAGCGCCGCGATTTTCGAGTACTTCCGTATTCGGGTGAAAAGATTCGGGGGGCGCCGTGGGTGAGTGGGGGGTTGCAGCGGGGAGTGGGGGGGAGAGGGAGAGAGAGAGGGCTCCCCCCTGTTCCCTGCTGCTACTCCCCGCCACGCCTCCCCCCGCCCCCGGCGCCACTCGAATCTTTTCACCCGAGCACGGAAGTACTCAAAAATCGCGGTGCTCGATCGAGTAATTACTCGAAACGAGTATATTCGCTCATCTCTAATGTTAACCCCTCCATGACGCAGCCTTTTTTTTCCCCATTTTCGTTTCTGTATGAGGGCTTGTTTTTTGCGGGACGAGTTGTTGTTTTTAATGGTGCTATTTAAAGTACCATATAATGTACTGAAAAACATTTAAAAAACTATAAGTGGAGTAAAAAGAAAAAAAAATGACATTCTACCATCTTTCAGTGCGTCTTGTTTTTACGGCGCACAAAATAAAACAAAACTGACAGGATAACTTTATTCTATAGGTCAGTACGATTACTACGATACCAAACTTGTATAGTTGTTTTTCTAAGACATTTAATTTTATTCAATGGTTTTCTGCCGTCATCTTGTGCGCGCAATAACTTTTTTATTTTTCCTTCGACATAGTTGAGCAAGCGCTCATTTTTTGCGGGATGTCCTGTAGTTTCCGATAGTACCAATTTAAAATACATTTTAATCGACTTTTTAATCGCTTTTTATTGCATTTTTTCTGGGAGACAGAGTAACTGAAAAAGTGCATTTTTGCCGTTCTTTATTTTTTTTTTCAAACGACGTTCACCGTGCAGGAAAAATAATGTGCTACTTTGATAGATCAGACTTTTACGGACGCGGCAATACCAAACATGTATTTTTATTTTATGATTTAGATTTTTTAATAATCAATATGGCAAAAAGGGGGTGATTCAAACTTTTATAACTTTTTTTTTTTTTTACAATTAATTAAACTTTGTTGATTCTTTTTTTACTTTACTTTAAAGTCCCCCTGGGGGACTTTAACATGCAATGCTTTGATCACTCCTGCAGTATGACGTAGTGCTATAGCATTACGTCATACTGCCATTTGACAGGCAGTCTATCAAGCCACCCCACGGGGATGGCTTGATAGGCAGTCTGCTAAGGCAGCCCTGGGGCCTTTCAGAAGGCCCCCAGCAGTCATGACACCTGCACTGCTCCCCCGATCTCACCGCGGATTGACAGCGGCATTTAAAGGGTTAATAGCCGCGAACGGTTGAACAGCCGATCCCGGCTATTGCCCGCGGGTGTCAGCTGTATTAAACAGCTGACGCCCGCTCTGTATGCAGAGAGGTGGCCCCGCGACCTCTCTGCATACATATCCCCGACACTCCAGGATGTAAATGTACGTCCTGGAGCGTGCATGTAAATGTACGTCCTGGAGTGGGAAGGGGTTGAAAGAGTAGCTGCACTTTCAGAAAACTTTTGACATGTCAAAAGTATTGATCAGTTGGGTTCCCGCTGCTGAGACCCTCACTAGTCCCTGGAATGAGGCTTCCAGCAGCTGAATACTCATAGAGGTGTATAGAAGTATAGTGTCCCAGAATATCATCCTGGTCCCCTCCATAAATGTCATACATGTGTGTCTTATGTAGATGCACTGTGCAAAGCTGTCATGCCATTTCCAGTTTGCATGTTGAACAGCTGTGGCACTTGAGAGGTTAACTTCACTAAAATCATTGTCTGCATATAACTATCAGTCTGTCATGTCATGTGGTATGAGTAAGGGTATAAATAGGAGTGTTTGAAGGCAGGAAAAGGTCCATCTTCAGAGAGTTCCAACTGGTCTACCACCAAACACAGAGCCACATGGAAGCACCTTCAGCCTCCTTGTGTTGAAGATGGAGGACAAGGAGAGATATCCCGTAGTGACTGTAGTTTGGATGTGAGTGGAGTGAGCCCTAAGTCTAAGAGAGAGCCTTTGTAAGTAACCACTTTTTCTGGCAAGACCCAGTGCAGAGGTACTAATTCAAAGCCACAAATTTTTCCTACACAGCCGTCCAAAGTTAGGATCACCGCGTAGAAGTACAATTCAAATCACACCCACGCGTCTCCAGTGTGGGGTGCAAATCCTAACAGTAAACAATTGCTAGTGGAGTGACCTCTACCCCCCTTCCTCCTCGGGAGTACTCCCAATCCAGGAGCAGTACCTGACAGATAACGTGGACTGTAGGATTGGTTTCATCCTGTGTATCCTCCTTGACCTCTAGCTTTCCTTTTTTACCTGCACTGTGAAGAATCGTACCTGAATTGGTGTGTAATAATTGTTTTTGCCAAAGTTATTCCAAGTACAGTTTACCAGGCCCTAACCATTTCTGGGGACCCGAGGAACTAGAAATCAGTGTCTGGTTATTCTCCGCCGTGTAGCATACCGGGGTGTGGGAACGGTGGCGTCACCCGTGGCAACTACTACCCCCATCATCCTGTTTATTAGCATTCCCTATCCTAGGGGTGTCGACGGTGGCCTGCAATCTTGCTCTGGCCTTAGCTACGTGTCACCCCTCTGGGAAAAGGAGCCTGGTAAGTACCGCTGTGACAAGCCAACACTTAACCCTTTCAGCTCCCACGTCTGTCAAGTGTCCGGGGTCTCCCTAAGGGACATTGCAGAAGCATCTTATAGTTTTTAGGGTCATGATGCTGCACAATGTGTGTAGGCTTATATTGTTTTATGTCATGGGACTGTATGAAGCTTATTTTCGTGATTGTCCTTGCCATTATTTTTTTTGTTCATAAGGCACTGACCAGTCATGACAAGCATACGTGTCATTAAATGCCAAGTGGTTGTTCAGGATTAGAATAATATGACAGCTTTCTTTCTAAAATAGCGGCACACCTGTCCACAGGTTGCATGTGGTATCGCAGATGAGAACCATCTACTTTAATGGAATTAAACTGCAGTACCAGACACCACCCACACACAGGTGTGGCACTGTTCCTGAAAGAAAGCATCCATGTTTTTCTAACCCTAGACAACCTCTTTAAAGGTGTGACCCAAATCTTATGACTTAGGGTGGCTTAACACAAGACAACTAACATCCGAATAATCACTTGATAAAGCGATTGTAAAGGCCCATTTACACCAGCCGATCGCTAAAAAAAAAATCACTAATCGGCGATTGTTTTAGTGATAATCGTGCGGTTTTCGGCCACTGCTAGCTGATCGTTAAATTCAGTCCAACCTAAAAATCGTTGTTCAGTCGTATCAGAAGTTCTCCACGGGGAGTGCTGACAGCATTGTTTCCCCTTGGAGAACAAAGGATCTGAGCGCAGATAAGAGCCCTCGGGCTATTAACTGCGTTCAGGGAAGGCTTTATTTACATACATAATTGCAATAAAGTAGCTGAGTAGCTGATCATTATGCAAAATGATCGCTCAAAGCTGTCACTCAAACTGTCATTTGAGCGATCTTTGAGCGATCATCTGCTAGTGTAAATGCGCCATACGTTGTTCTGTGCAAACATCAATTGAGTGATGAACAATAGTTTGTTTACTGGTCACTCAGTTTCAGCTCACCTGAAAATAGTTGCTGGTTGATTAATTATTGATTAATTGATTATCATCGGGTGTAAACAGGTAAGGGTTACAATGGCTAGCCAAGAAACCATGCAAGGAGGTGCGCACTTCAGCCACCGCAAACATGTACAACAATTGCTAACAGTTGTTCGGACGCTAAAAACCCGCCGTAGTGACTATTTTAAGCAACTATTCAAATTATAGTTGTCCTGTGTAAACCAACCCTCAGGGCTCCTTCACACGAGTGTAAGCGTTTTTACATTTGCTCGGACGCTCTGGGAACTCGCATGAATGGACGATTTTCAACTATCAGGTCCCGAGCTTACTTTGCGTCTTCTCGTCCATTCACACAGTCAGGGGCAATGTTTTGGCTAAAAAATACATTGCAGCCTGGAAATCCCTCGCTCGGCATAAATCCTCGGAAGGACTTCAGAAGCTTAAATAGAGGCACCTGTTAGCTTTTCACAGCGTCGGCCGCTGCTAAACTCCCTCCCCTCCCTTTTTTTCCCAGCTCCCATAGGAGCCTATGGGAGCCGCTGGCAAATGTTGTATTTTTTACGGTGCGGTGTTTTTACGTGCTGCAAATTGCCGATGTGAATGAATGCATTGGAAACCAATGCCCCAAATAGTCGCGTATATCGTCTGGGCATGAAAACGCAACTACACAGCCGCGTATATATTCTTGTATAAATAAGCCCTTATTCAGTCCTTTCTTAGCACATAAGCCATAGTCATTACATTAGTATTTTATTTAGACCTTTCACTGATGGTCCACATCCTTACGATATCACTTATAACGCAGACTTGGTAGCCATAATAATTCACATCACCTTAATTTTACTGACTTTCAATACAGCATAACAATTAATTTGATTTAGTTCCAGAACTTCTACCATTATTCTGCAGTCTCCATCATAGCCCATAGTCAGTGACCGGTCATACAGCTATATAGTGTATAAGATAAGGCAAGACACACACAGAGCATTACCGATTATCAGCAGCAGTAAATGTGCGGAGAACCTCCAGTCCATTCCAAGATCCTTCGGTCGGGATACGTTCTATATATTGTCTCTCTGGTTTACTGATACCTGAATGTCTAGCACACTGCTTCATGTAGAAAAGTACTCCGTATGTATTAAACAATTTCCATTTTCGAATGCTGTTGGCTAAGATCACTTTCCTGTTCTGACCACAGCATCACCACTGCTCTATTAGTCCAATAGATCTTGAATATTTCTGTCTATGTGGGGTTTTCTGTACAAGGTCTCCACCCTCAGGGCTGGTCTTCCAAAGTGAGAGCTACTTCTGAACATTCCTAGGCTCCATTCACAGACTGCATTCCCTACCCTAGTAACTATTCACCATTCTGTAAAGGTGATACATGTCCTCTTGCCATGATATCTGTGCGATTGCCTTTGAACGTTACTTATTTTTCATGCCTGGTTGCATACATTTAAGAGGAAGTTATAGGAGTGGTTTGCTTCTGCTATCTAGACAAAGTATAGTCAGAGAAGTATAACTAGTGAAATGGATGAAACAGAAGCAGAGAAATTCCCATACTACATGAATTGGCAATAGAGAATTACATATAGTGAATGTCACATATGACCCGGGTCATACCTGTGGCCTGTAAAGTTTCATGTAGACATGCTGGACCATCATCTCTGCTCTTATCTCTGATGACCAATGCCTCGTGTTCTTCGCTCAGCCAACGACCTACAACTTTTCCCTTATTGTATCCATATTGGAATACACCATCTGACCGGGTTCCTGACATTTCCCTTCCACTCTGACCTCAACTCTCTTTCTGTACCACTTAATACTTTTTGACCACTCGTGTGCTTTGTAATCTGGTGGCAGCCGGTGATAGTTTCTTTTCTGCCACATCCATGTCGTTTAACCATTGTCCTTTAACTTTGAAACTTGTGAATAGAGATGAGCGAACGTGCTCGGCCACGCCCCTTTTTCGCCCGAATACCGCGATTTCCGAGTACTTCCGTACTCGGGCGAAAAAATTCGGGGGGCGCCGTGGCGGCACGGGGGGTAGCAGTGGGGAGTGGGGGGGAGAGGGAGAGAGAGAGGGCTCCCCCCTGTTCCCCGCTGCTCCCCCCCGCACCGCCGCGCCTCTCCCCGCCCCCCGGGCGCCCCCCGAATCTTTACGCCCGAGTGCTGAAGTACTCGAAAATGGCGGTACTCGGGTGCGTAAGTACTCGTTACGAGTACGTTCGCTCATCTCTACTTGTGAACTATGTTTCCAACTGTATCTCTAGGAACATTCAATGCATTTGATATCTTTTTGTATCCTTAAGGGCTTTTACCCACTAGCGTTCTTTTTCACTTATTCCCGCAGCTTAAAACCAGCTGGCCAGCAAAGATAGCGCATACGGTGCGCATTCCGGTCGGGCGTTTTTATGTTGGCCAGAAAAGATAGTTCAGGAACTATCTTTCAGCCGGAATTTGGGGGCTCCCATAGACTCCTATGTCTGCTAAACTCCCACCCCGTTCCCTCCTCCTCTCCGCCCCTTGCCAGTTGTTTGCAATAGGAGGAAGCGAACGGGGCTGGAGCTAGTTACTCCTGCCCCCTTCCCTGGCTAAGAGCCGGTGAAGCGGCAGAAAGGGGGAGGCAGTTTAGCAGAGTTAAACTTTGTCTCCCCATCTGACGATATCCCGGGCTTGGCATATACTCGCTGGTCCTGGGACGCCTGAATGGGCGCACAAACAGGAGATGCAGCCGTGACTTGGTCATGGCTGCCTCTCGGTCACGCGATTTTCGGTCGTGCTGTGGCCGTGACACGGCTGACTAAAAATCATGTACATTCAGGTGAAAGAGCCCTTACCTCGTTTGTGCAAGGCAATTATATCTTCTCTTAACTTTTTGGACCACTTTCTGGAATAAAGAAACGATGCCCGACACTCGTCCCCATGTATACTCGCTCCCGTGTTGTTACACAGCAGCGAGTATTGCTGGATTGCTCACAGTGTGGCCTGTAGGGAAGCAGGCCGGCTGGAGGAGATTTCTCTCCTCGCTCTCCCCTGCCCCTTTCCATTCACTGTAAGCACCGCACTGAACAGCTGCTGTTTACACTGAACGATCTTCGTTTTCAAGCATGCTTAAAACTGAACGACTGAACGACTCTCGTTCAGTCATTCAGTTTCTGCATGCATTTACACAGGACGACTATCGTCCAAGAGCCTGCGGGAGCACGGGGTTTAGAACAACTACAACGATAATTGTCCCATGTAAAAGGGTCTTTAGCCATATTACAAACATGCAATTACTGTAAATGTCACAGTCAACAAAACCCTAGCCAGTCCAGGTATTTGGTGTGTTTTATCTGAAGCACATCTGATGCAACTAGTGAAGCCCTTGATTAGTTACATCAGGTGTGCTTAAGACAACACCTGATTTTAAAATTTGTACTCTTATGAGAGCTTCTATTCAGGGGTTTGACTAGTTTTGAGACTGCAGTCGTTCTTAAAAGTGGCATTTTGTGTTATATTTTGAGAAACCACTTGCTATATTAGCAGTGATGAATTATTACACGACAATAACGAATAAACACCTTGCTTATTTACGAAGCCTTTTTCCACAGATTTGTGACGTCATTTGTAGCGGAATAACAGCATATTATTTTTACAACGTATTTTCAAGTGATGTGCACCACAATAAATGAAAAATTATGAATGCCTCTGCCACTTATTTTTTTCTCTTATGCATGTGGGTGTGGCTTCCGTCTGCCGATGTTTCCGTCACATTTATGAAGCCAAATATCAGAAAACAGGCACATAGCACAGATTAGACCAAGTAAAACTTGGTTTACACAGCATAGGAAGTGCATTTGGCGCATTTTCTCCACTAGCTATGTATTTGTCAACTTTAGTATAATTATATTGCGCAGTATTTCAGCCTGTGAGGTCAATTTTGAGCATAGTCAAAAAAGCTATTTAATTTTGGTGCATCAGGGTGGTTTTTGGCACAAATAAGCATTTTTTTAGTGCATCACGTTGGTGCTCACATTGCTCTTTTTTTTATAAACTCTTCACACATTTTTTATTATTTTAGTGGGATAACATTCTTTATACGTGAATCTAGATGCTCAACCACTCTGTGTAACATTTTCCCCAGCATGCTCTCTAAATCAGGCAGATTCTCACTTTGAAGTCTCTAGCATAAATTGTGTCACGCCTCATCCATTAACTGTTTCCTAGGCTGTGTGTCTCAACTATAAAATTTTGCCAAAATTTTGCACATTTCAAAAATGCTTGCTGCATCTACTAGAATTTTTGGAGCCTCCAAATATTCATCACACTTACAAAACTTTCAACTCTTTCATAAATATGGTGTGAATTACACCTGTTGGCCACTAGTATAAAACTGGCCCAAATTATGCCTTTATTGATAAATAAACCCCCTTGGTTTTGGGGGGATTTCCAGTGATGATGTGGCCTTACCTTTTTTAACATGCAATGCTCTACTCCTGTATAATACTAAATTGTAATTGAACATTAAAATAATAAATAGGGCTTAATTTCAGTTCATCGTGTTCACTGTATATTCAAGGGGATTTTATTGTTCAATAATAAGGGGTTTGCTCTTGTATATGAGGCACTTGATCAAAACTAATTACTTTTAGACTCTCTATCATTCTTAGATATTTCTATATTAGAATGGCTTTTATTGTTCAATAAGCAGAGATATGCGCTTGTATATGAGGAATTTGATCAAAACTAATTACTTTTAGAATATCTATCAAGCAGTCTGTCTTTCTCAATTTTGTTTTTGTCTTGATGTAATTACGTGGCGTGGTGGAACCAAGACATAAGCCTTTTAGGATAAATTACAAGACCTTTGAATATGTCTGTAGATGTGATGACCAAATGATTTCAAGTATCTGCCATGCATGAAGACCAAAGAAGGTCAAGTAAGGTGAAGGTCACCATAGAGATCAAGTTCATTTAAGTCACAAGTTTTCAAAAGCAGTGATGAATGGCCCGGAAAATATACTACAGCTTGTCAATCTTAAGGGCTAACCATGCGGAAAAATAGAGTGAATGGACGATTTCCCGTAATCAAGTCCTGAACTTACTTAGCGGTGAAATTGCCCATTCACCCGATCTGGAGCTGCATGTTGCAGGAAAAAATGTGCTGCTGTTCAGAATTCTTTCCGTCGGTAGAAATCCACCTAATGACTTCTAATGTCTAAACTACAGATATCTGTCTTCTTTTTTCGAGCGTTGAACTCCCTCCCCCTCCCTTTTTTCCATCTCCCATAGGAGTCTATGGACACTCCAGCGCATCGGGCACCAAAGATAGGTCAGGTCCTTTCTTTTCCCGCAGCAGTGGATTTCAGTCATGCATGTCCTATTCTTTCATCTGAAGGTTTCCATAGGAATCTATTGGTTCTAATAGTCAAGATTTTTTTTCGCTTGTAAATTAGCTGTGTGAACATGCTCGTGTGAAAGTGGCCTACAGCTCATGATCTGAGCATAGTTTTCATTGTTAAGCATGAAGTTTGTAGTGCCAGACCATGAGGTCACAGATCACAAGTTGTCAACTCGGTGGCCACTTCAGTTGACATGCTCATAGGACTGTAGACTTGCACATGGTCTCCATGTGTCATCACATGGTAATTCACCAGGTGCAATATTTTGGAGCTATTTTTCCCTCGAAATACAGCCAAAGCATATCATATTATAGAGACTTCTAGTAGATCACATCATATAGTCTGTTGTTATGTCCGAGCTGGATGTACTATAAATATTATGTGCTTAAAGGACACACGCAGTACAAATGCAGATAACATAAAATAGTATGTAAGAAAACATAAAAGTGAGGAAATGGAGAATTTGAGCCTAACCTATTGATACAAGGAGACCCTACCTAAAAGTGGAGCGCTTGCACTGATGAGGGCAACCCTATGTCAAAAATCTGGGGCAACCTTGACTCTCCCTAGTGGCATGGAATCTGGCAAAAGTTAGATGTTGAATAAGTAAATTAACCTCAAATGTCCAGGAAATAAGATGTTAAGAACACCCCAGATAAAATAAATCACCAGACAGACTAATCTGAGCTGAGATGCAAGACAAGACCATAGGCCACCAACTTGACTAGTAACACCTTCAGACTGAGAGTATGACTAGCATCTTCTGTGAGGAGGAGCCAGAATAAATGTGAATAAACTAAAGTTGATTGGCCAGCAGTGATATATACCTCCAAGTGGACCAATCAATCCACACACTGACCAATAAGTGTCCTCGTTGGCCTCTAGCACTGAAATAAAAATGACCATGCATTGGTGTGAGGATTATGTGGAATGGGTCTGATGCAGTAAGGTCACCCCGGTCCAGATACTCCGACGTAGCCGGCAAACCATGACACCTGTAAGCTGAGCTGTAACGTCTGATTTCCAAAACTATAGAGCACTAAATTCCCTTTCGTAACACTCAAAGGTGTTCATCTATGAAAAATGCCTTACAAACTATTTTAAGCAAACTGCCAATGATTTTAAGTAGTATTTTTCATTGAATGTTGAATTAGATGTTTCCACTATGTGAAATCTCTGAATGGTGTAATACCAATCTGAGAGCTCTAAGATATGCTGCAACACCCGCATTCTGAAAATCATGGATAGATACATAAGGATTAAGGATGAGCTAGTATACTCGCTAAGGCACTACTCGCTCGAGTAATGTGCCTTAGACGAGTATCTCCCCGCTCGTCCCTAAAGATTCGGGTGCCGCCGCGGGGCGGGGAGCTGCGGGGGAGAGCGCGGAGGAACGGAGGGGAGATCTCTCTCTCCCGCCCACTCTCCCCCGCTCCCCGCTGCGACTCACCTGTCAGCCGCAGCGGTCCCCGAATCTTTAAGGACGAGCGGGGAGATACTTGTCTAAAGCACATTACTCGGACGAGTAGTGCCTTAGCGAGTATACTCGCTCATCCTTAATAAGGATCCCATTTATGTTCTCTTCTGACATGTCAAGAAGACTGATCATTTTGTTCACTTTGGAGATCAGTGATGCCAAACACAAATGGCAGCCATTTATCTCCCGATTCTATACCGAGGAACATCATATGGCCGATAGCTGTCTCTTTTCTGTGAACCTTTAGAGACCGCATGTGAACTGCAGAATTTACGTAAGAAGTTGTTCCTGAGAAGAGCAGCGGTAGACACAGAATACTTCAAAAAGAAGAAGTACTACGTAAATATGTAGCAAGTACTGCTGTACAGATAAGATAAGAAAACAGGAAAACACGTCTTACTTTCCAAAAAAGCTCAGGGGCTCAGATGCAAAAGTCCCCAACACCCCCGCACTTGATGACTGCTGGATGTGGTCTGTTCGGTGCAACACTGGGTCTCTTAGGAGGCTCACTCATGCAACACCAGCAACCTGGGATGTTGCTAATGTGTATGATAGTTATTCAGTCTAAATGTGAGCCAATGACTGAATGATGAATGATGCACTTCTCATTCGTCATTCAGTTTATGCAGGACTAAAAATCATTCTTGACTCATTCACTTGCCGTTTAGTTTAACCTCTTAACGCCAGAGGGTGTAACTGCACGTCCTGGCAGGGAGGTACTTAGCGTAACAGGACGTACAGTTACACCCTAAGGATAGCATGAGATCAGAAGAGATCCGGCGCTATCCTGCAGCGGGGGCCAGCTGTTACCAACAGCAGGGGTGCATCGGGACAGCAACCCCCGCTTTAACCACTTACACGCTGCGATCTATGTAGATCGCGGCATGTAAAGGGTTCACAGAGGGAACGCGCTCCCTCTGTGATGTCATCAGACTCCCGATATAATTGCGGAGAGCCCAACGGTTGCCATGGCAACAGAATGCCAGATACAGGAGTCCTGCATTGCCATTGCCTAGGATCGCTATAACAAAAATCTTGCAATGCTTTATCATAGCGATCATCGGTGCTGTGGTGAAAGTGCCCCACAGGGACACAAATAGTGTCAAAAAAAGGATCAAAACAGTGTCAAAATAAAAGAAATGTGAAAAAAAACAACCTTTTTTGTGCTTTTCCCCATATTAGTATAAAAAAAATTTAAATCCCACATATTTGGTATCGTCATATCCGTAATGACTCACACAAGAAATTGAACACACTTTAACCTGCAAAGCAAAAAGCGTAAAAAAAACCCCCGTTAAAAACGGAGGCAAAATGCTTATTTTTTTCATCTATATATATAAAATTGAATGTATGCGTGTCTGTCTCTCTGTGTGTGTGTCTGTCTGTTTGTCCTTTATGCACTACTACACCATTCATCCGATCGCCATGAAACTTTGGGAAGTTGTTAAGTACACTCCTGGGAAGATTATAGGCATAGTACAACTATCCTATGATAAATGGCGCACGTGCGAGCGTCGCCGACAGTTACGCCCCCCCCCCCCACGTAGATCGTTCGATTTCCAACATTGCAACTAATTCTCTCACTTCCCGATAGCGATAACATGAAATTTAGCACAAGCACTGATTATGTCATAAATAGGAAAAGTTAATGGGTCCCAACTCGATTATTCAATTCTATGCGCAAAAGAATTAGCGTCCAAATTTTACGTACGGAATCTAATTCTCTCACTTTCCAATGTCATAGAAACTTGAAATTTGGCATGAACATTAATTATGTCATAAATAGGAAAAGGTAATGGATCCCAACTCGATTATTTATTTATAAGCGCCAAAGAATTAGCGTCCAAATTTTACGTACGGAATCTAATTTTCTCGCTTCCCGATGTCATAAAAACTTGAAATTTGGCACGAGCATTGATTATGTCATAAATAGGAAAAGTTCAAGGGTCCCAACTCCATTATGCAATTCTAAGCGCCAAAGAATTAGCGTCTAAATTTTACGTACGGAATCTAATTTTCTTGCTTCCCAATATCATAGAAACTTGAAATTTGGCACGAGCATTGATTATGTCATAAATAGGAAAAGTTAATGGGTCCCAACTAAATTATTTAATTTTAAGCGCAAAAGAATTAGCGTCCAAATTTTACGTACGGAATCTAATTTTCTCGCTTCCCAATATCATAGAAACTTGAAATTTGGCACGAGCATTGATTATGTCATAAATAGGAAAAGTTAATGGGTCCCAACCCGATTATTCAATTCTAAGTGCAAAAGAATTAGCGTCCAAATTTTACATACAGAATCTAATTCTCTCACTTCCTGATGTCATATATATATATATATATATATATATATATATATATATATATATATATATATATGAATGAATGACTGTCTGTCTGTCCTTTATGCATTACTACACCATTCATATAATCGCCATGAAACTTTGGGAAGTTGTTGAGTACACTCCTCCGAAGATTACTGGCATAGTACATCTATCCTACGATAGGTGGCGCGCGTACGAGCATCGTCGACAGTTATGCCCCCCCCAAAAAAAAGTTTGAGTTCCATCTCAAGCACGAAAGCAAAAGGCATAACGAGCAACAGGATGCGTGTTCAACTACAAAATAATGCATCCACTGAACATTTCGCAAGACAATTGCTGGATATTGAGAATCCTGAGGTAAAATGAAAGCTGTGCTGTGATTGGTTGCTATATATTATACTGCTGAGGTAACTTGAAAGCTGCGCTGTGATTGGTTGTTATCTAGATATATAAAAACGAATGTATGTATGTATGTCTGTCTTCGCAGCAACGCGCGACGGGTTAGCTAGTTTTGTTAATAAAAAAAACAATAAAAGTAATTAGACATGAGCGAACGTACTCGTTTCGAGTAATTACTCGATTGAGTACTGCCATTTCGAGTACTTCACTACTCGAGTGAAAAGTACTCGGGGTCGCCGGGGGGCGCCATGGGTGACTGGGTTAGCAGCGGGGAACAGGGGGGAGCCCTCTCTCCCTCTCCCCCCCACTTCCCGCTGCAACCCCCCGCTCACCCACAGCGCCCCCCGCCCTTACCGAGTACGTTCACTCATCTCTAAAAGTAATCAAATAAGTTGTATGTACCCCAATAAAAACTACAGCGTGTTATGCAAAAAGCAATCCTTCACAGAGCTCCGTCCATGGCAAAAAAAAAAGGTAAAGGACTTGAATGCAGCGATTTAGAAAAACAAATCATTTCCCAAAAAAGGTGTTTTTATTGCGGAAAAGTGGAAAAACCATCAAAAAAAAAAAAAGATTTTTGGTATCGTTGTAATCATATCGACTCACAGAAAAAAAATGATTGTGTCATTTATGCTGCATAATTAACACTTAAAAAAAAAATCTATGGCAGAATTGATGTGTTTTCTCTCCCTGCAATTATAAAAAAATTAATAAAGCTTTTACGATATAGTCTATGCATCCAAAAATAACATCAATAAAAACTACAGTTCGTCACGCAAAAAACAAGCCCTTATACGGCCGCATCGACAGAAAAATAAAAACGTTATGGCTTTTGAAAAGTGAAGATGAAAATTTTCAAAAAATTGTTGCGTCCTTAAGGCCAAAATAGGCCAAAAATCGTGTGGAATGAAAAAAGTTGCGATCAAATCCTGATCTTAATTAGCGTTTTCTCGTCTATTCACACAAGTAGCTGTGGCCTATTGGCGAAAATATATGCTACAGCGCAGAAATCCCTCTGTTGGCCTAAATCCCTGGAATGATTGCTAATGCTTAAAGGGGTTGTCCCGCGCCGAAACGGTTTTTTTTTTTTTTTTCAACCCCCCCCCCCCCCCCCGTTCGGCGCGAGACAACCCCCGATGCAGGGGTTAAAAAAGAACACCGGACAGCGCTTACCTGAATCCCCGCGCTCCGGTGACTTCTTACTTACCCGGTGAAGATGGCCGCCGGCATCTTCTCCCTCGGCGGACCGCAGGGCTTCTGTGCGGTCCATTGCCGATTCCAGCCTCCTGATTGGCTGGAATCGACACGTGACGGGGCGGAGCTACACGGAGCTACACGGAGCCCCATTGAGAAAAGCAGAAGACCTGGACTGCGCAAGCGCGTCTAATTTGGCCATTAGACGGCGAAAATTAGACGGCAACCATGGAGACGAGGACGCCAGCAACGGAACAGGTAAGTGAATAACTTTTGATAACTTCTGTATGGCTCATAATTAATGCACAATGTACATTACAAAGTGCATTAATATGGCCATACAGAAGTGTATAGACCCACTTGCTGCTGCGGGACAACCCCTTTAACTAGAGCCAGCTGTAATCATTTCCCAGCATTGGACACTGGTAAACTCCCTCCCCCTCCCTTTTTTTCAGCTCCTACAGATGACTATGGGAGTCTCCAGTGTATCTTGTCAAATTATAAAATTTTGCCGTATAAAATTGGTCATCGTTTTCGGTCACCGATGTCCTATTTTTCCAGGTGAAATGTTTTTTATGTGCCTAAAAATCGCTCATCTGAATGAATACATTGGAATCGCTGCATATATACGCTCATGTGAATAAGGCCTTAGGTGCAGGGGTTTAGCTCCAGGATACCTCATAATAATGCTGTAACCATATAATAGACAGACAAATGAAACTGTAGTTAGGACAGTTGCTCTTGACTTGCAGTTAAGTACTTTTAGGGCTCCCACCCACTGGCGTTTTTTTTTCCCTGCGAAATTCGCAGCATTTTTTTTCTGCTGGGGTCTATGGGACTTGTAAAGCTAAAATCGCGATCGCGCAAAATCGCGATTTACCGCGAAATCGCGATTTTGCGCAATCGCGATTTTAGCTTTACAACTCCCATAGCCCAAAGACCCCTGCAGAAAAAAAAAAACGCTGCGAATTTCGCAGTAAAAAAACGCTAGTGGGTGGGAGCCCTAATACTGTAGTGCCACACTTCAAGTTACTACACAGTCAAGGATCTTCCTCAGGCTAGCAGTACCAAACAAGACCACAGCTGCTGTGGGTCATGACAGGACAGTGGTTTATCACCCAAAAGGATCTCAGGATAAACAGCTTTGGTATGGCTTTCAGGCTGGGTTCAACTCTACTCTCACAGAGCTTGTAGATTTGACTGTAATACAACAATGTGCTTTGCTTTATATTTTGTGTTATGTATATAGTGTTTGTACATTGCTCTCAGGGTTTGACAAAGGTCTATAGAATTAGGACCGAAATGGGGTCAAATTTAGTTTCCCTACAATAAACATCAAGACTCAAAGGGTGAACACCCACTGGCAATCCGTTATCCTTGCGATGCGACTGTGAGTGAAAACTCATGATAATGAAACTAATGATTTGTAATGGTTTCATTCTCATTTGCGATGTTTTCACTGTAACCTCGCATCACGAAGAAGAATCTGCAATATCGCCCATTGTTTTTAATGGGGCCAGTGGCAGCAGCGCTAGCCCCATTGAAAACATAGGGAGAACGTTGCCCTCCCCTGACACAGCTGTGACAGCTATGGCAGTGGATTCCTTCATCCCCGCGGGGACCGCATGGATGAAGGAATCCTCTGTCACAGCTGTCACAGCTGTGGCAGAAGTCTGTGATGCTATCCCATTTCTTTCAATGGGGCAGGCACTGCTGCTGCCCCATCGAAAGCAGTGGGTTTGCAGAGATGATTTTCTTCTCTCCAGAAAGCGCTGCCTCTGATTGGCTGAGCGCTGTGGCCAATTAGAGGCAGTGCCCAGCCAATCAGAGGCAGCACTCAGCTTTCATTCAATGACGGTCCCTGCAGTGATAAAGGAATCCCCTGCCATAGCTGTGTCAGGAGAGCGCAATGTTCTCCCTATGTTTTCGATGGGTCTAGCTTCCTTCAAGATATCATCCAGTCATGCATTGCATTATGTCTAGCAATACTGTGTCCACATCATGTAGAATGTTGGTTTCCCAGTTTACGGTTCCCTTCCTATCCGCTTTTACACTTTCTACTATAGGAGTATAACACTGCATCACAACAAGAGCCCACAACAAGATCACCAGCTGGTGGACGTTCTTGTTGTTTTGCAACTGCTTAACCCCTTAGTGACAGCTCCATTGCCTTTTAACGTGGGCTTTAATCCTCAGAGATGTAAAAACATGCATCCCCTGAGGATCAAAGCCCTGTAGGCTGTAGACATGACAGCTCCATGCTGTCAGTTCCTGGAGGCAGCCGACAACCTGGAACTGTCATGAGAAGCTGTGGGAAGCCCCCCCCCCCCTTCCCCGATCATGCGATCGGTGATTTAATCGCGCTGATAGCAATAAAGTAAATAAAAAGTGAAAAAAAGTTAAAGCTTCAGCTGCCCTCACAAATCGCATCGATGAGTGGGTGCTGAAACTTCTCACCCCTGTCCTCTGCGATGTCTCGCGACAATCTGGTTCGAAAAGGACCTTTGGCCATCTTCTGTGCATGCGCACCAAAGGAAAAATGGTCGTCGCGGAACATTTGAAATCTGCTGAAGGTAGCCGGGAAGCAGGAGATATCTCCAGGTATCGTGGTGACCAGTCCCTCAGCCCGCGATCGCTGTTATTTATTGGAGAAGTTCTAAAAAGTAAAATAAAGTTAAAGTTTCACCTCCCCTCATGGATTTGATCCATGAGGGGAGGTGAAAATACTCAACCCTGTTGTCAACGATGTCCCGCGGTGATATGGTCCTTCCAGGACCTTACGTCGCCTTCTGCACATGTGTGCCTGACGGAAACATCAGGTGCGTGCACAGTAGAACTCTCACTCCCAGGAGATTTAAGGTCCCTCTGCTCCCGGCTAGCATGTGTAGCCAGGAGCAGAGAGTTATCACCGGGCACCGCTGTATGCGGTTCCCAGTCACATGATCACTGTTATCCAATGGATAACAGCGATCATCTAGAGAAAAGGAAAGGGTAAAAAAAAAAAGAATTAAAAAAAGTTAAAAAACTTAAAGTTTTACCTCCCATCATGGATCATTTTCATGCGGGAGGATGAAATTACGTACCTAAGGCCCCCAAATGTATCCGTGGACCTTACTCTGGCTTTTGCACACATGCTCGTCGCCAAAATAGCAGACACGGATTGCCCGGGTAATTTAAAAACTCCCTGCTCCTGGCTACCAAACGCAGCTGAGAGCCTGGAGATTTCACAGGGTGCCGAAGTACACGTTCCCTGGTCACGTGATCACTGCTATGCAATGGATAACGGTGATCATGTAAAAATAAAAAAGTTACAATTTCTCTGTGCGTTGTTTTTGAAATTAAAGAATATGGATTAACCCCTTAGTGACCAGTCCTGCCTAAGTGGGCTTTAATTCCCGAGGACGTAAAAACATACGTATAGTCTTAGGGGACCCTAAGGCTATATGAACAGTTCCTTTGTATAGTACCATATTATGGAGTTTTTCCCTTGTAGAAGCAATACACTATGAAAAGGGATTGTCAATATCATATAACCCCATGTGTACAAAAATGATAAAGAATGTTTACTTGCACAGAAATCCCTTTTTTTCTGTAGGTTTACTTCTAATGATGTATAATAATTCATTTTACACCTTTAGATACTGAAAAAAGCAAATACGATTGTGGCATTAAAATCCATTTCAATTCACCACATGCAGGAACAAAAATAATTAGATTTAGATGCATTAATTCAATTTACTATTTACGTGGCGTGCATCCCAATCCTCACAACTAGCTGCGGTAAATAATTAAAGCCATCATAAATCGGGCTAAATAGAGGTATTTGATGGAGGGGGCTGATTGACTAGATGCCGAAGGTAAATCTGTTTATTATTGTATCTCAGTTTTAACAATGCATTTTCCTCATGCTTCTCTGTGTTAAGTTGGTCAATGACTATACATAATAGATGATACTGAAGGTGCTTGTGTGGAAGGGATGTCCTCTCGGGGAGGGGATGAGTCACTCATTTTGTCTTATATCCTTTTCAACCAGTTTTCTTCACTTCCATAGGCTAAACATGTATGCTAATGTGAAAAGGTTGTTAACCCTTCATCCATTATCAAGTTGTACTTCAGGTCTCATCTCTGGGTTGACATCTGGGTTCATTCTCCTTATAGGCTTTTATCTGCTACCTAATATTAAAATTTAGTACCAGAGAGTTTAAACTCAGTCCCTGGCTGATAACTTCCATTGTATGCAGCTATCATACCTCACTGGCTACTCTAGGATATGCTAGGTTCACAGTCTTGTTCCAATCCTGATGAAAGGTTAAGGGCAAGGCCCAGGGAATCCCTTATGGGCTTTTTACATAATTAATCATGAAGAAATATTCGTCCAAAATTTTGTCAGGGAGAGAGATCGATCCCACCTCTATCACCTTTTGATAACTGATCAACTAAGCTAAGCACACTTACTGCTACTAATTTATCACAGCAGAGCCTCGATCGATGACTCTAGTGGGATTGCAAGCGCAGAGTTGTTAGAATACAGGTGGATTTGTAGCCAGCTTTCCTGGGCTCCTGCACGCATGCAGAACGAAAGCTCAAATCACCCCCGGTCAGTCTTACATCTCCTGCACTCTACAATACCACATACACTCACTGCCACCACTAACTTGTATCATAGGGAAGCTGGAACCTGGACTAGGAATTATGAACAGAATCTTCAAAGTAATGGTTTGTTTTAAAACGGACAAGGCTGACTAATAAATTGCAGATTTATTCTAAAAAAAGACTAGCAGGGCTAAATATTTATAAATATTTAAAAATATACAGAGAAAGATGTTACAATGGAGGTAAAGTTTACAGGCATACACAGCAGACAGTATTTTAAAATAAAACAAGGAGAAAATAAAGAAAAGTACCAGATTTGGGATATTTGCCCAAGGTTCTGTTCGTGCAGAGTCACTGAAGCAAATGAGAAAGCCTTATGCCATAGCATATCTTTGAAGTCTGACAACTGGGTCTCTGTGAGCCCCTGGTTCTTAAAGGTTTCCCCAGAACACACCTCCACGCACCCTCTCTGAGGTAATTCAGGAAGGGGTGGGGGTAGAAGCATAGTTACCTGGAAAAAAAAACACAATTCCCCATTTTTTCCATATCTCTGCAAGAGATTCTCCAATTGGAAATATAGGCCCGGTAAATTTCGGGTCATAACATTATCTATTCAGAAATATCAAGCACGACACGTAAATAATAACCAGGTATGCAGATACACCATTTAGGGTTGATACAGGGCTATATCGCAACATGTGTAGATGTGTTTCATTTAGCTGGCCCGCCCAATTCCAAAAATATAATTCATATAGGGCTAGGACCATCACACGACTAATAATCCTTATTAAGAAATATTCCCTTAATTAAAGTCTTGGAGCCAGGAATCTGTGGGAACCATCTGGGTGTCCCATCTTCCTAGCAAGGGGGTTATTAACATCCCCCTGGCACTGCCTTAACTTTATGGTAATCCAAACAAAGGCCACATGGTCATCAAAAGCCTGGCAGTTGTGAGGAAGGAGGGGGGGGGGGCAAGGGTTGAGGATGTCAGTTCAACTTTCCCAGTATCCTGAATGCCAGCTGATGGGTAACTGGTTGATATCCTTATACCACAGGTTTGTTTACTTGATCACTGTCCTATGTAAAGGTGCCAGTGATTAGCTGAAAATGAGTAAATGGGGTGATTGCATCTTTCATAACAGGACCGAGGTGTTACATAAGGCCTAATGCCCACAGCCGGATTTCCACCGCGTATAATGTGGAAGAAATCTGCAGCGTTTCACTGGAGCTATTAGGTTCTATTGAACCTAATGGCTCAATGTACATGCTGAGGAATTCCGCAGCATGTCCTATTTGCCGCGGGAATATGAGCGGACAGCTTCCATTGTAGTCAATGGAAGCCGCCCATCACGCTATACTTCCGCTGTAGCACAGCAGAAGTATAAGTGAATATGCACCCCGCCCACCGCCGGCCGTATCATATGAAGCTTCCGGTACATCATGTGACACTGCCGGCGCATCATATGACACTGCCAGAGCGTCATGCGTTGTACTGCGCATGCGCACTGGGCAGTGTCATGCGGCAGCTACGCAGCGGATCCGGAGGAGAGTATGGGGTCTTTGGGGGGCACCATGACGGACTCCGCTGCTGTATTCTGCTTGCGGATCCCTTCACAGCCGTGGGCATAATGCCTTAGGGTTCAGGCTACGACAGAGAACACGGAGGCATAAAGACATGATTTGTAGTATTTAAAATTGAATACTAAATGGATTTGAAACAAATGGGTTTGACAGAAAAACAATTAACAGGGTTACTTAACAATAACAATGTGTTCTCAAATCTGGAATTCTATCACAACTAGAATCCGCCCGAGGCGGCAGCAAATGTTACACACTATTGGATATAATGACTTTGCATTGCACTATTTTTTAACCAAGACAGTATTAGCTCTCTTTGAATAGTCCTTCTATGTCGCAATTAACAAGGTAAACAAATCTGAGTTCACTACACCCAGCTATATATTGCTCCTAGTTATAGCTGGTCGGATGACCACATACAGAGCTCTTATTTAAGACATATAGGGGACAATATATCAACCTAAAAGTGGCATTAAAAAGTTGCAAATTTTGGCAGAAAGTTTGTAACTTTCTCATGCTTATCCTGCTCATGCTAGTGACTTTAAAAGTGGGTATGGCTTTGCTGGAGAGAACATGGTCACTCTAGTCTGGCAGATTTACAGGGAGTCTGTCAGTTCGAACATTCTGAACAAACTGCAGGCATTATGTTATAGAGCAGGAGGAGCTGAACAGATTAATATATAGTTTTATGAGGAAAGATTTAGCTGAACTTGAATTTTATTCATTTAGTCCTCTGCACATTTTCAGCTGAACAGTCCAATGGGCGGTCCTATCAATGATTCACATACATTCATACACAGATAGCTATCAGTCACTGATAGCTCCACCCATTGGACTGTTCAGCTCAGAATGTGCAGAGGTTTAAATGAATAAATCACAAGTTATACTGAATCTTACCCCATAAAACTATTGTGGCAAGTTGGGGTCAGTTGCCTATTAGGATCGGACTCTTTCAATCGGGATGGGTGGGCACTATAGGCATAAAGGCTCTAGGAGACTAGCAGTTTCTTATAAATTTGGCTTCCACCAGCATTTACTCCATACACAGCACAGTAAACTTGTGAAAGATACAACAGCATACAATGTTCAGGGTTCACAAACCACAGGGACTCCATCACTATCCACCACCTGGGGTGTCTAGAGGGCGTCCTCCTCTATCAGACTTGTGACAGGCCCCAACTGGTCCACACAGACCTCAAGCTCCAAATGCCTGATAGCTGATCCTACAGCCTCTCGCTCTGGCTGGCAGCCAGCTTCCCCCTAAGTGTGGCAGGAACTAATCCTTTTATCTTACTTCCTGCCACACCTACAGGTGTTTTCACTCCTTTCAGGTTATCAGAATGCCTGTCTACGGCCCCCTACAGGCCACTCTGTGTACTAACCTATGACACTAGATATTAATCTGCTCAGCTCCTTCTGCTCTATAACATCATGCCTTCATTTTGGACAGCGTGTTCGAGCTGGCAGACTCCATTTAGGTATAATGTTTGCCAGAAACTAGTGTAAATTGGAAATATACTGCAGCTCATAGCTGGTGCACATTTCTTTTTAGACACACAGACAGCCCGAGGTGTACCTCTTAATGTACTAGCTGCATCTAACTCCAACTGGGATCATATAAAGATCGGGATCTGAAACACCAGTCTTAATAAAGTCCACCCATAATCCTCTTTGGAACACCTTTCTGTCCTGGATTAGTGTCATTTTGACCACTGTCTTGAGAATTGGCATGTTTACAGGGATTTTTGAAGCCCTGTTTAAAATGCACTAAGCCTAGATCATCCATCCACACCTGCATACTGCAAAATGCTTCTCTTCAAGTGTCTGGATATACGTATACATGACAGTAAGTAATACTATTTATACCAAAATTGCTTTCAAATCTGCAGAGGAAAATTGCTATCATCTGACATTCAGTTACCATAACAGTCAATGGATATCTAATATACTAAGGGATGACTTCCCTGCAACGAGAAAAAACAGTATGCTGATGAGGCCTCTGGAATCCAATGGAAGAGTTTATGAGATTTCTCAGTAAAGGCTATTACTTTAAAGGGGATAGCCAGAAAGTCTGCAGAGACATCACAGCTCTGGGCCGAGACAGGGAAAAAAGTATTCTGTGTAAAGGAATATATATTATGAGAAACCTACCTGGCACATCATTTTTTTATATATTACATTTTAAATTAATTTCATAGACTTTGGAATCTATTCAAACTCAGATAGTGTTTCCTGTTGCAATCATTTATAACAGGGTCTTGCCGACGACAATCACTGATGAGCGCTGTACGGTCTGATAAACAGCAACATAACATATTGCGTTCAAATGATGATGGCCGCTAGTCTCACCGAATTGGAACTCACATTGAAATGAAGTGCTGATAATGTGCCTCTTCCTGCCAGGTATAGGAAGATGGTAACTGGGAGCCACCACTGAGTATTTGGGTTAGGGGTTTTCCAGACTAGCCTATGGACAGTGTTGACACTGCAGTAAAAGAGATATGACAGCCTTTATTGGTGCTGCTCATTGGACACCCAAATCAATGGAAGGAGAAGTCCAAAAACTATTAAAAGTGATGTACTTTTTATTAGTGCACAATACTATGAGTTCAACCATGGAACAAGGTCTTTGTCAGGCATAAACAATCGCAGCAAATTGTACATTTAGGGTATATATAGTAAATTCAATAGACAAGATCGGCAAGCTACTCAAGTGGCCACCAATGGGAGCATACAGTGTTATGTAAAAGTATGCTAATTTGTCACATTTAAATGTATAAGTTCTCCCAACTACAAGTCTATGGGAGAGTGCACACAGAGCTCTGAAACATATCTGTTTTTTGTGCCTTGCGCTGACTTTAGAGAGTGGCAGAGCTGGATCACGGTACCAGGTGAATATAAAAAATACATCACACTGCTCCCTGTGGTTCCCTAATAGGACCATAATGGTAGTTTATGATGTTGTGGGGATGTGACAGCTTCCGTATAAGATCTTACTGTAGTATCTCAATGGGATTTAGGTCAGCTGGGTTCTTGCACTAGTGGGCCTCAGAGTGGGGTTCTTGCATCAGTGGGTCTCGGAGCAGGGTTCTTGCATCAGTGGACCTCGGAGCGGGGTTCTTGCATCAGTATAGAATATGAAAGGTCTGAAGGAGGTCAAGAGGGGTGTCCTTAAGGAGAGCCCCCCCGGAGGGGATTGTGGAGACAGCTGGGGGAAGAAGTGGGTCGGGGGATGACATTGTCTCTTCCCAAGGAGAGCACCCGGAGGGAGTGCTATTCCCAATCATTGTTTTAAAGACTTGGTAAAATCTCATATATTGATTTGAAGGAATAGGTGGCACTACAGAGGTGTTGTTACATCTTCCTTATTTGCAGGTCTTAAGGAAAGATAACACACAGGCCTGTGATCATAAAACTGTCACATTCCTTATCAGTGGAATAATTAAGTATTTACTTCTCTGCTCATCTTGGCTGGTATTGTTTTAAGTGCAAATTAGTCTTGCTATGTCTGTGCCTTTTCATATGTGTACATTTGTACAGATCTGTCTCATTATACTTGAGGAAGAATCCTGAAGGGGTTCGAAAGCTCGCATTAACATCATGTATTTTTGTTAGCCATTAAAAGGTATCATATCTACAAGATTACTTGGTTTCTCTTGCTGGGAACAATCACATTTTGGTCAGAATTTTGGCTTGGCAACTCTAAAACCTTAATTTTCTTTATTTTTAGCTATTCAGAGGCGGACTTGCTTATATGCATTGGATCATTGTCCTACCACATAACCCAACTGTACTTTAGGCCACAAACTCGCAGGCTGACATTTTCCTTCAGGATATTCTGATAGCAGAATTTCTGGTTCCATCAATTATGACAAGTCATCAAGGTCCTGCACAAGTAAAACAGCCCCACCACCCCCACCACATGTGTTGTTCTTAATGTACAATGCACTTTTTGCCTTTACACTAGATGTAACAGGACCCATATCTTCCTAAAAGTTCCACCTTTGATTCATCAGTCCACATAATATTATCTCAAAAGTCTAGATGTTTTTGGCAAATGCAAGATCAAGTTTTGTGTAACTTTTGGCCAGCCGACTGTACAGAGTAGGATGTCAGTTCACCATGTTGGTAGAATCCCTGTCAGGTGTACGGGAGTGCAAGAACGCCAGTATTAAACAGCAAACGAAGAATGTAATCCCAATAAAAAGTGACTTTTTTTCCCAAATTCTGAGTAAAATGTGATTATTCCCAGCAAGAGAATAATGTCTATGCCTTGTCATAAGTATGTATGTTATAAGTATGTATAAATATTCATGCCTCTTCAGATCTATTCCATTTTAGCCTGACGAAGAGCCCGAGAGGTTCGCAAGCTCGCTATTGCATCATGTATGTTTGTTAGCCATTAAAAGGTATCATATCTACATGATTACTTGGTTTCTCTTGCTGGGAACAATCACATTTTGCCCTACTGGCTAACACGCTACCAAACCTTTGTTTTCATTAAATTCTGAGTAAAAACATCTTCACTAGAGATGAGCGAACGTACTCGTCCGAGCTTGATGCTCGGGCGAATATTAGCGTGTTCGGGATGCTCGTTACTCGTAACGAGTACCACGCGGTGTTCTGGTTACTTTCAGTTTCCTCTCTGAGACGTTAGCGCGCTATTCTGGCCAATTGAAAGACAGGGAAGGCATTACAACTTCCCCCTGTGACGTTCAAGCCCTATACCACCCCCCTGCTGTGAGTGGCTGGGGAGATCAGATGTCACCCGAGTATAAAAATCGTCCCCTCCCGTGGCTCGCCACACATGCCTTGTGACTTAGCTGAGGGAAAGTGCTGCTGCTGGTGCTGCTGTAGGGAGAGCGTTAGGAGTCAGTGTAGGCTTCAAGAACCCCAACGGCCCTTCTCAGGGCCACATCTACTAGTGTGCAGTACTGTGTTAGCACAGTATTTTTTTTTGTCCAAAATTGGATCTGCAGAGCATTGCGCCCTGCAATAGGGACAGAAGTGGTGGTTAGGCAGGGAGAGTGTTAGGAGTTAGTGTAGGCTTCAAGAACCCAACGGTCCTTTCTAGGGCCACTTCTATCCGTGTGCAGTACTGTCCAGGCTGCTGTTAGCAGTGTTGCATATTTTTTTTTTTTCTCAAAACCGGCTGTGCAGAGCATTGCGCCCGGCATTAATACTACAGGACTAGAATTGTGTAGGCAGGGCCAGAAGACATTTATTATTCATTGAATACACGCAGTGGGGTCTTCCCTTTGCTAAAAAGGAAAAAAATTATATTTGGTCTGCCTGTGTCAGTCCTAAGGTCTCCGTGTACGTGTGTGCTGCGTGTACAACGTACAAAAATCAGACGCAACCAGCTACGCTTTACTGCAGCCTAGCGCCATTGTCTTTCCTGACTGGCAAATACCTGCTCTGCTAGAGTTAATAACTCTGCTACACTATAGTTGTGTGACACTTTTTGAGGGCCACACCACAGATATTAAACTTCTTGTTCATTGAATATACGCAGTGGGGTCTTCCCTAAGCTAAAAAGGAAAAAAATTATATTTGGCCTGCCTGTGTCAGTCCTAAGGTCTCCGTGTAGGTGTGTGCTGCGTGTACAACGTACAAAAATCCGACGCAACCAGCTACGCTTTACTGCAGCCTAGCGCCATTGTCTTTCCTGACTGGCAAATACCTGCTCTGCTAGAGTTAATAACTCTGCTACACTATAGTTGTGTGACACTTTTTGAGGGCCACACCACAGATATTAAACTTCTTGTTCATTGAATATACGCAGTGGGTCCTTCCCTTTGCAAAAAAGGAAAATAAATTATATTTGGCCTGCCTGTGTCACTCCTAAGGTCTCCGTGTACGTGTGTGCTGCGTGTACAACATACAAAAATCAGACGCAACCAGCTATGGTTTACTGCAGGCTTGCGCCTTTGTCTTTCCTGACTGGCAAATACCTGCTCTGCTAGAGTTAATAACTCTGCTACACTATAGTTGTGTGACACTTTTTGAGGGCCACACCACAGATATTAAACTTCTTGTTCATTGAATATACGCAGTGGGGTCTTCCCTTTGCAAAAAAGCGAAAACATTATATTTGGCCTGCAGGCTTGCGCCAATTTATTTCCTGCCTGGGAAATCAAATCACTGGTAATACAGCATGCTGAGGGGTAGGGGTAAGCCTAGAGGACGTGGACGTGGACGTGGCCGAGAACGCGGAGGGCCAAGTGAGGGTGTGGGCACAGGCCGAGCTCCTGATCCAGGTGTGTCGCAGCCGACTGCTGCGCGATTAGGAGAGAGGCGCGTTTCTGGCGTCCCCACATTCATCGCCCAATTAATGGGTCCACGCGGGAGACGTTTATTAGAAAATGAGCAGTGTGAGCAGGTCCTGTCCTGGATGGCAGAAAGTGCTTCGAGCAACCTATCGTCCAGCCACAGTTCTGCGCCGTCCACTGCTGCAAATCCGAATCCTCTGTCTGCTGCTCCTCCTTCCTCCCAGCCTCCTCACTCCACTACAATGACACATGCTCAGGAGCGGGAAGACTCCCAGGAACTGTTCTCGGGCCCCTGCTCAGATTGGGCAGCAGTGGTTCCTCTCCCACCAGAGGAGTTTATCGTCACTGATGCCCAACCATTCGAAAGTTCCCGGGGTCCGGGGGAAGAGGCTGGGGACTTCCGCCAACTGTCTCAACAACTTTCTGTGGGTGAGGAGGACGATGACGATGAGACACAGTTGTCTTGCAGTGAGGTAGTAGTAAGGGCAGTAAGTCCAAGGGAGCAGCGCACAGAGGATTCGGAGGAAGAGCAGCAGGACGATGAGGTGACTGACCCCACCTGGTGTGCAACGCTTACTCAGGAGGACAGGTCTTCAGAGGGGGAGGCAAGGGCATCAGCAGGGCAGGTTGCAAGAGGCAGTGCGGTGGCCAGGGGTAGAGGCAGGGCCAGACCGAATAATCCACCAAGTGTTTCCCAAAGCACACCCTCGCGCCATGCCACCCTGCAGAGGCCGAGGTGCTCTAAGGTCTGGCAGTTTTTCACAGAGACGCCTGACGACCGACGAACAGTGGTGTGCAACCTTTGTCGCGCCAAGATCAGCCGGGGAGCCACCACCAACAGCCTCACCACCACCAGCATGCGCAGACATATGATGGCCAAGCACCCCACAAGGTGGGACGAAGGCCGTTCACCGCCTCCGGTTTGCACCGCTGCCTCTCCCCCTGTGCCCCAACCTGCCACTGAGATCCAACCTCCCTCTCAGGACACAGGCACGACCGTCTCATGGCCTGCACCCACACCCTCACCTCCGCTGTCCTCGGCTCCATCCACCAATGTCTCGCACCGCACAGTCCAGCCGTCGCCAGCGCAAGTGTTGGAGCGCAAGCGCAAGTTCGCCGCCACGCACCCGCACGCTCAATCGTTAACCGTCCACATAGCCAAATTTATCAGCCTTGAGATGCTGCCGTATAGGGTTGTGGAAGCGGAGTCCTTCAAAGCTATGATGGCGGCGGCGGCCCCGCGCTACTCAGTTCCCAGTCGCCACTACTTTTCCCGATGTGCCGTCCCAGCCCTGCACGACCACGTCTCCTGCAACATTGTACGCGCCCTCACCAATGCGGTTAGTGGCAAGGTCCACTTAACTACGGACACGTGGACAAGCACAGGCGGGCAGGGCCACTACATCTCCCTGACGGCACATTGGGTGAATTTAGTGGAGGCTGGGACAGAGTCAGAGCCCGGGACCGCTCACGTCCTACCCACCCCCAGAATTGCGGGCCCCAGCTCGGTGGTGGTATCTGCGGCGGTGTATGCCTCGTCCACTAAACCACCCTCCTCCTCCTCCTCAACCTCTGTCTCGCAATCTAGATGTGTCAGCAGCAGCAGGACGTCGCCAGCAGTCGGTGTCGCGCGGTGTGGCAGCACAGCGGTGGGCAAGCATCAGCAGGCCGTGCTGAAACTACTCAGCTTAGGAGATAGGAGGCACACGGCCCACGAACTGCTGCAGGGTCTGACAGAGCAGACCGACCGCTGGCTTGCGCCGCTGAGCCTCCAACCGGGCATGGTCGTGTGTGACATCGGCCGTAACCTGGTGGCGGCTCTGCAGCTCGGCAGCCTCACGCACGTGCCATGCCTGGCCCACGTCTTTAATTTGGTGGTTCAGCGCTTTCTGAAAAGCTACCCACGCTTGTCAGACCTGCTCGTAAAGGTGCGCCGGCTCTGCGCACATTTCCGCAAGTCCCACACGGACGCTGCCACCCTGCGCACCCTGCAACATCGCTTTAATCTGCCAGTGCACCGACTGCTCTGCGACGTGCCCACACGGTGGAACTCTACGCTCCACATGTTGGCTAGGCTCTGTGAGCAGCGTAGAGCTATAGTGGAATACCAACTCCAACATGGGCGGCGCAGTGGGAGTCAGCCTCCTCAATTCTTTTCAGAAGAGTGGGCCTGGTTGGCAGACATCTGCCAGGTCCTTCGAAACTTTGATCAGTCTACCCAGGTGGTGAGCGGCGATGCTGCAATCATTAGCGTCACCATTCCTCTGCTATGCATCTTGAGAAGTTCCCTGCAAACCATAAAGGCAGCCGCTTTGCGCTCGGAAACAGAGCCGGGGGAAGACAGTATGTCGCTGGATAGTCAGAGCACCCTCCTGTCTATATCTCAGCGCGTTCAGGAGGAGGAGGAGGAGGAGGATGAGGAGGATGAGGAGGAGGGGGAAGAGACAGCTTGGCCCACTGCTGACGGTACCCATGCTGCTTGCCTGTCATCATTTCAGCGTGTATGGCCTGAGGAGGAGGAGGAGGAGGAGGAGGAGGAGGAGGATCCTGAAAGTGATCTTCCTAGTGCGGACAGCCATGTGTTGCGTACAGGTACCCTGGCACACATGGCTGACTTCATGTTAGGATGCCTTTCTCGTGACCCTCGCATTCAACGCATTCTGGCCACTACGGATTACTGGGTGTACACACTGCTCGACCCACGCTATAAGGAGAACCTTCCCACTCTGATTCCCGAAGAGGAAAGGGGTTCGAGAGTGTTGCTATACCACAGGACCCTGGCGGACAAGCTGATGGTAAGATTCCCATCCGACAGCGGTAGTGGCAGAAGGCGCAGTTCCGAGGGCCAGGTAGCAGGGGAGGTGCGTAGATCGAGCAGCATGTACAGCCCAGACAGTGCAACAGTCTTTAAGGGCCTGGCCAGCTTTATGGCTCCCCAGCAAGACTGTGTCACCGCTCCCCAGTCAAGGCTGAGTCGGCGGGAGCACTGTAAAAGGATGGTGAGGGAGTACGTAGCCGATCGCACGACCGTCTTCAGTGACGCCTCTGCCCCCTACAACTACTGGGTGTCGAAGCTGGACACGTGGCCTGAACTAGCGCTGTATGCCCTGGAGGTGCTTGCTTGTCCTGCGGCTAGCGTCTTGTCGGAGAGGGTGTTTAGTGCGGCTGGGGGAATCATCACAGATAAGCGTACCCGCCTGTCAACCGACAGTGCCGAGAGGCTAACACTCATCAAGATGAACAAAGCCTGGATTTCCCCAGACTTCTCTTCTCCACCAGCGGACAGCAGCGATACGTAAGCAATACGTAGGCTGCACCCGCGGATGGAAGCTACGTTCTCTCTCACCATCCAAAACGGGGACATTTCTGCTTCATCAATCTGTGTCTAATATTCCTCATCCTCCTCCTGCTCCTCCTCCTGAAACCTCACGTAATCACGCTGAACGGGCAATTTTTCTTAGGGCCACAAGGCTCACTCATAATTTTTCTAAACCATTTTTAGATGTTTCAATGCTCTGAAAAGCGTTGGAACTTTAACTTGAACCAATTTTTCGTTAAACTGGGCTGCCTCCAGGCCTAGTTACCACTTAAGCCACATTAACCAAAGCGATTAATGGGTTTCACCTGCCCTCTTGGTTGGCCATGGCCAATTTTTTTCAGGTACATTGGTACTGTTGATACAGCAATTTTTGTGGGCCCTCGCCTACAGTGTAATCAAATAAATTTTTAGCCCACCTGCATTAAGCACGACATTACTACCTCAGCTGTGTTGGGCAATGCAATGGGATATTTCTATGTACCGCCGGTGGGTTCCTGGGAGCCACCCATGCTGTAGGTGCACACGGAGTTTTTACTACATCTGTACACTTGAAAAGAACCCCAGTCAGACTGGGGCAAGCAGTGTGGGCCGAAGCCCACCTGCATTAAGCACGACATTACTACCTCAGCTGTGTTGGGCAATGCAATGGGATATTTCTATGTACCGCCGGTGGCTTCCTGGGAGCCACCCATGCTGTAGGTGCACACGGAGTTTTTACTACATCTGTACACTTGAAAAGAACCCCAGTCAGACTGGGGCATGCAGTGTGGGCCGAAGCCCACCTGCATTAAGCACGACATTACTACCTCAGCTGTGTTGGGCAATGCAATGGGATATTTCTATGTACCGCCGGTGGCTTCCTGGCACCCACCCATGCTGTAGGTGCACACGGAGTTTTTACTACATCTGTACACTTGAAAAGAACCCCAGCCAGACTGGGGCATGCAGTGTGGGCCGAAGCCCACCTGCATTAAGCACGACATTACTACCTCAGCTGTGTTGGGCAATGCAATGAAATATTTCTATGTACCACCGGTGGGTTCCAGGGAGCCACCCATGCTGTAGGTGCACACGGAGTTTTTACTACATCTGTACACTTGAAAAGAACCCCAGTCTGACTGGGGCATGCAGTGTGGGCCGAAGCCCACCTGCATTAAGCACGACATTACTACCTCAGCTGTGTTGGGCAATGCAATGGGATATTTCTATGTACCGCCGGTGGGTTCCAGGGTGCCACCCATGCTGTGGGTGCACACGGAATTCCTATTGCGGAGTTGTACCTGCCTGTGACTATTTATAAAAAACCGCGGTCTGACTGGGGCGTGAAGACACCTTGACAGAATGAATAGTGTGTGGCACATAGGTTCCCCATTGCTATGCCCACGTGTGCAGCTCCAGATGGAGGTGGCACAGGATTGGATTTCTCATTGCTTCTGTACAGCATTGTGGACTATCAGCCCGCCCCTTTTATTGGGGGGTCGCTGCCTAGCCATGCCAACCCTCTGCAGTGTGTGCCTGCTTTTCCTGTGGCAGACGCACTTATACATAGACATGAGGGTGGTGTGGCATGAGGGCAGCTGAAGGCTGGGCAGGGACAGTTTGGTGTGCGCTGTGGACACTGGGTCGTGCGGGGGGGGGGGGGTTGGGCAGCATGTAACCCAGGAGAAGTGGCAGTGGAGTGTCATGCAGGCAGTGATTGTGCTTTGTTGGAGGTAGTGTGGTGCTTAGCTAAGGTATGCATTGCTAATGAGGGCTTTTCAGAAGTAAAAGTTGTTGGGAGGGGGGGGCCCACTCTTGCCGGTATTGTGGCTGAATAGTGGGACCTGTGAACTTGAGATGCAGCCCAACATGTAGCCCCTCGCCTGCCCTATCCGTTTCTGTGTCGTTCCCATCACTTTCTTGAATTGCCCAGATTTTCACACATGAAAACCTTAGCGAGCATCGGCGAAATACAAAAATGCTCCGGTCGCCCATTGACTTCAATGGGGTTCGTTACTCGAAACGAACCCTCGAGCATCGCGATAATTTCGTCCCGAGTAACGAGCACCCGAGCATTTTGGTGCTCGCTCATCTCTAATCTTCACCAATAGAAGCGCTTATGTGTTTTGAACAACGTCCTTAATCATAGCACTTTAGCAGATGATCATAACAATGCCTTTCGACTCTCCCATGGATGCCATTTTTCCAAGTGTCTTTCATACTGTAGAATAACGCACATTGACCTTAACTGAGACAGATAAGGCCTTTAGATGTTCTTTAGATGTTCAGCTGTGTTCCTTACCGATATCCTGGATGAGTTGTCGATGCGTCCTTTGTGAAATTTTGGTAGACCGGCCAATCCTGGGAATGTGAACCAGTGTTCCAATTTTTCTCTGTGGATAATGGCTCGATCTGTGGTTTTCTGGAACGCCAGAGCTTTAACTATTTTTTTTTGGTAAGCCTTTCCAGACTTGTAGATTTCAATGACCTTGTTTGGCATCTGTATTTAAATCTCTTTAGTATGTGGCATCATCTGGTGCTTTTTGAGACCTTCTCGTCGGCTTCACATTGCCAAACAGGTTTTATTTAAGTGATGTTTAGATTCAACAGATGTGTCAGTAATAATTCAATTGTCAATCAAATTTGGCTACGTGGTTGATTTAGTAGATGAGGGAGGTAATTACTTTTTCACATAGCCCAGGTAGGGGTGAACAGCCAAAAATAAAATCATCATTTAAAAAGAGCATTTTGTATTTACTTGAGTTATCTTTGACTATCACTAAAAGTAGTTTCATAAAATGAAACATTCAAGTGTGACAAATATGCAAAATAGAAGAAATTGGGAAGGGGGCATATACTTTTTTCTACAGCACTGTAACACCTATCTAACACATCATAACAAATGAAAGCATGAATAATAAAACGTTAAATGACTAGGATTACCAACAAGAAAACTGATAAAATCAAGTTTATAAAAATATTTTCTATGAAATGGCACCGATCTCTGATCTAGGTACCAAGGTCTGGCCCAAAAAGTTATTTGTAGGGACCGCTTGTCCAAAAAAAACACATATGTGACATATTCTACAGATTTTACTATACATATGTATAATTTGCGTTGATTGATTGATTGCCTGATGAAGAGCCTGTTCCGAGGCTGAAACGCACAGTACTGTGCAATCATAAAGAGTACATCACTTTTTTAGGGCTTCCCCTTTCATTTGCTTGGGTATCAAAAAAGCAGCACTGTCAAATTTCTTTTACTGCAGGATCAATTATCTGGAACTATTGGGGGCCTTTTGGAGGGTTGTCCTTGTTGCCAGAATGACCCAAGGCTCACACATCCTATGTTGGCGGTCTAGAGAACAGAGATGCGTTCGGATGAGAGCACAGCTGGCATTTTATTTACATAAGTTGGCATTGATTTCTTACTACCACACCAAGATTGTGCTTTTCTGATTCCCCTTAATTTATCCATTACCTAAGTCCAACCTTCCTATGGAAAGTGTTAAGAAGTAGCGAGTCACAAAGTTACTTCGCCACGTTGCAACCAGCAGGCTGCCATTCTATCTGGCATGTGTGACAATCATATGATCATGTAGCCATCGGATCCTGGTGGCCTATTTGGTTTTGCTGTTCTATTACTACAATTTTGACTGTTCAATGTAACCCCGTAAAGGAATTGTTTTCTGGCTACCTGACCCAACTCACTTTTGACCCTTCTTTTGAATTAATCCACTTTTTGATTATTTGATATATAACCCTGGACAGCCTTACCTTGCTACTGCTTGATATTCCTAAACCTGCAGTTCCTCTCTGATATTCTGACTCAGCTCATTCCTGACCAGCATTTAGTCATCTGATTTAGCTTGCATATATATTCTGTATACCCGGTAGTTACCTCTGTCTTCCCACTTTCCCTGTCTGCCTACTTGGTTGGTGGTAATTTTGTGGGCATAACAAGGAGGCTCCTTACAACCAAGTCGTACCATTCAAAAAGGGGGCAAGGGTGAAGGCCAGGTGATCTCAAAGATTCTACCAAGTACAAAAACCAAGGCCAAGTCCAACTGATTTGGCTTTTTTAGACAGACAAGCTACATCTAAGCGTGACACAGTGGGCCAACAAGATAAGGGTCCTGAGTTGGGCTGGGGTACCTTTGAACCAAGAGTAAATAATTCTAAGTGCCCACTATCAA